>NW_026516245.1:12500-388471 GCF_025602895.1 Polychytrium aggregatum
AGGGATACAATCTCGGACACGGACCGCTTCTTCACCGGCGTTACTGCTGCCGGAATGGCGATCGAACTGTCTTTGATCTTCCAATTCCCATCAGGCATGAGTTCGACTTGATCGTAATCTGCCTGCGATGCCCCGGCCGCTTTCTGGAGTCTATTGGCCTCCTCGACAAACTCCATAAAGTAATCATCCACAGCCAGGAGCGTCCAGAATGCGTATTTGTCGCAAATCGGGCACTTCCAGGTGCTGATGTTTTCGTTGAGCCTCAAAAACGACTCGCAGTCGAAACACTGGATATGCTTGCACTCGGATGAGCGAACAGCAACCTGAATCGGGACCCTCGAAACAGGATCACGAAGTGACAGGATTTCGGATGAAGATGCCACCTCGTCCTCATCATCCGCCTGTGCCTTTCGACTGTGCAAAACGGATTGCTTGGATATATGTGGTCGCTTCTGGACGATTTCAATCAAATTGTCGATCGGCTCCTTCTGGACCAAATCGATGGTCATAAGGTATTTCTGGAACGAGATTGGTTCGAGGCACAGCCGGCAGAGGAACGAGTCAGCCCCGTACTTCTGGCCAGGGCTGCCCATACAGGATGCGTGCTTACCGATGGTGAGCTTGTGTACGTCAAATCGATATAGTTCTTCTTGTTCGACTGCAGAAACGGTGTCAAGTCGGCGCCCTGCGCAGTATCAGGCTTTCCTTTCAGACCTTCCAATTTCTAAACATTCATTGGCCTCGTTGGATTAGGTCAGGAGCATTGTGCATCAGATTCCCACTCAACAGGGATCGTTGCAATGACAGAGCGATAGTAATATCATGTCCTGTCTTGTGCCGAATCGCCCCCCCCCGAACTCCACCAATCGATCGCGATCATCTATAGTTCTATTGCAGTTGTCCGGTAGTTGGATGCGACTACCCACACTTGATAGGATCCAGTCTTTGCCATTGATTTGGATCTTGGGTCCTCTTGGATACCGAATCTTGTGAACGCTCGATGACTTTAGCTTCTCATGGGACTCGAACAGCCCGACATAGAGACGAACACGAAGGTTGGAATTCGGCGCAAATACTCGCGTTTGGTCGTCCCGAAGAATTTCAAACTCTTGACGAAGGCATTGAGTTTTACCAGCTATCGAGTAATCGGGTCAGCTAAGGAAAAGGGCTCGTCTACCGGACGACAAACCTTCGCAGTAGGGGTTGTGCTCCACCGTAACTCCTGCAGCCATGCCCGAAGGTTGACTTCATGCTTGCCCCAGGGCTCGGAACAATGCCGAAGCTTCTATCGAGGAACTTATCAACTCATACCATCAAATATTCGCAGCGGCACCAGCTGCTTGACCTTTGAGTAGTATGGCGCAATGTTGAACTCAGGAGTGAAGTCAGGAGGCAGCTCCCAGGCTGCCCCTGGTCTGGAGGGCCCTTGCGATGTTGCAGCATTGGTGTTGAAGGACTGATGTGGTACCACCGAAGTGCTCGAGGTGGTTGCAGGAGCCTGCGTTCTGGATTGGGGTGTGTCGGAGTGAGTTTGCCGTTCTGGACATCATGCCGTGCGCTGGATAATCGCCGCTGGAGCCAGTATCTGTATCCAAGAGAGGTGCAAGGAAACGTCCTGGCGAACCGACCTCTCCACCCATTGTCCCCGTCGTCCGCTGCCCTCGTGAATGGCCTGGATAACAGCCCGGAGCGTTGGGTAGGATCCAATTCGATACAGGTTATCGATCAAAATCTCCAAGTTCCGGCGCAGTTGATCCTTGTTTCCAGTCTTTCGTCCACCACCATCGTTGAGTGCCTTCTTGAGATCTGCTAGCTTCAGATTCACAATGTCATTCTTGGCTCTCTGTGGTGGGTGGACTGGTGGGTCAGGCTGTGGCATCTGCGTAAACCAAAGGCAAGGTGTTGCTACACGGCAGCATCACAAATTAGAAGGGAGCATAGGATGCTCGAACCTCGCACATACAATGAGTTCGTCGGCTGTGACCTCGCTCATGGATCCGGATACCCTCTCTTGTAAAAGTGGGAGACTGCAGGACACAAGGCGGCGTGGGGCACCGATGTTCGTCAAACAGGTTGCAGGCAATACTGGGTGCTTGGCTTGGGCCGGAGACTTCAGACGGAGTGCGCTTCCAAGCTGCTGCGGATCTGATGAACGGATGTTGCTTGGTCAGTCGGAGAGGAGAGTGTGCCGGTGGCTCCCTCGATAGCATCGATGCACACAAGGCCGCTATCCCTGAAGCGAGCAGCATCCTAACATCAGCTGGGCGAGGAGCCGGCCAGCCTTGGCCTCTCCGGCTGCATCCCAGCCGCCTCCTGCTTTGCCCCGATGCCTGGCTGCCTGCCACAATCCGGACAGAAGCACAAAAGCAGGTGCCGCGAGTCAATATCAGCAAGCGTCGGGGGTGCCGCCTTTCTTTCCTGACGCCTACATCGTGCAGCTCGCCGGGATCGCTCGGATGCTTGCAGGCGCTTCGGTTGCCCTCGATGGTCCGGCTGGCTTGCCGGCCCCAAACAGCTTCAGATCAGCGTCAAGAGCGGCGGAAGGAGGCGGCTTCCAGACCGATTTCGCTGGCCGGCCCGCTGGTTCGAGCGATCCGGCTCGAGCCGCACACTCGATCCACGCACCGGCTCGAGCCAGGCCCGCTCATCTTTCCTTTTTCGGCAATCCTGCAGCCAGCGACCGGTGACGGGGTGCTCTGTTCAGGCTGCTCTCTGAGCCGCATCGCTGCGCTTCCGTCGATTCTGCCTCGCATCTCACATCTCACATCTCGCCATGTCGCTTGTCGTTCTCTCGGATGTCCAGGTTAGGCATGCATGCCTCGACGCCACGAGGAAGTGCTTGTGCCGGAGAGGCCGTCTATCCTGTGGACTGTGCATGTGTTGATCCGATCGGGAGTTTGCCCATAACGCCAACTGTATTCCAGGTGCTCGAGCCTGTAGCTCCATTTCTGTCGCCGTTTCAATTCAAAATCAGCATTGACCTCGTCGAAGAACTGGAACAAGGTGGATACACTTGACGATGGGGTGTGCTTCGTGGCTGGGCGCCTGGCAGGGCTCGCATTCCTCACCATATCCCGAGATCTCGGATCGACTCGGTGTCCTGCCCCATCGACCGGCCCACTTCTGACATTGCTCTTTGCAGATGTGGAATTCAAGCTGGTTTACATCGTTTCTGCCGACCAGCCCAACCTTGATCAAGAGCTGGAGTCGATCGAAGTCGGTCCCATCCCAGTTGGCACGAGCAGCTTCGTGTTTGAGGTAGGCTCAGGATCAATCTCACCCGAGAGTCGTGAGGACTGAATGCCGACCCTGAGGCTGGACTCGAGCGGTGCCAACGTCCCCCAGGTGCTCGCAAGGAGTGCCACATCATGGTGGTGTCAAGCCCGAGCATGGAACGGGCTGACGGACTGCTCTACTCATAGGCACCGGCTCCCAGTACTGAGCTGATACCCCCAGAAGACGCTCTCGGCGTGACCGTGATCTTGCTTTCGTGCTCGTATCGCGGCCAAGAGTTTGTTTCTGTCGGCTATTACGTCAACAACGAATACACCGACGAGCAACTGAAGGAGAGTCCTCCGAGTCGACCCAACTATGAAAAGCTGCAAAGGACGATCCTCTTTGACAAGCCAAAGGTATTTGGAACCATACGTTCGTTGCAATGACGAAACCAGTCATATTGCTATCGACTACCCTGAGGAGCTGCATTGATGGCGATCCTGTCGTGCATCCCTCATCTCCGCCTTCGTCGATTGCTAGCGGCACGGTGACTCATGTCCTGCTGCGGCTCTATGTGTTTAGGTGACCAAGAAACAAATCGCATGGGCGCCGAATGCAGCGAACCTCTTTTCTGAGTTTGACGCTGAAAACGAGCGATGCAATCAGGATCTCAACGAGTCCGAGGAGGAGATGGCGTGGGACCCATATCTGAAGGACCGCTCGGGCCAGCCGTCGGCACAAGCGAGCTCCGCAGCTGCTTCAGATGTCGCCAACGCAGAGCGGGACCAAGACATGGGCGACGATGACGACGACGACGACGGCGATGACGACGACGGCGGCGATGATGATGAGTCCGATGGCGACGACGGGGACGACGCCAACCCGGACATGGAGGAGGATCTGGGCGACGAGGACGACGACGGGGGTGACGAGGAAGACGAGGCTGCTGCGCTTTGACGTGCGCAGCCGTGTTATCAGCCTGCCGATCGGCCTGCCCAAATGAAACGATACAGAGGATATACGCTAATGCCTTGCGGGTTGAATGGCGCCGATCGTCGCTTGGCTGCTGTGGAGGACTCGTTGACGGAAGACCATGGGCCGATATCGCGCGGCGCTGGTGGTGGGGCCAGTTCGGCAGCCGTTTCGCTTGTGGCTTGTGACCCCGTCGATTCCGTCGCTCTGGCCCTGGCGCCCCTCTCATCCGCCGAGCTCGTGCCTGCTGGTGATCCGGCACCTGCCAGCCCTTCTCAATCTTCCCCGGCTCCTGCCGATCGAGCCTCGTTTTCCCAGCGGCATCCTTCGCCTGTCTCTGCTCCCGGCCATCGCCCAGGCATCAGCCCATCTGGCGTCGCCCTGTTCCTCCACCACAATTCACCAGCACTCTCCCCATCGACGAGCCTCGTCTCGCTGAAATGGCCCCATCCAAGAAAACCTTCCAGATCGGCATCATCGGATGCGGTACGAGTGCAATCCCAAAGCAGCGCTGGCTATTGTCGGGGCCTCGAGGCGCCTTATTCTGCGTTCGGATCGCTCACAACTGACGATTCTGCGGTTCTGTTTTCCCGCTTCGCGGCATTCGCTGAAGGCGACATGGGCAAGTTCTACGCTCGGCAGTTTGTCAAGGCTGGCTGGAAAAAGTACGTCACTCTCGATCGCTTGGGAACACCTACTTCCAATTGCCAGACACCTGCTCGATAACTCACAGCCCTCCTGATCTGTCCTCAGAGTCAATGTCTGCGATATTCCATCCAAATATGATGCCCTCAAGGCCGAGCTTGATGGTGGGTGCTCGGCGCCCACACCGACAACTGCTTTCCGCTCGACCCCGGCGACTGCCTAGGTCGCAAATGACGCAACAGGCTCAAGCCCGAACGGCGCCATGATCCTTGCTCTGTCGCTGCATATCTGTAGATGGAGCACCCAGTTCCATTGACTCACCGTGTGGCACGATTCGCCGTGCATTTTTGCTGTCGATAGGAACTGGAGTCAACGTCTGTCCAGATGGATTCTCTGTCTCCCGCCAGAGCGACTTTATCCTCTACAGCGTCGAAGCAGCCCTCATCGATAAAGTCGTTTCGCTCTATGGACCTGGTACGGTCCCGGCTCGTGATAACCCTTGACTGCTCAGACGGCGCATCTGATTTGACAGCGTGCGCTTGCGATCATAGTTTCGGGCCTCGGCCAAGTTCACGGCCCTCATGCTGACAATGACATGCCGTCTTTATAGCGACGAAATTAGGAGCCATCGTTGGTGGTCAGGTACAGCCGATCGATTCCGCATGGCATATCATGAGGCTGATCATCGCCCCATCGCCCCACCGTCTGCTCAGCGTGCTCCGTGCTTACCAACATCCGTCACCTGGTCCCCCCCCCAGACCTCCGTCAAACAGCCTGAAATCGCAGCGTTTGAAAAGTATCTTCCCTCGGACGTGCATATTGTCAGCTGCCATTCGCTTCATGGACCCGGAGTCAATCCCAAGGGACTTCCCCTGGTAATTGCATGACCGCATCCTCACAATCCAGCGCCCTCGGAGCACTCGTTCTCCCACTCAACATCGATCCGTTTGACCAACTTTAGGTCATGATCCAGCACCGTTGTCCCGACGAAAAGTTTGCGCAGGTCGTCAGCGTCATGAAGTGCTTCGAGTCGAGCATGGTGTTTCTGACTGCAGAAGAGCACGACAGGATCACGGCCGATACCCAAGCCATCACCCATCTGGCGTTTTTGAGGTTGGTATTTCGTTGTCGGTCTCAGCATCGGTCTCAGCATCGGCATCGGCATCGGCATCGGCGCAGCGAAGCTGACAAAAACTATCCCTGCCCGCAGCATGGGCAGTGCCTGGAAGGAGCAATTACAGTTCCCGGTATGTTAGCCGCACTTGGAGGATCCGGCATGAGTGGACGGGGAGGCTGCCAAACAACAGTGTTGGTGTGAATGTGCTTTCCTCAGTATGAGCCGACTCGGCAACCTCTATCATGCAGTGGGAAAATCCTCAGTACATCGGTGGCATCGAGAACGTCAAGATCCTCATGTCGCTCCGCATCTATGCCAACAAGTGGCACGTCTACGCCGGCTTGGCCATCATGAACCCAAGGTGATCCGAGGCCAGCCCAGCGCACTGATTGTCATTTCCGACCAGACTAACTTTGGTCTTGTTTCTGTCTCGGCCAGTGCGCAGCTTCAGGTGCGCCAGTATGCCAGAAGCGTTTCCGAGCTGTTCAAGCTGATGATCCAGGAGCGCGAAGACGAGTTCCGCCAACGCCTCAAGCAGGTTCGTTTTGATCCGAGCAATGTCAGCCCACGACCAATGCCCCACGACCAATGCCCCATAGCTGCGAAATGGCTGACTGCTGGATGCACCTATGTTTCCAGGCAGCCGATTATGTCTTTGGAACCGAGCAGCGCCAGCCGATTCTCCTCTCGGATGCCCTGCTTGACAAGTTTTCGCTGTCGAGCATCCCGAAAGACCAGCGCAAAGCGGTACGGATCCTGTCGTATCTGTGTCACAGATCTCGGACTCTGCCAGTACCACTGGCATCGCCAAGCACCCTGTGCCATTGCCCACAATGCCATCCTTCGATTGATTTGCCTAACTCGGAGCGGCAGTGGCGCGCTTCCTGTGGCCGTGGCATTCATCTAATTGCATTCATCTATGGGACTAGAACTCTCATCTGTCCCTGTTGTCGATGGTGGATTGCTGGTACCATCTGGGAATCAAGTAAGTCCAGCTCCACCCCCTCCATGTCCACTCCAGCTTCTTGGGGGCACATCAAAAGTAACCCTCGAGTCAATTGTGTGCTAATCATCCCGACCTCATCCAAACTACGCCCCAGACCATATGAACACCTGATTTGTCAAACTCCTCCATTCCGACTTTTGCTGGTACAGCTGTCGCCCCTTAATACTGCGCCGCTCGCTGCTACTCTGCCACCCCTGATGGACCTCCGTCGCGACCAGTTTGCCGGTCAGATGGGAAGTTGCTTTGGTTCCTGACTGCGTTTTAATCACACAGGGAATCACAGAGTATCTCTTTCGGAATGTCGACTTCCTGGACTCGGCCCTCACAGCCGCCATCCATGACAAGGATATTCGCGCGGACGACATGGAGTTTTGCTCTGCCGCTGCGCGCTGGGCCGAGTGCATCGAGCATTCGAGCATGGACTCGTACCGAATTCGGTTTGAGCAGACCTCGGACTTTTTCAAGGAGCGTCTCAAGACTGCGGCTCAGGTACGAACCATGTTTAGCGCTGCCTTCAGCCTGCAATGCTGGGCCGATATCCAAACGCCCACCTCGCGAGGACGGCCGAATCATATATGAGCACAGCAACTTGCGTACTTATATCCGGCCAGAGCCAGGAATTCCTCCCAGCTGATGATGTGTCCGTCCGGAGAACTACACGCCACGAAAGTTGGGCGCCATAGGCATCCGTTGTCTGTCTCCTCACGCTATCCTTCTGTCGACACCGTCCTCTACAGAGATCGTCGGCCTTGATAGAGTCGATCAGCCAAAAGACCGTCTGAACTCTTTTGTTTCATTGGCTCCATTGCCCCTACCATTCTGCTCATCTGCGCCGCGGTATTCGAATAAAATTTCCTCCGTCCGGTTATATTGACTGACCGTCCCTGAACATGCACGAAGCTGTCAATGATTCGGCCTGATCGGCGAATGTCTCGGAGTTTCCTCGATCCCCAGCGGTCGCAGCATGCGCCACCGTCCCTGCCCTCCCTTGTCGATCAAGATTCGATCGGCCTCATTCGCCTCACTCCTCCATCATATCAACCTCGGCATCAAAGCTGTCGCCTGGCGCTCCCTCATCTCCTTCCTCCTCTTCGTCCTCGTCGTCCTCGTCACTCTCATCGTCAAGATCCTCTTCGTCCTGTTCAATCTCGTTCGCGTCTTCGTCGTCGTCCTCGTCATCGCAAGAACGCTCGTCTTCGAGTCCGCCCCCAAGCCCGGCGGCGTTGGCGTGACCAACAAAGCCGCCAAAGTTGGCCTCGGGCATCAAGTCCACGCCTTGATTGACACGGGCATCTTCCAGCTCAAACTGCTGCATCTGTGAGTCGGCTTCGGTCGGGTGCCATTGGATCTGGCGCCGGGTGACCTGAGGCAGGAAGCAGTGGCGGGGCTGTTAGTCCAGATCATCGGCGCTGGCGTGCTCGGCATGGCACTGGGAGAAATGGGATCAGGCACTTCGGTTGAACAGACCTTTGGCTTGTCGACCAGGATCCGTCTCTGGATTCGGGTATATTCGGGGACGGCAGGTGGGTTGAGCGCAAGTTGCTCATCGTCATAGCCGTTGCTGATGTAGTAGCCGATCGAAGCAAACTCCTGGCCCTGGTAGGCGCACGCCAGGAGCAGCACGGCAACATCGAGGACTTCTTCGTTCGGGATCAAACCCGGATTGGGCGGCGGCGCCTGCAAATCCAGGCAGGGAACATGAGGCAGACAAGGTTTCAGCCACCAGAATGCACCCGTGCTCTCTTGGGATAGCCG
Source organism: Polychytrium aggregatum (assembly GCF_025602895.1). Classification (NCBI taxonomy): domain Eukaryota; kingdom Fungi; phylum Chytridiomycota; class Chytridiomycetes; order Polychytriales; genus Polychytrium; species Polychytrium aggregatum. The sequence goes on from NW_026516245.1 coordinate 21,212, forward strand.
TCCCCCGTGTATCCCGATCCTCTTGCCGTACCGTCAAGACGAACTTGCTGGTTCCCATAGGAACAGGGCCAACCGAAATCGACTCCAGCTCTTGATCGTATTGCTTGGCATACGCCGAGCTGATATAGTAGAGGGTAAAGTCGATGTCTGCATCGCCAAAGGGGCAAGCGGCGGCAGCCCAGGACGATGAAAGCATCCCATTAGCTTCCCAGCAACCTCCCGGGCGCTCGTGTGGTTCACCTCTCCAACAACTGTGCGTCTGGCTGGCTTACCGTGAGGAAGTGGCTCGACCACATCGATGGTGATCTCAAACTGGAACGGGGTCAGGAAGGACGCATGATCGCTGGACAGCTGCAAGCCCAGCGCATCATTCACAGAAGGGAAGAAGGTTATCATTCCTGGCGTGCGCTCCTTCAAACCAATCCCTTCGCAGGCCATCACCCCTTGCGCGAGGGCGTTGCGCCGTCTCCATCGACTCGGACAGAGAGAGCTCCCGGTTCCTACCGAGATGTTGGTGACCATAACGAGAGCCATGTTTGCGTTATCGGAGCACAGATCGCGTTGGCAACAGTGAGATGCGTGATCGATGTCAGCAAGACGCAGCAGAGGCGGCAAAGGTGGCAGGTGGCAGATTCTGCGAGGGCGAGGCGCTGGATGGGGTTCTGGCGAGGGCAACAGGATTGTGTCTGGGTGAGGAAGCCCTGGCTTGCCCTCAGTTCAATCTCCGATTGGAAATGCTGCCATATTTGGACATATGGGTGTTCGCCATGTTCGAGTCGCCGGAGGATCGGCAATCGAATCGAGGAACATACCGAGGGCAGGATCGAAAAGAGGACCGAGGAGCGAATGGCGGAGCATAAAGGCGGTGTCATTGAAATATCAATCGAAGCGGATCGTATTATTGTGTATGTTTCTGGCACCTGGTTCCCACGCACAAATCCAGGTGAACCAGAACGGCTTCTCATGCCCTGTTGCATCATGTGATAGCGCAGCCGCAAATATACCCAGACACCAAGCAGCCCTCGTCAATCGTCGTCACGGCCATCTCCATCGTCGTAGTTGTCATCATCATCATCGTCGTCGTCACTTTGGTCATAGTCTTCATCGCTGTCCTCATCTTGGTCGGATCCATCAGCGTCGTCGTCGTCGTCGTTGTCGTCGCTGCCCTCATCCTCGTCCTCGTCCCTGTCGTCACCGTCATCTTGCTCTACTTTCTTGATCTTCCGGAGGCGACCAGATTGGGAGACCTTGCTTTGGTTGCCATCGGTTCCAGAGTTTTCGGTCTCATTGTGATGCTCGTGATCTTTGTCATCACGATCTTCATTCTTACTCTTCTTGACCACGCGCTTACGATCTCGTTCAGAGCCGGTGGCCCTCTCCTCATCGTCATCGCTATCTTCGTCGGCCACGTGCCTTGGTTTCTTTTCCAGCCTTGACCCGCCTGCTTGCGCCGCCGTAGACTCGATGGGTTGTCTTCGAGCTCTGGTGCGTGTTCCCGACTCAATAATGTTGGAGAGATCGAGGCCTGGAAGAGCCAACGCATTTGATCGCCCGCAAACCCCTCGTTAGGACCCATTTTGATTTCCTCACTCGCTCAGAGGCCCTTAGCGTTGGTATTTGAGCCTCCCTTGTGCCGACAATAGCGACCATATCGCCGGAAGGGCACCATGACTCACTGCACCATGCCTCACTGCACCATGTCGAACTCACTCTCTTGCTCCTTCTGCCATTCGATTTTCTTCTTGATCTTCTCGCATTGGCTCAACGTCGGTCGCCCTTCGATTCCAAGCTCCTTGAGAATCTCCTTCAGTCGTCTTATTCGCTCTGCGCCATTCATTCCTGCGTATTCCCGGGCCCAGAATTTTTTCACGCCGCACTGTGAGGACAGGGCGAACATATTATTCAGTTGACCATTTGTTACTGGCTGGACGGCGTGCACTTCGCAGGAGTGCTTCCACAGGCACAACACCCCTCCACATCCTTATAGTTGGGCGACGAGCGTTGCCATGGTTGTCTGTGTCTATCAGAGGGCTTGGCCACGATCGCGACTGGGCTCCACCAAAATACCAGCGCCCAGATATCCTCCTCACCTTTCCAACGTAATTTTGGAGGTTTCGGATCGTGGCGGCCTGCTGTTCAGAGATCTGTCGACCGACGAATGGAAAAAGTTGGGTCTGAGTGCGAGCATCTTCGAGTCGATACAACAGCGCTCTCATACTCAAGCAGCCGATCGTGGCCGCCGTGCGCCGCCAATGTCTCGGCTCACAGACGCAATATGCCTGGGATGCCGAGCAAAGCAGAAATATTGGGTATTCCACGCAAACGATCGATCACCGTTGAGCGGGCGCACTCACTTCTGTGGACGCTTCGCCCGCCTTTGACTTTCTTTGACGCTTTTTTTTCTCTGCGGCCTCGGAGCCTGGGGCCTCTCGTCTCTTTCGTGTGTCGGCCTTTCCCTGGGAACTGTCGTCATCGCTTTCCTCCATACCGTAGCCATCGGAGGCACTCTCATCCTGCCCCGAGTTCTCCCTGCTTTCTTGTTGCTGCTTGTCGTCGCTGGGGCGGGCCACCTTGGCGTTCTTTTGGATTATCGCCTTTGTTTCTGGAGTGCCATTCTTGGCTCGATGTTGCTTGGGATCCGCTTCATCTGGCTCAGGCTCAGTCTCGGCCGAACGGGCAACATCTCTATCGGCGCTAGAATCTTCTTGGTCGCTCGCATCTTCCATGCACTGAGCGACCCATGCCTTGATATCCGCTTTGAGTCTCGGCTTGCATATTGGGGTCGGAGCACATGCAACTGCGTCAGAATCATCAGGTGCCCAAGTCCCAGGGCCTTTGGGGTTGATTCTGTGCTATCAATCGCATCATTCTGACATCATCCGCCAACATACCTCGTCGAGGTGGTTCTCGTCAAGGCCAAGCTTTTGCTCCGCCTGCCGCTTGATCATGCGGATCGTCAATGAGCTGAGTAGAGGCATGGGCGTTTGGCGGGTGGAGTTGGATGTACAGCACTGTGAGCGATCCTGGCTGCCACAGACCTGTGGATGTCTGCATGATGGCCTCGACGCAGTTACCTGGGATCCCCGGTGCGAATGATCGACCGGATCGCGGCTCTCAGGGCGCTATTGTCGACCATTGCGGAGATGGTTGGTAAATCGTCGTTGAAGCTCCACGGGCCAGATCGCCGCCAAGATCGCCGCGGACACGATCCGCTTGGCCCTGCGGTGCCCCCACGAAGCATGCGCAGTCCCGTTTGATCACCATTCCATCCCAACACGGCCCGGCTCCAACATGGTCCGGTTCGTTGCTCCGCGCAACGTCGCTGCATGCCCCAAGGCGAGGGACTGGTGAAGAAGCCTATATTGATTTCAAACCACCGCAGACTGTATCAAGTCCACGCTCTCGAGACCGGCCCTCTATTCGTCGCCCTCGTCCTCGTCTTCCGCAAAGAGGGGCTGGAAGCCCTTCCATTCCCGGCTCGGATCATCGGGAATGCGCCTCCATACCGCAAGGAACTTGTCGCCTTTGTTGCGGGTGACTTTCTTGCCCTCCTCAGTGTCCTCCCGAACACATGGGATGCAGGGATCGTCCTTGAGCTCCTCATCCGTCATGCGCGCAAACAGTGGGTGGTTGTCGATGTGCTTGACCATCCATTCGTGAAGCGCCTTGACATCGGTGATGGTATAGAGAATGCCTCCCGGGCGCAAGACGTATGCGTATTCTCCAAGAAGCTGGGGCGTGACAATCCGGTGCTTGTTCTTTCGCTTTTTGAAGTGCGGATCGGGAAACAGGAAGAAGATCTTGGAGAGCTATCGTGGGCACACAGTAGTGTCAGCAGATGGCCCTTGATCGCACAGTCGCATACACTGCAAGCCGTACAGACGGCTGCCGCTTCGTTGCGCACCTGGCCTTTCTTGAAAAAGTTGGGCATGAATTTCATAGCGTTCATCCGCATGACTGACACGTTCTGGTACGAGTGCGGCTCGTCACGGCTCTTGTCGCTGTTCTGGACCCGAAGGGCCTCAATGCGGCGATGAACGTACTCTTCGACCTTGTCGCGAATCTCCATTCCCAAAATCAACGACGTTGGAAACAGCGGCGACAGCGCCACTGAGCGGGACAAATGCGTCAGCATCGGTGAACCCTGGCGCTCACAATGCTAATGATGCCTCGCGACCAGTCCATGTGGGCTGATCGAATCGGTTGATCGAATCGGTTGATTGAACTGCCTGGGCGATCGGCTTGCCGCAGAGTACCAGCCATGATCTCACGAGCGAATACGATCGGCCTTGTCCACCAGCGACGCACACATACCACTGAGACCGCCATATCCGCATCCTATCAAGATGCCGAGCTATCGTTAGTCCTTTCGCCACGATCTCGACCATTCCCTTGTTCCGCGATGCTGATTTCACCCTCATCGTGGACCGTCGGTCATAATCTGGTACGCATGTCATTTGCGCAAGGATCATCGATGGCGACGTGCTTGGTCGTCCATCGATTGCCCATATGCCAGGGACCGATTCGAAACGCCCACACCAGTTTGATCCGGATACGCACCAATGTCAGCAAACTCGACGGACTGGAGGTTTTCGGGGTCGTTGAAGAAAGCCGGATAGTGCTTTGACCAGTCGTAGTCGGCGGGCAAGACGGGGCTGTGTGTGGGCGGGGCCATGAGCCTTCCATCGCGGATTTGCCTCACTCCCGGTCGTGTGGGCCATGTGCGCCATAGCCTGCCAGCGGACGACCCGCCCAGTGCGGCGATCCATCCAGTGCCTCGGCCCGACTGATCGGCTGCAGCTCAAACTCACTATGCCAGCTCATGGTCAGAGAAAGGGTTGGCATGTGCCCTGTCGGTCGCAGGAGTTCAGAAGAATGTCAGGGCTGGGTGTGCTGCTCGTGTGGCTCTCCATCGATCGTTCGGCAGGCTCGCGGAGATCGGGATAGCTCCAGGCTCGAGCCAAGCCAGCTCCTCGGAGCAGTCGCACGTACCTCTGGCGGAAGTACTTTTTCTGTGGGAGCTTGGCGACTTGCTCTTCCTCCATGGCGGCGACTTGCTCTTCCTCCATGACGGCGATTGTGCGATCGGCGACAGAGGCCTCGCCAGCGACCACCGCCGATCTCGCGAAAAAACAACCCACACAGCCCAAAGCAGCCATATGAAGTGCTGCGCACACCCGTTTTCTTTTTGGCGGTTGTCGAGGCCACATATCAACGTCGATCCCGCCTGGGCGACGATTCTGTCGTTGTCTGTCCAGCCGCCCTTCAGCCTGAAGCGAGCTCGAGCAAGCACCCGACTCTGGCAAGGCCTGCATCGACTCGATCCAGCCACGATGGCCGACGACGGCTTGATGATGAACTTTGTGTCCGCCCCGGCTCCGACGGGCTCGGGCGCATCTTCTGCCTCCATCAAGAAGATTGCGGATCAGAAGAAGGGCTCGTGGTCCAAGCGCCGAGCAGCGGCCAAGAAGACCATCCGTCGCATGACCAAGCAGCACCTGGGTGCCACCAATGCCACCTCCAGCGAACACGACTCTGGAATCGCCAGTCGGCCGGACCATCCCGCCGCCCCAGCACCCTCGGCCACTGCCAAGGGCCCTCGCACCAAATCAGCTTCCCAAAGGACATCTGCCCCGCCCTCGAAACCGGCGGCCGCTGGCGAACATGGTCAGTCCTGCGATCCCTCGGCGACTTCTGCCCACACGGTCGTCGAAACCCTCTTGGAGCACCTTCGCGAGGCATGCCACTCATATGTCCCTTCCATCGAATTCCCTCAGACGAGCCGTCGGCCTCAGCCTCAGCCAAGAAGCGCAACGTCGTCTCCTCGCTCTTCACATCCAACCCAGATATCCCAAGTCTCCCGGCTCCCGAACCTGCACCGAAGCGCCAGGCCGATCTGTTTGCCCCCACAAGTGGCTTCCAAGTCAATGCGTCCGCCAAAACCTTTGCAGCGCTGAACTTGAATCCCTTGCTATGTGGGCATGTATTCGCCCGGATGGACGTCAAGGTCCCAACCGCCATCCAACGCGCTGCCCTGCCTGTTCTGATGGACTCGAATGAGCACGACGTTGTTGTTCAAGCGCAAACGGGCTCTGGCAAGACCCTGACGTATCTCTTGCCGCTGATCCACCGCATGATCAAGGCCGAGCAGGAAGAGGCCTCTGGCGCCCGTCTGAATCGCCAGATTGGATGCCTCGCCATGGTCCTCGCTCCAACACGTGAACTGGCCAAGCAGATTTATGGTGTGTTGGATTCGCTGCTCAAGTATTCGGCGTCGACCCTCAGCTATGCTGCTGGCGAGAGTCCCGAGAACGCCGCCGATGCTTCGGCAACACCGAAATCGGCTTTCTATCGCCATTGGATTGTCCCCGGTCTTGTCATCGGCGGTGACAAGAAAAAATCAGAAAAGGCGTGCCTTCGGAAGGGCGTCAACATCCTCATCTCGACCCCCGGGCGACTTCTGGACCACCTCAAGACCACAAAGTCGCTTCAAGTCGGCAATCTTCGCTGGTTCGTCCTTGATGAAGCCGATCGTCTGATGGAACTGGGATTTGAGGACACGCTGAAGGAGATTCTGTCGCTGATCGATCGCCAGCGGCTCGAAGCTGTGAAAAACAAGAAACGCCTCCGCATCGACATATGGCCCTCCAAGCGCCAGGTTGTCCTCTGCTCCGCAACCATCCGCGAGGGTATCAAGAAGCTTGCCGAGCAGAGTCTGGAGAACCCTCTGTTTGTGAGCGAAACCGGGATTGCGACGGCAGCCAAAATCAAGCGTGTTTTCGAAGAAATCGAGTCCGGCACGGTCTCGTTCATGGACGAAGACGGAGAAGACGATCTTCCTGGGACAGCGGCTGCTGCTGCCCGCGAGGCCCAGACCATGGAACCAAAGAAGAAAAAGGCCAAGCCGTCGGTGGATGTCGAGGAAGAAGGAAACGATCTTACTGCCTCGGTCCCCAAACAGCTTCAGCAAAGGTACATCGTCACGCCGGCCAAGCTTCGGCTCGTTGCACTCATTTCCCAGCTGCGCCAATTGGCACAAAGCCAAGACGTTTTCAAGATCATCGTGTTCATTTCGTGCACCGATTCGACCGACTTTCACCACCATATTATCTCAAATGGCCACAAGGCGCCGGCTCGTCACGAAGACGACGATGCGGACGAAAACAGCGACGAGGAAGCCCTCCGCGAGTTTATCGGGCGGAAGAACAAGAGGGGCCCCCGCGGATCGACCCAAGCTCCCGAACCGGATCCAGAGATGGCGCCGCTGGCCCCAGGCACGCTCCAGACCGGCTCGCAGACCCCGCTCGTCCCCGACACGCTCCTCTTCAAGCTCCATGGCAACTTGCCCCAGCCGGCACGCTCGGCAGCATACAAGGGCTTTTGCGATGCAAAGCGAGCCATTCTCTTTTGCACAGATGTTGCTGCCCGTGGCCTGGACTTGCCGGACGTCACAGCGATCGTCCAATACGACCCACCGGCGGATATCAAAGATTACGTTCATCGTATCGGACGCACGGCACGCATTGGCCGGGAGGGAGAAGCGATATTGTTTCTCCTGCCCAGTGAAATCGAGTATCTGGATATCCTCAAGAGCCACGAGCTGCTGCTTACCGAAGTGCGAGTGATTGATTCGCTGAGGTGTCTCCTCACGCTTGGCTCCCTCTTTGACAAGGAATATCCAAAGACAAAGGGCAAGGGAGACGGTGCTCCTGAGCCTTACGAGATTGCTGCCACGGACGTGCAGATGATGATCGAGCGGTTCATACTGGCCAATCGTCAGGTAAGCTCGATGCGGCCTGGGCACAGCACGCTCTTCATCGGCTGCAGATCGGCTCGGCAGTCCCGTGGCTGCACTGCGATTTTGCTCATTGCATCCTGCTCGGCGAAGCATTATGGGGGTTTTCGCTTTTAGAAGTGCAGGCCAATGTGACTGTCGACTCATCCTTCCATCTTTCGTCTGTTTGACATATGCTCGACACTGCTGCCCTCTCACAATGACACCATCACCATCGCCATCATTGTCGTCGTCATCCAGAGTGCCGAGCTTGCTCGTTTGGCGTTTCGTTCGCACGTGCGTGCCTATTGCACGCATGTCTCCTCAGAGCGACACATCTTCCACATCAAAAAGCTGCATTTGGGCCATATTGCCAAATGCTTCGGTCTGCGGGAAACGCCAACGGACCCCATGGGCAACGCTCAAACCAAGAAGAAGGCCGCAGAGGCTCAGCAGGCCAAGAACTTCAAGGACTACAAAGACGGCAAGAAGGTCAAGGGAAGCAAGGCCATCGGCGCAGGTGCCATGAAGCAGAAAGCCTTTGCAGCTGTCCAGAGCAGCGTCAGCGAGTTTGGCGATGGCGACGTCAAAAGCCTCGTCGGCGGGCTCACCAAACGCAAACGGCGATAGTGTAGACGACTTCCCCGGTCGCCTCCCAGGGCATATTCAGCGCACGTTCAGCTCACGCGGTGGACGGCATTATATTTCTGCAAAGGATTTGAGAGAGCGTTTGCTCCGTATGGTAGTGGAAACTCAATACACAGTGATGATGAGACTCCAAGTAGAGTACCCCGCATCATTTTGCAAGTGCTACAGCCCCGCATCGAATCCCGTGCACGAATCACTCGACAGGAGGGAGCCCTTGGATCCGCGGAGGTCGGTAGAACTTGAGCAGCAGGCTGCTGAGAACAACGGAGACGGAGCTGAAAGCCATGGCGGCCCCCGCGATCCACGGAGAAAGGCTGAATCCCAGCGAGTAATACAGCACTCCGGCAGCGACGGGAATGCCGATGATGTTGTAGCCAAACGCCCATGCAAAGTTCAACTTAACGCGTCGCAAAGTTGTGCGTGACAAGTCAAAGAGTGTCAAGACATCGTGCAAGTCGGACTTGACGAGGATCGCCTCGGCAGCCTCGACCGCGATATCTGATCCGCTTCCGATAGCAATCCTGCACAGATGGGCATTCAAATGAGGTTGATTTGAGATGAGAGTCAGCAAAGAGTACAGGCGCTGATCGCCACGACGGACCTGCTTTCCCCTTCTTGCGCACCACTTACCCGACATCGGCTTCTGCGAGCGCCGGCGAATCGTTGATTCCGTCGCCTGCCATGGCGACCGTGGCTCTCTTGCCGCGACCAATTTGCTGCTTGAGTTCCCTGATTTTCAGAGCCTTTTGCTCCGGCAGAACCTGCGAGATGACGCGGCTCTCGGGAATGCCCAATCTTTCAGCAACGCACCGTGCCGTTTGATGAATGTCCCCAGTTATCATCCACACATCAATGCCCATCCGGTGCAGACGCTCGATCACTTGCGGAGCTTCCGCTCGCACAACATCGGCAACGCCAACAACACCGAGGATGAACCCTCTTGAAGGGGATCTGGGCTCGACGGTCGAGGTCAGAGCGTCGTCGCTCTCGATCTGCTTGCGGATGCCGATATAGACAAGCGAGTTGCCTTCTTGTGTCCACGACGAAATCTGCTGCAGGCTCCTGATTTCTTGGTGTGCATCGGAGTAAACGCAGTGATTCTCGTTCATCCACCCTTCGTTTCCGACAACCACCGACCACTTGCTGTTGAAGTTTGGCGATTTCTCTTGGCCTGATACCTCCAGCTCGGCCACCAAGCCCTTTCCTCGGACCTCTGTCACGCGTGACAGGACCAAATCGGCACCGACCACAGCATTGGAGTGGATGTTCACCCTGAGGTCATTTTGAGCAAAGGCCGAGACAGCTTTGGCAAGCGGATGTTCGCTCCGGGCTTCGATCAAACCGAGTAACTGCCAGACCAGGGCTCCTTGATCCTGGACAGCGGGAAGAGCGAGTTCTTGGGGCAGTGGAAACAACATATGCTCCTTGACGCGGGGCTTGCCATAGGTCAAAGTGCCCGTTTTGTCGAACGCGATGACAGACACATCGTGTGCCTTCTGAAGCGCATAGCCTCCACCTTTGATCAAGATGCCATGAGAGGCAGCAACTGTGGCAGCATATTCAAAAGGGATTGAAGAAACACGTCCGGCGTTAGTACCCTCCCGACATCAGGGTATCTCCGCTGCGGTGGTGCCTTGACGCCATCGGCAGCGATAGTCATTCGTCCAACCCAAGATCCGGCATCAGCAGTCGGTACCACACCGCAGCCATGGCCACCGTTGGCTTTGATGCTGATCGGCTGGTCAGTTTGGGTCAAACATATATCCGCAAGAGTCGATCTCCGCGACAGCGATAGAAGCCCCACCCACCCCACACAGATCGGCTCTTACCTCCTGTGCCGACCATGACCGCCGTTGGTGTCGCCAGTCCAAGCGCACAAGGACACGCAATCACGAGGACCGATATGCAGAATCGAAGTGCAAACCCCAGCTTGGTGGATCCCGCCGGGATGTCCTTGTCAGGAACCAGCCCAGATAGGCACAGGGCATACCAAGTCACAAAGGTACCGATGGCCAGGATCACAACGGCAGGGACAAAGTACATTGATACTTGATCCGCAATCGCTTGGATGGGTGCCTGGGACATTTGCGCCTCCTGGACCAAGGCGGCAATTCGAGCGACCGCCGTATCTGCAATTGAGTCGGTGCGATTCACCACCGGAGCATGTCAGCAAATCATGCGCCCCCAAGAGTGGCCGTAAACATTCGTCCAGCTGAAGCGCACAAACTGGTCTTTGCCCAAAAATCATGAGAGCGAGTCGCCTGTCTCTCCTGATTCTCGAGGCTGGACAAGGGAGTGCGCTAATCGCATGCCCATCTCGATTGATGACTCGACAGCGCATGTGTGGGCGACGATCCTAGCGACCACTGCGGCCACTGCGCGTCCTTACCTGCTCCGACACCAACTGTTTTGACAAAGATGCGTTCGCTCTGGTTGACTGTTCCTGCCATGACTCGATCTCCAGAGGATCGCGCGACCGGAATCGACTCGCCAGTCAACATGCTTTCGTCGACAAACGACTGTCCATGGACAACCACACCGTCGCATGGAACGCGGTCACCCGGCTGGACCTTCAGCACATCGCCGACTGGGGATGCGTTCCAACAGCACAAAACGATCGTCAGCATCTGGGAAACGTGAGCATCGATAGTCAGGGGAGAAGCAAGAGGACCTACCCTGCACAAGCCCAACGTCGATGACTTTTTCTTCCAAAATGACACCATTCTTGTGGTCGTCGAGAGTTACGAGGGTTGCGCTTTCCGGCGTCAGCTCCAACAACTTGGTAATGGCGTCCGATGTCCGACCTAGGGATAAGTGCACGGGCCTTCGAATGAGTGTCTGTGGGTGGCCCCGAAACCGAGCTGGACAGCATCGTCCAATGCCAAGCACAGCGACCCAGTCCTTCCTACCGACCTTTCGAGTAGATTTCCATGTACTTTCCGAGCAGGATGAAAAATATCAAGAACACGGATGTTTCAAAGAATTCTTCGACTTCTCCTGCGGCTCCACGGCTTGACACCGAAAGCGCCACCGAGTAGATTGAGTAGAAATACGCTGCACTTGTGCCCAGGGCCACGAGCACATCCATCTGCACATTTCGAGGGCCAGATTTCCGAATGTGGTCAAAGCGGATTATGAGCGGGACTGCGTAACTGTGAGAGCAACCACATGCTGCAGAGAGGACACGTGCAGCGTCTCCGAAGGGATTGCCGCCAAACGGCACTTACATTGGCAACCTTTGTATACCGGATGGATTTGTAGGCACCTCGGTAAAAGCGATATCCGAGCCAGAACTGAACCGGCGTTGCCAGCAGGAACAGAACTAGGGAAGAAACCGACAGCCCCGGGATGATGTTGTGCATGAACGCTTCTCGGGCCGGGTTACCCTCAGGCAGCAGCATCATGACGACCATCGATATGACAAAAGTCGGGATCACCAGCACAAGCGCATAGAGCACTTGGCGGCGGGCAGCTTCGAGGTCCTTGGCATCTCTCTCCTTGCGAACGTTGACTTGGTTGGAGCTTGGCTGAAGCGTCGCCGGATATCCAAGCTGGCTAATGTCTTCGATCAGGTCACGGACACCAATGACATCCGCGTAATGCTTGACAATCGCCTGGGGGATCGAGGCAAGATAGATTGTGTGAGACCATGGCGCTGTCGGTCGGGTGGAGCTGCTGAGTGGAGCTGCTGGGTGGAGCCACTCGACGAAGCATAATGTACGAGCTCAACCGACCTCGTGGGAGAGCAGACTGACGGCAATCTCCTCGACACCGACGACCTTCCGCATGGTCCCTTCGATTGCCGAGACACATGAAGCACAGGTCATGCCGCTCACAAAGAGCTTTGTCGTAACGAGTGTGTGTCGGGTTGGAAGCGTCGGGACAGGCTGCGACACAGGAGGCTCGCTGTCCTCGACATCGACGACCACGCTGACTGGCGAGGCTATTGGCACTGGGACATAGCGAACGCCAGCTGAGCTGAAGCTTAGGACGCCAAAGCCAGCGTCCTCGATGGCTTGCTTGATGCTCTCAGCAGGGCACTGCGAGCGCTCGTGCGTGGCCCGAACGGCTTGAGGCAGAAGTGTCACGACCACGGTGCTGCCGTCTACTCCGGGTATCTTGGATATCAAAGACGTGAGTGTCGATACGCACGACGCACACTCCATTCCGTCCACGGAAAACGTGGTCGAGAGCCAGGCAAGGGCAGGTTCTGGAGAAGGAGTGATGTGATCCAAAACAAGGATTAGCAGCTTTTACCACGGCACGAGGCACACCATCACCCAGTTCAGACCGTGCACTTCTCAACCGCCCATTTCGGCGGAGATATGAATGTCGGCCGGGAGCTATACCCAAGTGCCGACAAGTCCACAGCCTCCATGGATCCTTGGTCAATTGCCGCCAAAAGATTACCTGAGACTGTGGGATGGAGCGGATCCAGATCTTCCCAGCGTGAGTCGAGAACCTCAAATCCCATGTCGTCGATCTTGGCTTTGATGGTCTCGAAGACCCCAAGACCGCCGCCATGGACGACAGCCACGCTGTGATTTTCCAGGGAAACGTCGATCGAAGCTGAGTCAACTTGTGCGATGCTGCTGAGAATCGAGTGGATTGAGTGGACGCATGACTGACAGGTCATCCCATCGACTTTGAGGGTGGATTTCCAGCCCGTCGCCGCAGCTTGATCCTTGGGGGGACCGGGCGGATGGAGAAGGCCATGCGATCCTGGAATGATCTCAGCGGCTTCGACACCAGCAATGCGCTTGATCAGCGATCGGCACTCCTCCGCCGTTGCCTCGGAAGCCGCCGATTTGTAAAATACATCAATCTGCAGAGCGACGCGGATGAGCGATCGAGAAGGAGGCATCAGCTTCAACAAGCCAGCGTCGAACGGGTCAGCGCCAGACGAGCCCAAGCAACCGATGCGCCAGCATTCCTGGGCCGGATGGCCAGGCTTCATGAATTTGCTCCTTACCAGGAGTGTTGTGTCATGGGAGTCTTCCAGCGTTTGTGTATCGACCCAAACAATTCCACGGACGACTTCGATGCTGGAGATGAGCTTGACCTTGATGGAGTTGACGAGGCGATCGAGGCGCAGCGGATCGCTCGAGAGACTCTGAGACAGGGCCGGCCCAGGCGAGGGACCAAAGGGATCGTTGGCCAGGCCACTGGCTGTGAGATAGGGACGTAGGGTGATCCGAAACCGCACCGATGGAGGCGCCTTGATGTTGCACTGCGGTGCACGCCTGGAGATGTTTTGGCAGTTGCATGACTCGCATCGGCAGGCACCGACCGAGGAGCAGTGCAGATCGATCAGGCGAGAGTAGGGATTGCTGGCCATGGATGGGCTTGGGTGAGGTCGAGCAGGTTGACGAAGAATGGCAATGTCCCAAGGCGACCGAGGGAGTGTTTGAATGCCGAGTCTGAATGCGATGGCAATGCGGTGAATGCGTCTGGGAGAAGCTGCTTATATCCCGGGAGGGCGCTGCACTGGTTTTGCGGGACGGTTCCGGGAGCATGCTTTCGGTCAGCCCGAGCGATGATTTTGCGCGAGCCTGGGTCCGGGCTGGCCCTGGATGCGCAACATGTGCGATTGGGTACCTGGCACTGGGCGACAGCGAAATGCCCGCTGGTATGCGGGGTCGGTCGTGGGCGACGGTGACGGTGGCGACAGTTCGGCAAGCTTGAGACCAAGGCTTTGTCAGGCGATCGTGAGCAGCGCCGGCGCTTGCTGGTCTGGATGGTGCTGGATGGTGCTTGCTGGTGCGGGATGGTGCGGGATGGTGCGGGATGGTGCGAGCAAGACCAAGTTGAAGGACTCGGCCCAGCAAGTCCCCGGAGTGGACAGCACAAACCGTGCGCCGCGCAGCTCCGCCCAGCCGGCTCGAATGCATGCGCAGCAGGCGAGAGGCCCAGCGAGAAGGCCCAGCGAGAAGGCCTGGGTTGTGATCACGCCCCGTCGCTTGCTCTCTGGCTCAGCCGGATTCTCGGCACATCAACACGACGACCAGCGATCATGGACGAAGATCTGCTGAATGACCTGGAGGAACTTGGCGGAGAGGAGCTCGAGGCCGAGGAGGAGGAGGCCGCCCAGGGTCTCCTTCGAGACGGCGATCAAGACGATGATGCCGACATGAACCAGCACGAGGAGGAGGACGATCTGATGGATGACGACCCCGATGCTGCCCAGAAGCTCAAGGCGGCGCTGGCCCTCGCAGTCAAGGGCGCAGACGACATCCGACAGATAGCCAAGCTCATCGGCTCAAGGACATTCAAGGACATTTTGCAGGTCAGCACGCGGCCCTGCTGGCCCCCTCCATCGCCAGATCAGAGTTGCGGCTCCAAGTCGCCCGCTGGTGGGTGCATGCACATTGGAGGCACCCTGCCAGCAGCCTCATCGAGCTGCCGCTTACCCGTCGCATTCCCATGCCCGCCCAGAAAATCGAGCATTTCAGAACCATTCATCGCGACACCAACTCCAGCAATGGGCCAGTCGAGGAAGATCCCGAATACAACGTTATTGTGCAAGCCAACAATCTCATCGTCGATATCGACAACGACCTGCTTGTTGTCCATAAGGTCCCGATGCTGTCCGAGCTGTCCGAGCCTTGCCTTCTGAAACAAATATTCATCCTTGCGCCTTGTATTTGAGCCCAGATGCATGCTGACGTGCCCTCTTCCTCCTTTGTCGCCTGTCGATAATCCAGTTCATCAGAGACCACTATTCCCCAAAGTTCCCTGAACTTGAGTCACTCATTCTCAATCCCAACGACTATGCCTGCACCGTTCAAGCTATTGGGAATGAAATGGTACGGCGTATCGCTGCGCCATGACTTTGCCTGGATCCTCTCAGACAACGTCTCGGCTGGTGAAGCCAATATCTTCGGACTTGACGCCTATTTACCTGCTGCTCTCCATCGCGATGTAATCCAGGACTTGACCAAGATCGATCTCAAGGCGCTTCTCCCCTCGGCGACCGTCATGATCGTCACCGTCACAGCCACTACGACCAATGGTCGGCCACTCTCGGATACCGAGCTCAAAGCCGTCATGGATGGCTGCGAGATGCTCCAGCAGCTCGACGGCGCCAAAAAGATGGTAGGTCCGAGTGCCGTTGTAACTGCCGGTGGAGCAAGGATCCTGTGCGGGATGTGGAGCTCGCCGTTCTTATTACGGACAGGGCGTCCGCATCGTGCATCTCCTTGGGTTTCAATTGCGACTGGCAGCACTACTTTGCATCGCTGTGCAACCACAAACTCAACCATACAATGTCGCTGTGCCAACATGTAGATCCTGGACTATGTTGAATCGAGAATGAATCTAATCGCTCCAAACCTCTCGGCCGTCGTCGGCACGGGCACGGCGGCCAAGCTGATGGGTATTGCCGGTGGCCTCAGCGGCCTGAGCAAGATACCGGCCTGCAACGTGCTCGTCCTCGGTGCCCAGAAAAAGGCCAGCGCGGGACTCTCGTCCGTTGGACAGAACCGGCATCTTGGCCTTATCTACTACTCTGACATCATCCTGCGGACCCCGCCCGAGTACCGCCGCAAAGCCTGCCGTCTCCTGTCTGCCAAGTATGTCGATGTGCTGCAGTGGTCCCCCAGGGTCCGCACTGCGTTCTCGACTCCCTTAGTCCTGCAGCTAACCGAGTGACCCATTTGCTTCAAACTGGCCTTTGTTTGCGACGATTAGGTCCGTTCTCGCAGCACGCAGTGACCGTGCTCGCACATTCGTCGATGGCGCGTTCGGCCGAAAAATGCGCGAAGAAATCGAGCGAAAAATCGAAAAAATGCAAGAACCGCCTCCCGGAAAGGCCATCAAGGCATTGCCAGTGCCCACTGAGGGGTCCAAAAAGCGTCGTGGTGGAAAGCGGTAAGCTCGCACCGTTGGTATCATCACACAGCCCCGATCGACTCATGACATTATAATTGCTGCAAACAGACTGAGACGACAAAAGGAGGCCCATGCCGTTACCGAGCTACGAAAGGCCCAAAACCGAATCGTGTTTGGCATGGCTGAGGAGGAGATTGAAGTCGGCGACGACACAGTTGGTCTTGGCATGCTGACCCAAGGGCAGACGGGCAAGATTCGGGCCATCACGGGCAACCCTCGTGTCGGCAAGTGTAAGTGTTGCTCTGATCGCGGACGAGAGCAGGAACAGCTCTCTGTCTCTTGGTGCTTGCTTGGAGAATGCAATCTCCTTGGGCACCCGATCTTCGTCAAAACCCCAAGAGTGCGTCTTGACAATCAAAGTGATTCTGTGGTGCCGCTCATGCCTCTGTGCTCATCGATGTCTTTTTTACTGCCGTTGTCTTCACAGTGCCAAAGAAGGTCAAGGTGATCGGTGGTTCGTCTGGAAACACCTCGGGATTGTCTTCTTCACTGGCCTTCACGCCTATCCAAGGCATCGAGCTGGAGAATCCCGAGGCTGCTCAGCAGCGCATCAAAGACGCCAACAATCGCTACTTTGGTGCGGCAGGCACGTTCATCAAGGTCGCAAAGAATGACGAGCGGCCTTCTGCGGCGATGGCCCCGCCTCCAGCAGTGTCTCGGAGATCATAGGCGCTGCGTACATCACACACCTGCCATGCATACGATCGAGCGCGATCGAACCGCCTCCCTCCATCTCGTGCAAGGGGGTGCGCTCAGCCTTGCAAAATAAAGAGTGGTCTGTGATCCCAAGATTGGGTGTGTAACGTTCATTACTTCCAACCTTGGTCAAGTGCGTAGATCAGAGTTGCCACCAACGCCCGCTCCTCCAAAGATGAGGAACAAAGCAATGGATTGAAGAACATGCAAATATATTGAAGCATTCGTCCATAGGGCCACACCAAGGAACAACCCGGCATCAGCACGGCTCATGTTCAGCGGGCTCATGTTCAGCAGGCTCATGTTCAGCGGGCTCATGTTCAGCGGGCTCATGTTCAGCGGGCGATTGTCCACCGGCCCCATCGGTGTCGTCCAAATGCAACGAAGGAGTGATGATCGATGTTATGTTCCAGTCGGCAAGCGACATGACCGAAGACCTCCTGGATGTGGAGCCTCCAGCACTCAAAGACTCGTCAATCAGAGTACGGCGATGATGGGCGATCAGGCTTGGATTCGGCAGCCCAAATGCCTTGGATCCCGCCGACACCCGCGATCCAAAAGATGTGCTTGACTGTCCAGAGTTGGCCGAACTCGCCCTGGTTGCTATCCGCGATATAGTCCGAGCACCTCGTGAGGCGTCGATAAAGCTCTCGGACCACGTCCGCAGAAGAAACAGCTTGCGGGACTCGAATTCGTTGATGAAGCCCAAGACAGCAGTCGATAGGCAAGCCTCAAGGATGGACGTCAGCACATATCGACTGGCGCCGGGGATGTGGTTGAGCGTCAGCAGAATGGCAACTTGACTCGTGATCACGAACACGAACATGGCGATGTAAAAGTACGAGATCAGACCCGACTGCGGGCCGGCCGCAAATACGGCGACGGCAACCTGGTTCAACGTTCGATGGAAATTGAGCTGGCTGGTCCCACGGAGCCACAGAAAGATGGCATATCGCCCTTGCCATCCAAGAATGTTGGAGACACCTGTTGCCAGGATGATGAACTGGCAGCGCATCGGTGAATCTCGGACTGACTTGAACACAAGCAGCAAGTTCGGAAGCACAAGGCACACGGAGAAGAAGATCAAGCTGCCGTTGTTGATCCAGTTGGCGAAGGGGCTTTCGGGAAACTCGGAGACTGTCGACCCGACAAGCTCCTCAAAGAGCACAGTTGCTAGAGCACCGAATATGTTGATGAGCGTCGTGAGGAAGTGCAGTTCGAGGGTCGTACGCAAATTGTGTCTGTGCATCACAGACGATCGAGGTACCCAGAGTCGTCGTCATCGATGAGGATTCGTTGCGACAGGCAGATCAACAGAGTCCGTGAACGTCGTGGGGGTGATCGAGCATACGACATAGTCAGCGGCGACCCAAGCCCCGCTTGTTTCCAATCCACAGCCAGTCGACACACCTCGACAACACTCTTCAGCTGTACACTTCGACAACGCACTTCAGCAGCACGGTTCGGCAGCACATCCCAACTGCAGCGCTCGGCCAGTGTGCCTACCGCAAATACTGCTGCTCCAGCTCGGCACTCTCAAACTTGAGATATATCCAGCTCTTCAGGACTCTGTACATGCGCTGCAGCAGCGGGATCTCCTGGTTTTTGGCGTGGGGTGGAATCGGAAAGATGTGTTCGCCAGAGCCGAGGTTCCGCTCCGAAAAGTATAGCGGCAGCAGATCATAGAGCTCTGCACACGCTGTCGAGGGAAGCTGTTTGCGTCCCGAGATATGGCGCGTCAGGATGTAGGTTTCCCGTCGGTTGAAATCCTGGTTGAGATGCGATACATTGCGGGCACAATGGCGGTCAAAACCACTTCTATCGGATACTGCAAAGTGTCGGTGGTGTCGGAGATGAATCGATGCTCTGCGGGTTTGTGTGTCGTCCGGATCAAAGTGATGACGGCTGGGTTCGTCCCAGCCAGCCTTGGCGCAGACCTACTTACCTCAGCATAGACACTGAGCTGGCCCGTGAGAATCACTTTGATGAATGACAGGCTGATGTAGAACCCGTTCAGGCCGCTGTAATACTCGGGACACACAAGGCTCATAGTGACCCCAGAGGCAATGATGAAGACCGCAAAGATAATCATGCACGTCGTGCTGTTGCCCTGGTACCCCGCTGACATCGTGTAGATCAGGACGGTCATCATCGCCGTCAGCACAACGCCTTGATTTGACACGACATTGTTGAGAGTATTCAATAAAAGGCTCCCGAGGCATGCCATCATCGTCAATGTCGCGAAGGCGATATGATATATCCGAAACCTGGGCATAAGGAGGCATATCAGCAGCGACAGAGTCGCAGCGACTGTGCCAGGGATATCTGGTGACGAGGCAGGATGAGTGAGTTGCTCTTGGCTGCTCAACGGCTCGAAAGAGTGTATCCAACGAACCACATTAGATCCGCCACCCCAATAGGTATCTCAAACCGACAGTCGTTGCAAGCCGTACCAACCTGGTATGTTGATGCTGCCGTTGGCTCCCCAGTTGATGAAGGCGGCGAACAGATACACAGCGCAAAATGCGGCGTTGATATCGAAGCGGCGCGAGGATGTGGCCGAAAATACGATCCATTCCTGCTCCAGCTTGAGAGAATGGCCACGGCAGCCCGTGCAGGAATCAGTCGATGCTGTGGCAATGTGTTCCCTGCAGTGGAACTACGGCGGCTCATGCCCTTTTTGACCATTAGCGGTGGACTGGCATCGAAAAGTCCATCCTCGACCAAGCAGCCCGCGCTCTCCCCTTCACGATATGCGAACAGCACGCGAGAGCATCTATCACACGCCATCAATACTCCACCTACCGCTGGATCCAAGAACTTGAGTGGAAACCGCCTTAGAGTGGTTGTTATCGGCATCTTGTTTGCGCCAGCCGTCAGCTTGTGCCCTCGGGACCTGATGCAGAGCGCAAATGGAACGAGAACCCGTTTGAGGCCGATGGACGCTTCTGTGGAATCCCAAGTTTGCACTCTCACCCTCCACATGCCCAGTAACTTTCCGCAACTCCTCTGAATTTGGTATCGCGGCGGTGCAATGCTTGATCCGCAGCCTGTGTAGGGCCACTGTCGCCGTCGTCGTCGTCGTCGTCGTCGTCGGCTGTGTATCGGCGCACGACCCCGTCGACGTCATGTTCCTCGCGGCTGATTGAGCCGGCGATTGGGAAAGGAATCCAATTGAGTGATCATGGCATTGCCTCATCTTGCAGAGGAATATCAATCGCCGGAAATGCCCGGAAGTGCCGAAATTGCCCACACAGTACAGCTTGCTCTTGGCTGGAGCCTCTCTTGCCCTCGGCCCACTATGAGGGAAAGTAACGCCAAGACATAGCCGGCCATCTATCGTCAGAGCGTTCCATCAGCGAACCAAGGTATGTGGGCACTGCGACGAGTATCATTCAGATACAGCATGGTCAGCGCGATGTATTCTCAACCAGATGGAGGACCACGTTTCTTTTTGGGGCTGCCGGCTTCTTGTCTCGGCCTCTTCACCCCTGCCAGGCTCGGCGTCGGCCTCTCAAGCTCGGATATGTCTGAGCGAGGGGTCTCGCTGTTGTTGGACTGAGAAGCATCGCTATTGTTGGCGTCGGCGGGCTCGACTGTGTCGGATTTGCGGGAAACGGGCTTGAAGAAGCTTGTGATCTGCCAACACAATCGGTAATAGTAAGTCATGTGCATCATGACCGTCGGATCCTGATCTGTCATTGCCAGCACAATGCTGCCATCACTTTGAAACTGAGGTATAGCTTGTAGCAACCCTGAAGCGACCTTCCGCGCCTCCGCACCCATCGCCTCATTTGCCGGGATACTGTACCTTGCCTCCTGGTCTGGATCCACCCGAACCGCCTTTGGGCTTGGCCGCCAGCGACGGCGTCGGCCAGTCCGAGTGCAAGTCCACGCTTGAAAGGCTCAGCGAAAGCGGACAATGATCTGATCCCATGACATCAGGATGGTGCTCGCACGTCTCGACACGGGGACTGAGGCCCGAGCTCACAAAAAAGTAGTCGATTCTCCAGCCCAGATTGAGTGGGCGCTTGCCTACATAACAGCACATGTATCAGCACAGCACATTGTCGGCACTGTCTGCGCCAAATTGCGGGTTGGTCTGCGGGGACTGGCCCTCTGCTCGACATGGTCGGAGACCCCGAGCTTACCGGTCTTGGTGTCCCAGAAGGTGTATTGGCTGGCGAGGTCGGGATGGTGTTGCCGGAAGGCATCCACAAAACCCTCCTCCAGGAAGCGATCGATCCAAGCACGCTCCTTCGGCATGAATCCCGAAAAGTTGATCAGACGCTGCAGCGATATCAAAGGTCAGCTTGGGTCCGACCACAGATGCCTCGGCCTGCTCTCGGTTGGATCAGCGTACCTTGGGGTCATGGACGTCAATGTCCTTGTGGGCGGTGTTCACGTCGCCAGTCACAATGATCTCCCGCCCGCTGGCGATCAGCGCTTGGCAGCGACTGTTGTCGTTTGTCCGCGTGAGCCAAAGCAAAGCAATGCTCTCGGATGAGAGCCATGGCGCATCTTCCATTTTGTCCATTCCAGAGCATGCATATTGCGGGTGGTTGAATGGCGAGGAGCAGTGTTCGTCCAGATCGTGGCGAGAAACAGCGTCCCAGCAGTAGTGTCTCGATCCTTACCGTTGAAACGATTCGTAGAAATCCAGCTTGTACTGAAGACGCTCCTCGCCTCGACCACCGTTCACGAAATAGACATTGAAGAGGACAAAATCCCCATGATCCGTCATGACACAGCGGCCTGGATTGAAGCACACCAGGCCCCGGCTGTCAGCGCCGCCTCATTCTCCAACAATCAATGGGCGAGATGGTGACTCGAGGCTCCTTCGGCTGTCCGGCCATCCACACCGACAGCGCTCAACTGCAAAGCATAATAGAGCGGCAAATGGGCTTCTTACCTTCGTCGTTGAAATCATCGTCGCCAAAGCCCTCGCTGGCGGCCAGGGTCGAGCCCTTCTTTGCATAGGTGACGACGCCGCTCCATCCTTTGCGTTTCTTGGAAAACGACCAAAACGAATCATATCCAGGAACCTCGATCAACTCCCGACTGTCGGCCAGATCATCGAGGCCCGAGACTTTTGTTTCCTGTTCCGATCCGAGTCCAGATCCCATTCTGGTTTCAGTTTCGGCATCCCTGCGCAAATACGGAGTGTGCAAGCGCAACCAGCAGGCTGGATCGGCGGTGTCGGCGGGCTGGCTGGCGACGGCCGGGACTGTACCTGAAAGCAGACGATATCCGGCAAGTTCTGTTGTCTGAAGAACGAAAGCAAGCCGTTTCCAGAAGCGAGTTTGCGTGAAACAGCACGGATGCCATTGACGTTCCAACACAGGATCCGCATGGCCCAAGATCGAGGGAGATGCCCAGCCGATGCAGAAGCCGAGAGATCGGAGCAAAAGACTGCGAAGCCCAGGGAAGACAGCAGCCAGCGCCCAGAGCCAGATGGAGGCAAGAAACAGCTCCCGGGGCGGTGCTGGTTGCTTCAAAGGCACTGGTCCGTCTCAAGCTGACCTGCCGTCGAGCGCCATCGAGACAGGATGCGGGGCTGCGATGACAGCATTGACAAAACGAAATGGGTCACCTCGTTTTGAGCCTGGACAGCCGTTATTCTCTAGTTCTGGGCCCACTCGCCCATCGCTACCATCGCCAAACAGTGTGCTCACAATGCCGGGAAGCCAAGCGACTCGAGAAGGCCGAGTATCTTGATATCGATGCACCATCGAGCTGTCCAGAGGGTCGAGTGGATACTCCACACAAAGATATTGCCAATCGCACGGCTTTCTCACCGCAGCCTTCAGTATGCCAGCGGGTTGTTCCGCTGCTCTATGGATCTACTGAACACGCACAGCCAGTGCACTGTATTGCGAACTACTGGAGCCTAGAGTGGCTCGATATCGGTGTTCTCGTAGCATACATCCATCCATCGCTTCTCGAAGCGCGCCGTCTGCTCGAGGATCAGACATGAGGCCGAAGCAGCAGCAAGACCCCGGCGGAACGACTGAACATAGTCCTGCAGCCGATAAAACAGATCAGTCAACCCACCGATTGTGCGTCTGCCCGCTCCGTCCGCTCCAACCTCCACACGCCGATCTTGTGGCTGACCTTGGTTCGCAGGAACTCGAGCAAAAAGACGGCGCTGCATGTATCTCCGGCGCCGAGTGGGTTGATGGGCACATCTGGTTCGAGGACATCGCCGAGTGAGATGGAATTCGGTCAAGCGTATCAGACATGGAAGGCCGCCGGTCAGACCTTGGGCACATACCTTCTGGCTTTTCGGCCTGCGTCTGGCCGGAGGCATGAACCAGGGCCTGGACGTTGGGTATGGAATAGGCATAGCCTCGCACAGCATCCGCCGCTCCGGGATCTCGCACAAATAGATAAGCCCTATAAAGTCAAAGCGGAGGCGTGAGCATCGTCCAAGGGGTCGTTCGTGCCAGGGACCGGGTACATACTTGCTTGGCCCATCGGTGATTGCTACTGCCCTGACTGAAAATAGTCCCAAGAGCATACTGCCGAGATCGAGCGTTGCCTTTGTTTCGCTTTTGTTCACCGAGCCAGCAAGTGGGATGCACCAAAGGAGCAGAGATTGGAGACCATATCACAGATCCCAGATCCACGACACAAGATCCATAATCCAGCCCAAGATTCGGGTCCAAGATCACGGCCAAAAGAGTAAAAGTCAAGGGATAAATGCCGTGCACCACACACCGCTTGGCATATGGCACATGGCGAATGGCAAGCATCGGGTGCCCAGATTCCAAAAGCCCATAGGTCAAACTGGTGGATTTCATGCATCCGACACCGACACCGGCGCTCGCTTTCCACCACCAAGATGGATGCGCACGCGCATGCACTTACGGCCTTCCTGCCAATATGTAGGCTTCCTCGGCGTTGATCTTCAGTATGTCGACCAGTCCACGCCAAAGGCACTCGACGTTGCTGACGGCATCGAGAAGCACCACGGCCTCCTTGGGTCGGTGTTCGCAGATAAAGGTGTACGTTTCGCCATCAAGCCCTGGCGGCAAGCTCCCTATGATCGGCCGTTGCGATATCAAACGATGGGTGCATGTTCCGAATGATCGATGGCTGCTCCCTTGGCACTGCTTCTGGATGATGCTCCCGCCGACCATGTGCATCCTTGTCCGGAAGCAGCATTGGGCTTACCACAGAGGGCAATCCCGCGCAGGCTCTGGCTCGCTGACCCAAACATCTCCAGGACAACCGACTCCAACTCCTTTCGCTCGGCTGAAGAGATCGTGCCTGAGGGCTCCTGCATTGGCAAGTGGCCGTATTGATGGAGCAAAAGCGGGTCAGTATCGGCATTGGAGTTCGACATGGCACACTGACCACCAAATGGCGCCATGCCTGCCATTCAAGTGCCCTGGAGGGATTGCCAGATACTCTGCCGCGGATTGCATTGCTAGACTCTGCCAGACAGCCACCCATTCTGGCCTGCCTATCTTTCCTTACGATAAGCTCTGTCATATCACCAGTGTGTGCATCCAGGATCGTCGTGCACGTTCGAGTGGCCTGGGCGACAGGAACTATTGCGGTTCATGGGATCCCAGCGCAAACTTGGGTTAGACGAGTGGGCTTGACAGGGTCGATGTGGATTTCGTGGCCATATCGTCGACGTTATCCCAGAGTCTGTCGATACCGTAGCTACTCGCCACCTACTCGTGCGGCCTACCAATGCGCTGGGGGATGCCGAGCTCTTGGATCGACTTTTGGACCTCGGCACCCGTTGTTCCTCCAAGGGGATGCACGAGACAGATCTGCAATGCTTGGAGATCAGCACAGCCTCGACCAGCGCGCCATCAAGGGATCGGCTTCTGCAGCCTTGGATTGCTTCATGACCAACCTCGCCTTTGGATCCATATTCGCTGCAGGCAATCGCAAAGTTCTGGCCTAACATGGCCCAGCGTGGCTTGCGTCAGGAACAGCCCGGCCAGCAACGATCCATGCAACCGAATGGGTAAAGCAGTTCAGTGCACCCACCTTTGCCACCGATGCTGTTGGTTTTCCTGTTGGCTCGGTTCACCTTGCCCGGGTGGAATCGCTCAAAGTACAGGGTCGCCTGATATGCGGGATTGAGACCTGGTTGGGGACACATCGGTGTAAGATTGTGCTGGCGTCGATTCAGAGCCCTTCGATCGAACCGTCTCGTCACAAGCAGACACCATACCAAAGACGATGACTTGATAGCCATGCTGCGGGTCGGTCATGGCCTGTGCTTGTGCCGGTGTGCTGCGTATGGTGCTGATGCAGATCCAGTGGCAGATCGGCCAGGGTGAGGCTTGTGGGCTTGGGACCGCACAACCAGGATTCGAGGCCGGCGCTCTCGCTTGCACTCTCGCCTGCTCTCGCCGAGACAGCTCTGTCGGCTTCAGCTTTGATCTGATCTGTTTCCTGCCCACAGCCCCGCCGGCCATCGAAGCGACAGCTCCAGGAGCCAGTCCAGTCCACTGCGCTGCCGTCCGATCCGCCATTCCAACAAAGCTCGCATCCTGTCCAGCAATCCCGCTCAACAAGATCGCCGAACGCACCCCGCTCAACCCGTCCGCCTGCTCTGATCAATCCGTCCAACCCGACACACTTCCACCAGATCGTCCACAACAGCCGCAGCCATGGATACAGCCGAGCCCCTGACTTCCCTGACCATGTCGGCCATGGCCCTCTCCAAGGTCTTCAAAGACAACACGGGCAAGATCACATCGCTGGACTTTGACTCATCGGGCGAGTATCTGCTTACCTCATCCGAGGACGAGTCGGTCCGGATCTACGACGTGAAACAGGGCAAGTAAGTCAGAGCCCGATCCCATGCGGCAATTGTTTCACGATCGCTGCTGCTTGTCTGAACGCCAGGTGCTTTTCGGCGCCCCAGCGATCGAACGCACGCACTTTTGTTTTTGATGGGCTGATCCGTATCCGGCTCTGACCGATCCTGACTTCCCTTTGCCCAGACCCACCAAGACGGTCTATAGCAAAAAGTATGGGTGCTCGCTGGCCATGTTTACCCATCGGCACACCACTCTGCTTCACTCCTCGACCAAGGAAGACGGTAAGCCAAGGCCTGAATACCGAGCAGCGTCCCCAAGGTCATCGGCTCGGCTGGGCTCGGCCCGACTGACGTCCGGCTCTGCACCTTTGACCAGACACGATTCGGTACCTTTCCCTTCACGACAACAAGTACATCCGATATTTCAAAGGTCATAAGAATCGGTGAGCACTTGTTGTATGCTTGGCTGTGAGCTTGGTGAGAGGAGTATGTGGTCGCAGTGGCTGTGGTCATGGGCCTGCTTTCTAACGGATCGTTTGCTCCGCCAGCGTCGTGAGCATGGAAATGTGCCCCTCGGACGACGGATTCATCTCGGGGGCGGTCAATGATTCTGTCCGATTATGGGATCTCCGGTCAGCCAACTGCCATGTACGTGGCCTGTCCAATACGCCTGGAGAATACCGACCAAGCATAGCTATCGCCACGATTCGTCCGACTGTCGCTGGTTCTGACTGGGATTTCCTTGCTCTTGGCTACTTTGTCACAGGGTTGTGTCAATATCGTCGGAAATCCCGTAGTTGCTTATGACCAAAGCGGGAGTGTCTTTGCCGTGTCGCTCGACTGGAAGAGAGGGATATACCTATACGATGCCAAGCAGTATGAAAACGTAGGATGATTTGTCCACGCTCACGATCCGACTGGCACATCGCATTCCCTGCTTTCATCGCGGTCGCACTCAAGCCGGACAGATGCACAGTCGCGCGGACGCCTGGACGGCGCTTCCTTTCCTTTCCTGACAAACTCCCGCCTTTGTGGACTTAGGGTCCGTTCATAACCTTCCATGTATTCGATGAGAACCTTGGCAACGTTATCCCTGAAATTGTGGGCCTCGAGTTCAGCAACAACGGCGACCTGCTGCTGGTGTCGACCAATGTGAACGCCATCTATGTCCTCGATTCGTTTGAGGGCAAGCTCAAGTTCAAGCTCACAGGCCATTCCAATCCAGACCGACTGCCTCTGAAAGCCATTTTCACCCCGGACTGCCAGTTCGTGATGTGCGGTAAGCCCTCGCCGTATGTCCTCGCAACTTTGGCTGTGGCCCAGAATCAAACTGGCGCCTCATCGGCATGCGTGCATCGCCTCGCCTCTTAGCCACCCATTCCCAACCACAGTCCCTCAGCTTCGCCGCTGCGTTGGCTCGCTTGTCGTGATATTGCTCTCAACTGATGCAGCATGCATGGTTACTTTGCATAGGATCCAGCACCGGCGGCATCCATGTCTGGTGTGCCAACACTGGCCGAGACGTCGGCTGTCTCGATGGCCATATTGATGTGCCAGAGTTGATCAAGTTCAACCCCAAATATCTCATGTTTGCCAGTGTCGATAGTAGTCTGGTGAGTGGTCTGTCGGCAGTCGCTACCTTGCCCTTTCTCATATATCCGCCTGAGGGCAGAAACCTGGGCCATCCCGTCCTCCCGGCCGATCGTGTTCCCCAGCTGTATTCTATCATTGGACATGCCTGGTTTTTCTCGATCGGATATCAACACCCAAGTCACTGGGTCGACCGTAGTCGCTGGATGGTGCGGGTGCCGCTTGTGTGCTCGCGCAGCCACCAGTTCGATCTTCGTTCGATTGGTTCTGTGACATCAAGGGGTAGTGCTCCACTTGAGCCCAGACATGCATGCTCCAGCATGGCCAGAGACCGCGCTTGCCGCTGATTTCTACGATCAACGGTCGCCTGATCTCTGGGTCTTTGTGGTCTGGGCTTGATATCATGCACTGCACATCGATCCTAGAGCGTTGCTGATATACGCTAGTTTACGAACCAACAAGGGGCAGTTGCAAGCGTTGCATGGCAACGTCGCATGGAAACGTCGCATGGAAGCGGGATAAACTTTGTAGCCTTCGCTAACACTTTGCTCTGCTGGCGATAACGTAGGGCTTTTGGACCCCGCCCCCACAATGACGTCGCAAGTGCTGCTCGACCACTGCTGTCCGAGCGGGATCACGACGCCGTCTGCCACCATATCAGTCAAGACCAGCGATCCATTCTGCCACGCCTTCACGAGCAACCGAGGCACCAGAGATCATGGCTGAGGGCCGCGATTCATGAATGGTGGTTGCCGATGAGGACTCCATTGCGCCATCGCACCGCTGTTGCTGTCATGCTCATCCTGGTTGGAGTGTCCATGTTCCGACATGTCCTTGGTGCCTGCATGGCCTTGATGCTGCATGTCCGTGATGCCCATGATTCCCACCAGTAGAGCGGCTCGTTGCATACGGATTATTCTCATCCAAAAGCAGGGATTCCGCTCCCTCTGTGAGCGATGTAATACAGCATGTTGAAGTAACAATGGGACACATCATCTCGTTCGAACATACACGGCGCAGTCGGATCATATCACACATCCGGCCAAGTCATTTCCCTGGGTGCCCTGTGTGAGGGAGAGCGATGCAGGGCAAAGGGAAAATCGCTGGTTTGGGGTACCGATCAAAGCCGTTCAGCCAGATCGATCAACATCAACCGATCCACAAGTCATCTGCGTGTGAAGGTGTCCTATTCAAGACCGTATGCCGCTGCTGAGATTCCACGCCGGGATCCTGTCTCACAGCTCAGAGACAAACAAGCCCAGAGGCTGAGGCTCTCCAAACCCAAGCTCAGACTCGTTCAGGTGTTCGCTCGGATGCTTGCCCAGTTGCTCGCTCAGTTGTTTGCCCAGTTGCCCGCTCAGTTGTTCCCTGGTGTGGCTTGCGTGAGCGACCGCAGAGATTGTGTTCTTGGCGGAGCGGTATTGTCTGGTATTGTGGACGGTGCTGAGGAACAGCATGGCCTGAGCTGTTGAGCACGAAAAGGGTCGTCGGAGTCAAGGATGGTTCATGTCACTTGGGCAATCTGCTTGGGTATATCGACTCCGCAACCAGAATCCAATAGCATCTGACATACCAAGAGTAATCGTAACGCCTGCAACATAGATCAACCGCGTGCCCAGGAAGGCGCCAACGCAGAGCACCAAGTACGTCGCAGCCGTCAGCATTGTCGAGCCGGTGCACCAAGCGGCCTCATGTCGGCTGAAGGACGGTGCCTCCTGGTGGATCCGATCGAGCCGGGAGGCTTTGCTGGAGGTCAGAGTGTGCTCGTGCTCATGGCCGAGTCGACGCCAGCGGATGGCGAAACCAACCGTGAGCAAACAGTAGAACGCTGTGCTGGATGTGTAGAAAACCCCTCCGAGAGGGTATCCCGGCCCGGAGAGCTCGAGACCAGGGTTTGTGGCGTAGGACGCATTGACGAACATTGGGGAACAGGGGCCTATGATCAAGCGGAAGCAGCGGCGAGGATGGGATGCACACGACAGCCGGCGATGACCCATCGAGTGTGAGCATCGTGACGAGTGCGGAGCTCGGATGATGTGCAGGAGGATGTAACTTTTGACCAGCGCCGCTACTTTTGACCAGCACTGCTGCAGGAACCAGAGCTGCACCATACTCTCCAGACGGTATATCGAGTTGACGTAGACTTGGTAGAGGACAAGCAGAGCTGCCCCGCTCAGACAGACCAACGCTCCCCTAACGGAGCGAGGTACTCCCTTCCAGTTCTTGAGCAGCGTCCACGCGCAGTAGGCCGCTTTGGAGGCATCCTGCTTGAGAAGCGATACTCAGATCAAGCCGAGACCCAATGCGACGCCAGAGCGTCGCCCCGCTTCAAGTTGACGGGCCAAGATATCGCCCGCAAGCCGCGGGACCTCTGCCGTCTATACCTTCAGCGCCCACAAGAGATCGCAGGCCCATGCCAGGCCCACGGTCAGACACTCGTAACCGTTGGGCTCGATGTTGAGGTAGTTCAGGTTGGCGAGAAACAAAAGCGAGCCCAGCGCGTCGAAGTAGATGGCAAGCTGCAGCAGCGACTTGAAATCAAGGTTGATGTGGCCCCGTTCGAGCACCATCATTGTGACGAGGGTGTTGATGGGAATCACGACATGCCCATATTGAAAGACATTGAATACGCTTTTCGTCATGGCGGTGGGGCGTTGCAGAGGCTGATCGAAAGTGAATCTGTCTCCTTGCGAAGGCGATTCAAAATCCCGACCCAAAGCGTTGCGGGAATGCTCTGTCTGTGAGGTGCCCGTCGCCTGATTGACCGATTGGCACCAGGTTGCCGAACACCACCAGCGGCCTGAATACAATCGTGCCTTGCCATTGACATGTCAAAGTACTCTCGTCGCACGTTGCAACATCTCCTCATGATGCAGTGGTGGGCGGCAGCGTCGCCGTGCTTTGTGGAAGTGGCCGGGAGCATATGGTTCGCGGGATCAATGCCAATGCCCAGGGCGTCCCGTTTTGATTGGACAGGCTCTCGGCCATTTGCCAGTGTCGGTTCGAATGCACAAGCCGGATCAATCCGCGCTCCTGGCTGGCCTCGGCCCGGCTTTTGCTGGGGTTTGCTTGTCGTCGACCGCCCGCATCGGCCTGCCCGCCTGCACTCCAGCTCATCGCCCAGAGATCCTCGCGAACCCGTCCACACCCCGCATCCCGACAGCATGGTGGCATCGTCAATATTCATTCTGGACCTCAAGGGAAAGGTCCTCATCTCCCGCAACTACCGGGGCGACATCCCCATGTCTGCCGTCGAAAAATTCATGCCCTTGGTGCTCGCGGCCGAGGAGCTCGACCAGACGCCGTCCCCTGTCATCTCGACCGAGGATGGTGTGCACTTCTTGTACATCCGATACAACAATCTCTATCGTGAGTATCTCGTTCCTGCGACCCTCCGTTCTGCACCTCCACCCCAGATCAACGCCTGCGTGGCTGCTCGCGTGCAGTCGGTCGCATCAGCAGGCTTTGGCAGGTCATCGCCATCGACGCCGGCAAGACTCCGCTCCCCCGGCTGTTCGGTTGCATCGGATAGCCACGACTGAGCCATGCAGGAGGACAACGAAGCTGGCCCTCTGTATCGTCCAGCGGATGACCATCCTGCTGTTCAAGGGCCCTCGTCGTGTCCATCTGGCCCTGGCTCTCGATCACTAAAGGAGCTCCGTCGTCGCTGCGCTCTCCTCTATCCGCTGCTGCAGTCTTGGCCATGGCCAAGAAGAACCCGAACGCAGCTACAATCCTTCTTTTCCTGCACAAGCTTGCCGAGGTGTGTTGCTTGATCATTCCCCGGCCCGTAAACGGGAGGACGGGTCTTGGATATGCGCGCGGTCAGATATTCGAGACGAGTCTTTCGCATTATGGCTTGCATCATCAACGAATCGACAGTATCGATCGGTATTTGTTGGCCAGCATCAACGCTCCCCCCCCCGTCTCAGCTGCCGGTCGATAATGCGCATCGTCGCCGCGTCGTCTTCTCTCGACCTCGCCTGCAGCACCACTAACGGACACCCTTGCCTTGGACTCGATCCACCCGCGTCGGAACGTCGACAGATCTTGAAGGACTACTTTGGTAGTGTCGAGGAGGAGTCGATCCGAGACAACTTTGTCGTGATTTACGAGCTTCTGGACGAGATGATGGATTTTGGCTATCCCCAGACGACGGACATCAACCTCCTCAAAGAGTGTGTATCTGGCCTCCCTTTTGTCTTGCTTCGCCGGCAACTCTCGTCTCTGGCGCAGACCCGTACTCGCACCCGTTGGGCGTCTGTCCATCGGCTCGCTCATGGACCAGTCCGCACCCCATGCTCACCCGAACATGCATGTCCTTTGGCTCGTCAGGTATATCTTGCAAGAGTCCTACGCCCTTATTCCCCAGCAGCAGCCCAATGTCCCTCTTGCCCTCACCAACACCGTGTCCTGGCGCTCGGAGGGTATCAAGTACCGCAAGAACGAGATCTTCCTGGACGTCATCGAGTCCGTCAACCTTCTGGTAAGAAGCCAGCCGAGTCGATCGAGCTGGCCGTGCGGGCAGCGATTGCCCTTTAGCACATAATCATGTCATTGTCTGGGATATCGCCGTAAGCAGCCAATAGCATCTGTCGGTTGACTGAGCATGTCTCTCCGCCCTTCAGGTCAACTCCAACGGCAACGTTTTGCGCAGTGAAATCCTCGGTGTCATCAAGATGAAGTGCTACCTCAGCGGCATGCCCGATGTGCGACTGGGTTTGAACGACAAGGTGCTGTTTGAGTCGACGGGACGAGGTAAGCAGAATTCAGTTCCACTTTGGATGTGGGCTATGCACAGCAAGATAGTCGACAGCTGCGACCCGGGGCTTCCGGAGCTGATAGAGTGCACGGTCTGGTTAGGCTTGCTTGTGGCCTGTGATTGAATCAGTCGGATACCACTGTGATCGTATACGGCCTGAACCCTTGGTCGTTTGTGCAATGCCACTCACACAATGCCATGCCTCCTGCAAACAAAATGGCGTGCAACCACCACGGCGGATACCTCGGCTGAAGCTACCGGGAAGGGCAAGTCGGTGGAAATGGAGGACGTCAAGTTCCACCAGTGTGTGGGACTGTCTCGCTTCGAGAAGGACAGAACCATTTCCTTTGTTCCCCCCGACGGCGAGTTTGAGCTGATGTCATATCGCCTCAACACTCAGGTACGCCCAGCGTCTCTGCGGAAGAGAAGTCGTCCTTGGCCCCGCTCACACACGCCACATGGCTGAGACATCATAGCGAGTCAAATGGCTTGACAGCCTTATACGGCTCGTGCGTGTCCAAGATCTGCCTGCGATTTGGCTGACGAGACGTCTTCGTCCTGTGCCGACTTGTGCTGCCAACAGGTCAAGCCGCTGATCTGGTGCGAGGCCGTCATCGAGAGCCACAGCAATTCGCGTCTCGAGATCCTGATCAAAGCCAGGGCCCAGTTCAAGCGGAGATCGACGGCAAACAACGTCGAGATCATCGTCCCTGTCCCTGAAGATGCGGACACGCCAAAGTTTAAGGTGAGCGTGGATCGTCACCGGTGCGATTTCGGCAAACCGCTGTCCTGTAGCGGAGCCACTGATCGCTGAGACTTGAATACGGCCGTGCGACCTTTGCTCGACTGCTTTGCACAGACCACCATTGGAACAGCATCGTACGCCCCCGAAAAGAACGCCGTTGTCTGGAAGATCAAGCAGTTCCAGGGCGGCAAGGAGTTCCTGATGAGAGCGCACTTTGGCCTTCCCAGTGTCCGAACGGGTAGGCTGACGCTGCCGAAGCACCAATGACCATCCAGCCGAACGGACACGCGCTGGGGTGTGCCTGGCCGCCTCTGGTTACATTTGGCATGGCCAGTGCTGCTGCGGCGCTAGTGCAGGCTTGTTTCCTCACCGCTCATTCCTTCCAACCGGGATGCCTATGCTCGTGCAGATCTCCCTGATCGCCGCCCTCCCATCCAAGTCAAGTTCGAAATCCCGTACTTTACCGTCTCGGGCATCCAAGTCCGATACCTCAAGGTCACCGACAAGAGCGGATACC
This sequence comes from Polychytrium aggregatum, assembly GCF_025602895.1. Classification (NCBI taxonomy): domain Eukaryota; kingdom Fungi; phylum Chytridiomycota; class Chytridiomycetes; order Polychytriales; genus Polychytrium; species Polychytrium aggregatum. The sequence goes on from NW_026516245.1 coordinate 54,625, forward strand.
AGGCCTTCCCCTGGGTTCGCTACATCTCCCAGAACGGAGGTAGAGTTTCCATCGTTGTCGCATCTTGCGGACTGAATCACGCTCGATGGCCAAGCGGGCATCAGGCTCGCGCCGATCCCATGTTTACAGAGGCACTCCACTCACCCTGGCCTCCCAATCTCGCAGATTACTTGCTCCGACAGCCCGAGGTCTCCAGCAACACCAACAAGCTCGGGGCGCTCTAAGTGCCATCAAAGCATGAGACGACGGCTCCGAGTGACCGGGCTTCCTCCCTCCTCACCGCGAAATAGCCGCCGAAATGCAAGCTCAAACCGCTTGGTCCGAGCAGCAGGCGGTGTGCGCACAGCACCGGCCATGGAGACTCGACGATCGAGGCGATGTCAATATATTCAAACTTTGGTCGTCAACAGGCACAAAACATGAAACGTTCAGGATTTGGATGACTCACGCAGGGAGGACCAACGGGCTGAGGGTGGCGAGACGAGAAGCGAACGAGAAAGTGGATTGCAGGGAAGCGCGGGAGAAGCGAGCCAAATAACAGTTCTCGATAGGGCAAAGAAACGGCAAAAGACGGCCGGAGGGGAAGCAGAAGCTCCGCTACGGGGCCTCAACGGATCTTTGCGGACTTTCAAATGGGGCAGTGCGCCCCACAACCGGGTGCACAGCCATGGGATTAGTGCGCTGCTTTGGCGACGACATTGGCGGCATAAGTGTGCCACTCCTTTGAAAAGGACGTTTCGGTGAATCCGAGCATGTAGCCGAGGCCGCGAACGATGCCAATGGTTCGCAGCAGGATGCTGTACTGGTTGGGCATGACTTTGAGCTGGTCCCGCTCGCCCAGATATGTGTAAAACTCCATACTTTCCATGCCTGTATGACGGGAGAATGGGAGAATGGGAAAAATGGGAGAATGGGAAAAATGGGAGAATGGGAGAATGAGATGATGAGATGATAGCCATCGGCCAGATTGCAGCGATGGGGTGAGTGGCAAGCACACCATCGACTTGACGAGATCATTGGCCCCAAGGTCATCCCATGATGGCGCTGTCGGACCCAGGAGGCAAGCAGCCATAGCCGCATCTGTCTCCGCTCTCTCATTCCTTCGACAGCAGCGGCAACAATGGACGCAGGATCACTGTGCTTCATCGAGTCCGAGCGATCGTGGCGATAACTACTCACCATCGCGGACTTCTTTATCGTCACGATCAAAGAAGATCTGCATGTACTTGTAGAGGGCGTATTCGTCGTTCTTTTGGGTGAGGAAGCCCTCGTTGCGAGCCAGGCGGGCGACCTCCTCAGGGGAGGCTGACTGATAGAGCAGCTCGTAGAGCTGGGCGCAAAACTCAACGTCTCGGGACGTCAGTGCTTTGGCCTGGCCGAAATCGATGAGGCCAATCCTGCCATCGGGCAGCAGGATCAGGTTACCAGGATGAGGGTCGCCGTGGAAGAAGCCATCGACAAAGATCTGATGGCCCAGGACGGCCAGAAGGGTCTTGAAGATGGCGGTCTTGGGGATGGCCTGTTGTGGAGGCGTGGCCAGAGCCAGGGGCTGGCCCGTGATGCGGACATAGACGGCTGAGAGGACGGATGCGAACCGGTCCCAGAGTTCCCATACGGCCAGTCGGAGAGTCATCTGGACCTGTTCGCCAAAGGTGAAGCTCCCATGCCGCTGGACAACTTCGTCTAGGGTGAAGCCCATACGCGAGGCAGTCCTTTCAAACTCCTCGTTGATGCGGTCGACGAGCTTCTGGCCCGGCACATAGTCCATCACCAGCACATCCCGTGTGCAGTGCTCGGCAACGGGCAGGGGAACCACCACATTCTTGAAGTGCGGAGCGAGGTTGTCATGCACGGTTTGCAAGGTGCGGGCCTCGCGCTCCAGATCAAACTCAAGGCCGATTTGATCCTCGATCTCGCTCATGTAGGAATCGGACTCGGGATTGATGAGCCTGAGAGCCTGGGAGTCGCAGCCGGAGAGCCGGGGAAGCGGGGAGGGGCATGGAGAGCAGGAGGAACACAAGTGTGAGTAATGGGAGCCACTCTGACAAAGATAGGCCTCATGGCTTCGTGCCGCTGGGATACTCGAGTTTGAACATGAAGTGGCAGCTGGAGCTGGTCATTATCGCTGAACAGGATTCGGGATATTGATCCAGCGCATACGCAGGCCAGCTTGATGTGCTGCATTCCATGCTGAGTTTGATATTCCGGTCCAAAGTGTAGCCGGCGCGGGAACCTTGTCGATCGCCGACAAGAGCCCTGATACTTGCTCCAAAGCCCATCCGAGTCCATCGAAGCCCACCCGAGTCCCATCCGAGTCCAGACAAGTCCCACCCGAGTCCCAGACGAGTCCCAGACGATCCATTCTCAGTACTTGCCCCCTGCTCGCACGCTCGCCCGACATCGACAACCACACTCCGTGGCCCACCTGGCGAATGTTGCGCATGTCCTTGCTAAAGTTGTGCTCGACGTCGGGATACTTGATCTTGACGACGACTTCGCGTCCGTCCTTGAGGGTGGCCCGATGCGCTTGGCCAATGGAAGCAGCCCCAAGCGGCGTCTCGTCAAAGGACGAAAAGACCTCGGAAAGCTTCTTGCCCAATGCCGACTCGATCATGGCAACGGCCTCGAGGCTGGAAATGCCCTCGTTTCGGTCGAGGAGCTCCATCATCTGGGTCATATACGTCTTGGGCAGGACCTCGCCAGCCATGGCGACCTCCTGGCCAAACTTGACATAGATACCACCGAGGCGTCTCAGTAGGGTTTTGATCCGGGGTGCGTAGAGCTCGTGGAGTGTCTGGTACTTTGCCTCGCGCACATCCTCGGGGGCATTGGGATCGAGCCAGGCGAACGAGAGCTTGGTCCACTGGTAGTGCGCAAAGACGGGCAGGACCTGGGACCAGAACAGGACGCCTCGCGGGAGAATGCCCTGGACTTGGTCTGGGTAGCGGCGATAGAGCTGGTCCATCAGAAACAGGTCGCCTGCGAAGACTCCTGTCAGCACGATAGGCACGGCCACAACCAAGGCCGTGCCCTTGAGCATCCTCTGCTGCCACAAAGGCCGGCCTGAGGAGCCGCCGGGATGCGGCTTGGCGGAAGTCGCCAAGGGCCGAACGGGGACTCGGAGGGCCTTGATCGTGGTCGAGGCAAGGAGCGGGCGACAGGAGGATCGAAGCATGGCTCACGACAGGATGTGTCGGCGATGACGGGATAGTGAAGAGGAGATGCTGGGTCGATGAGCAGTGCTTGTGAGCAATGACTCCAGGAAGGTGAAGAAGAGCTGAGCAGATGAGGCTTGAGATGGGTGGTGCTGGACTGGCTTGCAGCGCGAGGGGGTGGGTTTATAGCATGGCCGCCCCCCTGGATTGAGTTCCTTCGCATCCGCAGAGTCAGATCCATGCCAGCGCAACGGTGTGATCGAGACAACCGGTGCGCTGGCCGCTGTCGATCCACGAACCTGCCTGCGGATACGAGGCATTGGCGACGTGGCAAGCTCTCGATCGGCAACGAGGCCAGGGCAAGGTTTTTGTCGATGGGATTGCGGCTGGGGAGGGAAGCGAATACGGGATGCCCACCCGGAGCGAGATGACAGCGGAAGCCCGTTAAGCCCGGGGAGGACGCTGAAGCGGATGTGGTTGGCCGCGGTTTGACGATCGTCACCCGGTTGGATGACGGCGACCGACCGACGATGGACTGCTGCGATGGCATTGGCGGACGAGATACCGTGGGATGGACGCCCAGTCCATGCGGATGGTGTGATATCGTCCAAGATCGTTGCGTCATGGAGCTCTGTCAAACACAGCCCGCCTGCGTCGCCACAGGGCTTTGAATGTCAAAGCCCTGCGGGTTGTCGCTTCGCCAATCTCTGCCAAGAAACCACAAGACCGGCGGCAGCACGGGGCTTTCTTGGCAGAGCGGGGAGTCTGCCGACGCTTGGCTACTTGCAAGCGAGATGCGGCCTGGTCTGCGGGCTGTCCATGCGCATTGGGCAGCCCATGGCCGTAACAAGACAAGTAGCACTGCTGCTAACATTATAAGTAATGTGACACGTAACATTGCTGCTAACATTACAGCTGACATTACAGCTGACATTACAGCTGACATTACGAACATTGCTGCCATGATCCACCGACGTACATTGCCATTACGGATGCCATTACGGATGCCATTACGGATGCCATTACGGATGCCATTACGGATGCCATTACGGATGCCATTACGGATGCCATTACGGATGCCATTACGGATGCCATTACGGATGTCATTACGGATGCCATTACGGATGCCATTACGGATGCCATGCAGTATGCCATCAGCCCACCCCAACCGCTCAGTAACCCACCCGCCCGGCGCTTTCGCCAAGCACCCGACACTCGGTTTGCGCCGCCAGAAGGAGCCTCCGCGCGACTGCTTGTTTGTGCGCTCGTTGGGGCAGGCGCTTTTCTTGGCACGGCTTGGGCTGGGTGCTCTATAAGAGCCGAGCTGCGGCGATGTCCTGCGGCTTCATCCTGCTCCTCGATCGCTCGCTGTGCATCTCCCCCCATCGACCATCTCCAGCCGATCGCCCTGTTGCCCGCCCAAACCCGCATTGCCAACCACGTTAACAACCACGTTAACGACTGCCGAATCGCACACCCGCTCTCTCACACCCTCACCCGCTCCCGCTCTCGCCAAATCGCACATCCGCATCACCGCCATGGCCGCCGAGCAAAGTTCCCTCTATGTCTGCAAGTGGCTAGACTGCACCATTTCCTTTGACGACCCCGAGGCGCTCTACGCCCACCTCACCAACGACCACGTCGGCCGCAAGTCCCGCAACAATCTGTGTCTCCAATGCCACTGGGACTCGTGCAAGGTCGAGACCTTCAAGCGAGATCACATCACATCGCATCTGCGCATCCACGTCCCGCTGAAGCCGCATCTCTGCCCCGTAGGTGTTGTCTGGTCGTCTGGTGGTGGCCATGGCTCGTCGTCTGGTGGTGGCCATGGCTCGTCGTCTGGTGGTAGCCATGACTTGGATCTTCGCCTGTCCAATCCAGCCCATTACATTACATTACATTACATTACATTACATTACATTATATTACATTCCAGTCCAGCCCAGTTCAGTCCAGCACGGCCCAGTCCTTATCCATTCTCTCGTCCGCTCTGCCACCCACTCCGCCATCTCCTCTGCTATTCTCTCTCCAGGTCTGCCACAGAGCCTTCAAGCGCCCGCAGGATCTCAAAAAGCACGACAAGGTTCATGAGCCTCGGGCTGTCCCCGAGCCCGAGTCCGAGTCCGGCTCGCTTGGCTTCTATCCCGACCAGGGCCAGCTCCTGGTCCCTCCCTATGGCATCCACGGCATTCCGTCACCCCTGCCCGGCGGCCAAAAGATGTTCCCCATGCTGGCCGTGACTCCTCCCCCGGCCCAGGCGGATTTCGACGGCTCCTATATCCTTAACGGCCCCTACGCCGTCGAGGTTCCCTATCCTGTTCGCGAGTACAAGCCTGTCTCGCCGGACATGACCGAATACGACCCTTCGATGAGATTAGGTATGTCGCTCTGCTGCTGCCGCCAGCCTTCTGCCGTGTGTCCCGAGTGAATTGCCGGCACTCGCGCTCGACCAAACTTCCGGCCAAACCAATGCTGGCGCCATCGAACGCTCTCTCGACAGATCGAGTCTGACTCCTTGGCTCCTTTAGCCTCCAGCCTATCTCCCAGCAACTACGATCTCGACCTCAACGCACACCTCTCGGTCGATGCCCTCTACCCCGTCGTCCCAACGGTCTACAGCACGCCGACGCCGCCCGTCCTGCCAATCCACGGCCTGCCCGGCAGCCAGGATATGCAGTTCTCCCAGCCAACGCCGGTGTCGCGGAAGCGAACTTTCGATACCTATACCTTTTACGACTTTGTCAACGACGTCGAAAACGGCCAGATTAGCGCCTGCTACGACGACGGTATGTGCAATAGGCGCCGCAAGCAGCGCCGACTCTCGTTTCTAGCCTCGTCCTTTCCATCTAACACTCGATCCATCATCCACCCTCCTCTCTCGGCACAGACATGGCCTTGCGTCTCGATGCTCTCTGCCACAGCTTGAGCCCAAGCACACCGGTAACCAACATGGGCTCGAATCCCTCGCAGCCTCCCGGTGCCTTTGGCTCAAATATGGTCTCGTTCCTGGACACCCTCAACTCGGACCTGTACTCGAGCACGCGCCAGACATTTGGCTCCCAGATCGCACTCCCCATCCAACAGGGATTCGCTTTCCAGTTCCAGAGCACCGACCCAATGCTCTCGACCGACCCGCTGCAGTCCGACCCTCTCTTTGGCCTTTTCCCAAGCTCTTCCTCCTCCTTCAATGGCGACATTGCGCTGCACGACCAAGCCTTGCCAGTAGCCACGACGGGCCTGTCTCTGCCGCCAATCGGGGCAGCCTCGCAGCCGATCTCGCCGTACAACCCGGATCTGGATGGCGCATCGCCATACAACCCGGATCTCACGTTGCACTTTGTCACGATCGCACAGAGCGCCCCCGCTTCTACGAGCACCAAGATCGAGCCCGCAAAGTCGCTGACAGAATCAGATCTCGCTGCCGCCGACTCCACCGCTGCCGCCGCTGCCCCAACGACAGCTCCGAGTGCCCAAAGCTCCGCAGGGTCGCCTGGCAACGATGGTATGGCTCAGCTGCTGGCTGCCGTTGGTCAAATGTCGGTCAAGGACAGCCAGCAGGATGACGAGTCGCCCGTCGATGCCGCTCTCAATGTACGGAAGCGGCACGCTGCCCTGCTCAGATATCTGATCCAGTATGTCAGCAACAAGAGCAAGGTTGCGGCCTGCTGAAGCCGAAAGCCGTCAATGCTCGCTGGCGTCGGTGCCCACTTGGGGTCACTTCCACCATCCATACCGCCCACTCGCGCCTCTTCCCACCAATGCCCACTCGATCTCCCCGGTCCGTAGCACCGTCTGGAATCGCATAGATTGCTGGAGTCCTTGTTTGTCGTCTTGGAGGACTCGAGCCACCCTCTATCGCCGCGATCGCTGCACTGCACCTTGCTTCTTCCCTCCCCCTTCCTCACCTTCTTTCTTTTTGGAACCCTCCTTTCCGAGTGCCACTCTCTGGATGCCCTGTCCGATCTCTGGATGCCCCTGTCCGATCTGCGGAGCTGCTGTCCGATATCGAGTATTACGATTGTCTTCCATCGTGGATCAATCCAATCCTGTGTCGGAGAGTGCCTGAGATTGTGCGCGACCTCATGTCCCTGGTCCTATATCGCATATAGTAACAATCAAGAGAACATTCATGCATTTGGAACCATCCTGGGTGACTCTGTTCTCGGAGCGAGGGCGCGCAAGAAAACGTATCACAAATGGCGATGTTTCTAGTTAGACGATGGAGCAAAGAGTCAGGTCCGATGCGCATTATGAAGTGCACGTTCTTCTCGAAATGCCGAATCCGCAGGCTATCTTCCAGTACATCCAAGAGCACAGCCCAGTCCGGGGATGGCGGTGGTGATGCCCACGGTTCGACGGCTTATCTGCACATGTAACACAGTCTAGAACTCCAACACCGGCACCGCGAGGAGCAGCCGTCCGCCATGGGCAAGTCACAAAACTCAACTATATATATATATATATATATATATATTCAAGAAAGGCGCTCATCCAAGAAACAGATTGCGAGCGAAAAGCAGAAGCGAATCGTGACAAGCAGAGACAGCATTGCCCACATTTCGGTTGGGCTGAGAGACTGGTTGCAATAACCAAAAAAAGAAAAACAAGAACAAGGCATATTGTGAATCGCTGCTCCTCGCAGCTTCCGAAACGAGAGAGGGCGCCGCTTCCCTCCCTGGATTCGATGAACTGGAGAAAGAGGTGGTGGTCCAGAGCTGATGGTGTGGCCATACACACAAACGGGGTCGATTCGTACGAAGGGCTGAGCACAAGCAATGTGAGAAGCTCGCTCTCCAAGCAATGCAAATCGCAGGGGCTGGCTGGTTTCTGCTTGTTTGCCAGGAGCACAACGCTGGATATGCAACTCTTGTCACTCCGTGTCGGCCGATACCTCACCCACGAGTGTCGTCGAGCCATCATCGTACAATCGAAATGTCGCAGTTTGCTTCTTCCTGGCGGCCCGAGTCAAAAAAAAAAAAAGTAGAACACTGTCGAGTACTTGGGATGCCGGCCAGGCTCCGATGGCGACATCCGTTTTGTCCACAGCATGGCGACTCTCGACGCCCCACCACTCAGTCGCGGTAGACCGGAGGCCGGTTGGTTTTGTTGCGCTGCAGTCGCAGTAGCAGCCAATCGACTGCCTCCTGAATACCATCGCTGCTCACAAGACATTCACAGGAAGAAGGAAAGAGACTTAGCTGCTTGGGCATATGCAGGCGCCTGCACGTCCGGCGCGGTAGCCACAGCATGCCCCGCTCTGCACATCCAGGAAGGGCCGCAACTCGACTCGACTCGACTCGACTCTCGACTCTCGACTCGAGCTCTGTCCACGGACTTGACATACCCTTTCAGCGCCGACACCGGAAGGACTTTGCTGTCGCGGGCCCCCAGCTTGACCGCCACGGGATTGAAGAGCTCTTTGATTTCATGGACCTTGAGGGCCTCATCCATATCCTGTTTGTTTGCCAGCATCAGAATCGGCACTCCTTCGATATGGTCGTTGGTGATCACGCCCTCTGTAAACGGCGCAGCACTTGTCGTTAATCACCAGCGACCAGGAGCTCTGGCCGTGCAGTCCCTCTCCTCGCCCGGCTCGACGGTTTCTGATTCCTGTTGTCGTCCAGCGCCGCCACAAGCTCCACTGCGACTTTGGATTCAAAATCACCAACCAAACGTTGTCTTGACTTCCTCCAGCCGCCCTTGATCCGTCGCATCAACAACAAAGAGGATTGCATGACACTCGGTGTAGTACTTGTCCCAGAGCGAGTGCAGCTCTCGCTGCCCACCCAGATCCCAAAAGTTGATGCGACTGTGGCCGGTATCGATCTTCCCGACTGGCAAGGCGTTTCCGAGACGAGGACGGGAGTAGATCATATGACGAGGCAGACACAAAGTGCCGGCGAGAGTCAGTGAATGGCAAAGTAGATCGCTCGAGCCAGGGATCCCGCCACATGCAGCGCCGTTGGATGCAGCGCTGTTGGATGCAGGGCACTCTATGGCTGTTGCCTGCCGCTGCGACATCGACGTACTGTTCAGACCCACGGTGGGGGCAATCTTCTCGGGGGCCATGCCAGGCAGCCCCGTAAACAGAGATTTTATCTTCTCGAGCAGGGTCTGGGTGATTGTTCCGCAACCGGCCGTTATCGGCGAATCGATATACGCAAACGAAGTAAACACACGAGAGTCAATCGATGGAGCTGGCCGACTCTTTTGAATCGGGGAGGGGTCGGAGGCAGTCTTGAATTCCGGATGGAGGCATCGGGGGCACTTTGCGCCATCGCCGATCGGATTCGCATCGATACAGGGACCGGTGCGGCGGACAGAGGCAAAAGCTTGGCCGTATCAAGACAGGGCCGCCCCCCATGAGACCCAACAGCATCGACACGAATCAGCGGCACCGGAACTCCACGACCACGACCACAACATGCCCGTACCGTCTTGCCGGCATTGTCGAGGCCCAGGATGATGACGTAGAACTCCTCCTTCCTCGTGAGCTCCCGATAGAGCCCGGTGAGCAAAGTGTACATGGGTGTTGGCGGATGGTTGTTGGGATGGCGGCTGCGAGAACACCAGAGGATGCGAGCGAGGAAGCGCCGAGAGAGGAGCGAGCAAGGGTGTGTGGCTGGATCCAAGTCTGGCTGGATCCGGCTGGATCCGGCTGCTCCACGCGCGACATTCCGACCAGTGTCGGAACGAGTGCGCTGTCTCAGGAGCCAACTTGCTCTGGACATTGCCTCGATCGTACCCGTCCATCGCCCCGTCGCAGCCGATCGCAGACTCTGCACGCTCGCTCTCTCGCCTTCCTCAACCCAGATCCAGCGCATCCAACATGGACAAGATCTTTGCCTACATCTCCCAGAACCAAGACTCGTACATCAAGCGCCTTGCTGAAGTTGTGGCCATTCCGTCGGTCTCGGGCGACGCCAAGCACCGCCAGGATGTCGTCCGCATGGGCGAGGTGAGGCGCCGCCCGCAATATGCGGGCCGACTGCAATATGCGAGCCCTCTGGACTTGTAGGCTGTGTGTGTCCAGGAGACATGTGGTGGATGCGTTCGGCGGACCTCCAGATACGCCACCCGTTCCTACTAGTCCGGCACATGCTGGCTCGCATCCCCAGATCATGCCTGTGATCGAACGACTGGCCAGCGTCTCCCTAATGACGCTCGCTGCCATCCTCCACTCGGCTGACCCGCTTCTATCTTGGGTCCGGTCTGGCGCAGTGGCTCGTCCAAGAAATGACCCGCTTGAACGTCAGCACCAAGATCCACCACCCTGGAAAGCAGGTTCTCGATGGCGTCGAGCTCGACCTCCCCCCTGTTGTCCTCGGCACCTACGGCACTGATCCCGCCAAGCGGACCGTGCTTGTCTACGGTAGGACTGTGCATCTTTGGCCGATCATCCGTGGCCGCAGCTTGCATCTGGCGCCATCGGTGCATCTCGATCCTTTGTCGATCTGCATTTACTTCAAGCAGTCAACAGCCAAGTTGCTCGCGCCGGGACAAAACACTGACGGAATGCTCTTGTACAATCTCTGCAGGTCACTACGATGTCCAGCCGGCCCTCAAGTCCGACGGGTATGCGTGCACTCCCTCGTCCGTGAAGGCAACGCTATGGGCTTCCAATGCGACTTTGTGCTTTGTGCTGTTCGATCGATCGGCCATCTCATGCTGCAGCGACATTAACGTTCTCTGTTGCCCACAACCCCAGCTGGACCCACGACCCTTTCACACTCGTCGAGGACGAGCAGGGCCGACTCTTTGGCCGTGGCAGCACCGACGACAAGGGTATGTGCAGCAGCTTGTCCGCGAATTGGTCATGAGCACCAGCACACCTCGATGACCCGGGCACCATGATGATCCGGATCATCTACTTTACTGATCTGATCTGGGTCGGTCTGCGTGGGAGTTGAGCCTAAGTGAGCTGGACTAACCAAAGTGACATGGCGTAATGCCATCCAGCCCCCATTATTTCCTGGCTCTGGGTCATTGAGGCTCATCAGAAGCTCAACATCGACCTCCCTGTTAACATCAAGATGTGCTTTGAGGGAATGGAAGGTGGGCCTAGTCTCGGCAACATGACACAGCGAGCACTGCGGAATGTCCAGCCCAGTGGTGGCACCTGCACCTACCTTCCTTTTTCCACTAACACCCGGTGTGTGCCTTTGCTCTCCATGCAGAGTCTGGTAGCGAGGGTCTGGACGACATCATCTACAAGGAGGCCAAGGACTACTTTGCCACTGTCGACTGCGTTTGCATCAGTGACAACTGTACGTGGTCGAGCTACTCTCGTCTGTTGGGGATTGCTCGGCAAACATGCAGTCGTCGTTGATGGCACACGTTTCCTGCCTCTTTCTGACCTCCTGCGCCTGTTCCTCCAGACTGGCTCGGTACCAAGAAGCCTTGCGTTACTTACGGACTGCGAGGCATCTCATACTTTACTCGTAAGCCTCTGGCCCATGCGATTGGATCCCGCTCGATAGTCTTGAGAGCTTGAGTCGCCGAGACGACGCTTGCGAACCCAGTGGCCTGTGCCCATCCGCTGACTTGTTCCGCTGCGGCTCTGTGCATTGTCCAGTTGAAATCAGCGGTCCGGGCCGCGATCTGCACTCTGGTGTCTTTGGTGGAACGGTAGGCACATCAATCACCTGGCTGACTACAGTGGCTCTCATCGCCGTTGCTTTGTTCGCTATATACCCGAGCCGATTGGGGTCGCATGGCTTTGCTTTGGCTGGCTGGCTGGCTGGCTGGCTGGCTGGCAGGCAGGCAGGCAGGCAGGCTGGCTGGCTGGCTGTATTCTCACAGCCTCTCAACTTATTGATCACGTACCCTCGTGTCGTTGACAGGTCCATGAGCCCATGACCGACCTGGTTTACCTGATGAGCAAGCTTGTTTCGCCAAACGGCAAGATTCTCATTCCCGGCATCTATGTGAGTACCCACGGAATCCTGCGACTGCCATGACCAGGGTGCAACTACGCCGTGGCTTCATCTCGGAGCTGCAGCACCAATCCTTGGCCTGCGGGAATGGTCTTGTCACTACGCTCTGCCTGATGCCTGACGCCATGTCTTTGTCGTTTCCTCCAGGACGAAGTCGCCCCCGTCACTGGTACGCTATTGGGCCATCGTCCTCCATGTCGCCGGCTCCATGACCAGACAACCCATTCTAACCACGCCGCTGCCCATGCTGGATGCAGATGATGAGCACAAGCTCTACACCGATCTGGATTTCAGTGTCAAGGACATCCACCAGGCCATCGATGCCACCAACACCATCCACGAGAACAAGCAGGATATCCTCATGCATCGGTATGTTGTGACGACAGTGCCTCGAGTGTCGTTCCTTCACGCCGTATTGGCCGAGTCGCCCGCCCACTCACCATTGCATGCTCTTGCCTCCCGCACAGATGGAGATTCCCCACGCTCTCTCTCCACGGCATCGAAGGTGCCTTCTATGGCGCCGGAGCCAAGACGGTCATTCCCGCCAAGGTCATCGGCAAGTTCTCTATCCGGTGAGTGACGCCTTCCTGACACGTCTGACGATCCCTGAGTCCGACGACAACGGAATTACTTTTGTGCTTTGCATTTGTGTGGTTCTCTTTCAATCGTGCCGCTTCCTCCCACTGTTGTCTCCCGTTCTGACTCATTCATCTGGCAACCTCATCGATACGCCCATCCCAGCTCGGTGCCCAACCAAAAGCCCGAAACCATCAAGGCCCTGGTCACTTCGTTCATCCAACAGGAGTTTGCCAAGCTGAACTCCAAGAATAAGATCACCATCACCGAGCTCTCGGCCGGCCCTGCCTGGGTCGCCGATGTCAAGCACTACAACTTCCGCGCTGCCTCCAAGGCGATCGAGACTGTCTTTGGCATCACCCCCGACTACACTCGTGAGGGCGGCTCCATTCCCGTCACCCTGACATTCCAGGAGGCCCTTGGCAAGAACGTAAGTTTCCCGAGTCACCGCCTCGGGGTCACGACCCATCCCCTCGGCGCCGCTGCCACCAATGCTGACCGATCTTGCTTTACTGCTCTGCTCGATGCCAGGTCCTGCTTCTGCCCATGGGCCGTGCCGATGACGGCGCCCACTCCATCAACGAGAAGATTGATCGCAGCAACTACATCGAAGGAATCAAGCTTTTGACCAGCTATCTACATGAGATCTCCCATGCTCAGTAGGCCGTCGCACCATTTTTAGCCAAGCCAGACTTTTGCTTGGCACCAGATCAGCACCGAAAGGCAGAACGTATTTGTGCCGCGTTATGGAGCATCCCCTGCCCTTGGCCACGTTGAAGTTTGGTCGTCTCGGAATATCAAATACACATGAGTGCTCCACATAAATAGAGTCGGGCGCATGGACCCACGGTAGCGCTGATCCATACGATGGGCTTGGCTGGGGAGCGTAATGAGCAGATTGCATATTGATGGTAGATGCTGCCAGTGTGATGACAAGCCTCCCGCTCTGATTGTGCGATTGCGCCCCACCCTCCATCCTCATCAGCCCCATCCGCTCTTTCCTTGCCCTCTGCATCACATCACATCGCATCGCATCCGCCATTTGCGCTGGCGACACATCCCCTGTCAATGACACAACCCGACGCCCTCTCGGTCGGCCGCCTGATCGACTTTACCGAGCAGGTCGCCGGCCATCCCGACACGATCAAAGCTGCCCCGCAGTTCCCCGACCGGCTGTTCAAGTGGGCGTCCCCGACCGAGAGCCAGTTTTATCGGGCGCTGGATCGCCAGCGGCAGCAGAGCCAGGGTTTCGACCATGCCCAAACCGCTGCACCCCGGCCGCTGTATTCATTCGCACCAGCATTCTATCCCGACTTTGACTTTCAGCCGAATCCTTTGCACACCAACTCTCCCGCAAGCAACGGCAAAAGCAATGGTGATGGCGACGGGAACGACGATGGCTCGCCTTCCTGGATCTGCATCCAGAACCTGATCCATCGATATCAGCACTACTCGGCGATCGATCTGAAACTCGGCACGCGGCTTTACGACGACGATGCCACTCCCGAGAAGCGAGCGCGCATGATCCAGCATGCCCAGCAGACGACATCCGGGGCAATTGGTCTGCGGATATGCGGATACAAGGTGGGCGTTCAGCCTCGATTCGTGCCTGCTCTTCGGCTGCTTGGGCACCGGCGTATTCTGGGTCTGGGTTCGAGGCCCTGGCCGCCATTTGGAGCGACTCATCCGAGTCCCTTCTGCCGCCCATCTGCTGGTCTCCTCTCTCATGCTCGCTCCGATTCAACTTGACTTCATCATGGCTCTGCGCTGCCCACAGAGATTCGATCTGGCCACCCAGTCGCATGTCGTGTACAGTCGCGAAGCAGGTCGTCGTCTCAAGCCCGACACTTTCTATGGCGACTTTGAATCCTTCTTCCGGAGCAACGACGGCGGCTTCGTCTCCCTCGACACCCTGAGAGGCATCCGACACCGTCTGTGCGAGTTGCAACAGACCCTTCGCCAAACCCACGTCCAGCTCTATGGCGCCTCGGTTTTGATCCTGTACGATAGCGGATGCTGCTTCGATGTCGACCCAGGACAGACCTCGAATCTCGGCGAACCAAATGCCCCCAACCAAGCGGCATCTGCGGATGAGCCTCGACCAACACAATCCCGGGCTCCGTGCCCAGACCAGTCCGCTTCGCCCCGCTATGACGTTCGCCTGATCGACTTTGCTCATGCGCGCTTGAAGGACGGCATTGGACTGGACGAAGGGGCGCTGCTTGGAGTCGATCATCTCATCCGGTTTATGGATCGATTGATTCTGGCGGCAACGAGCCAACCCATGCCCTGATAGGTTACATACAGCATGTTCAGAATGGATCGAGACAGTTCCCCATTTAGGGTTCATTCACCGGGACTATGGTTGGTTTGGGAAGCAAGTTCTCGGGCGACAATGTGCATTCGACCATCTGGACAGCCTCCACGAGGCCCACTACGGGCCCACCACGAAGCACACCACGATGCCAGCATCCTTGGACACACGGTTTGATCATAGCAGGCGATGGGTGGATGTGTATTCGGAACCCAGAGGAAGCATCAACTCTGCCCTCGACTCTACAAATCAACAATCAAGTAGACGACCTCATTCCTGGCCGGCCGTTGCGGAAGCAGACCACTGCCTCTCCATATGAGTGCATGATGAACATCCAGATAGACCCAACGGACAAGCAAAGTCCAGGAGCAGCGGCGATCGACGAGTACCCTCATTTGCGAGTGTCGCTCACCGCGCGATCACCGACAATTGCGCAGAGCCAGTCCATAGACACTAGAACTCCTCTCTATGATCCTGAGTCGATAGCAGCTGCAGCCTCACGGACTCGTGCAAGGTCTCCGGCTCCGGTTTGCGAGGAGAGGAGCGTGGGCGATCTTTTGGAGGCTCCGGAATCGACGCCTCAGCCTCCATATCCCTGATTGTCCGGTCGTCGGGCAGAGAGCCTGTGCTGGATCCAGGCGCTGACGAGACCGAGTCGGTTCCGGCCAGCGGCGGGTTGCCCTTCAGCTCCCGAAGCTCTTTGTCGAGTGCCGAGATGCGCATCGACAGGTTCATGATCAGTTGATTCTTGACCTCGATCTGCTGCAGCAGATGCGGTGTCGAATTCGACGAGCTGGGTCCGGTTTCACCGCTGGGCGAGGAAGGAGAGAGCCCAAGTGACTTTGTGCTAAGCAGATCGATCGGCGGGGATCGAGGGGCAAAGGTCCTCAGCGCTGTCGTCCGTTGGCCCGTCGAGCATTAGTTGAGCGACGATACCCAGTCGACACTATGGCTGGTATCGCGGCGGCCGGCATCCCAGTGGATTTCACGCACTCCATCTGTGCAGCATGAGAAAATCCAGCATCCCGTATCGCCGTAATGATGCCCCTACGTGCCTTCCGCATCCAGTATCTGCAATATGGACTTACCCTTGGACTCTTCTTTGGCCTCATAGAGCTTGACTGCCGCCTCCGCCTTGTGCCGGGCTGATCGATTCTTCAGCTTGGCTATGCGCTTTTCATAGCGCTCGCCCTGCTCCGTGACCTCCTTCCTAAGCCGTTTGATTTCCTCCTCGAGCGACTGTGCCAGGAGCACCGAGTTGCTGCCGCTGCCGCTGCTGCCACTGCTGGATGCGGTACTTGTTTGAGGGACCACAAACCGTGTGAATGGCAGCATTCCAGGGGATGCAATCGAAGTTGCCATGAGGGGCGGCAGGGCTTGATGCAGTCTTTGCGTGGGTGTGAGAGCACCATGGCCATGAAACAGCGGCGGTCGTTCCCGGGCCAGCACGGACTCTCGGCCATCATCGGTGGAGAGGTTGTTCGACGGGGTGGCCGGTGGGGTAGTATCGTGGGCTTCGGGGTCTTTGGAGTTCGCGGAAATCTCGGTCGCCGTCTTGACCTCTGTTTTCTCTTGCATCTCCTTGAGCTCCTGCTCTCGCTGCGATGCCTGTTGATGTACAACCACCACGGAGCGACAAACAGCCAGGGGAATCAGCCAGCGCCCTTCATCGTTGCGGCTCAAACATAGGGTGCTGTTCATACCAATTCGAGCGCCTCGGCCAGCCGAACTTGAGTTTGCGAGAGCTCATCTTTTGCCTTGATGATCTGGCAAGCCAGCATAGTCGCATTAGAGCCCATTGAAGGTGCAGAGTTGGCAATCGGATGTGGGCTGCGATGCAGACACTTGTGTCGAGGCCGCCACGGGCAGCAACAATCACTCTCCCAACCAGACACTGGTAACGCACAAATAGACGACATGGACGGTCTCGGCTCAGCGGTCGCTCCAGAGGAAAGGCGCTTGCCTGATTCACCAGAGACATCCACGATGCGTCCGTTTGAGCATCCGCGTCGCACCGGAGGGACTCGTCTACCACTCTGAGATTCGGCTGCTCAGCAGGCTCATCGTTGTTGAGGTCGTGTGTCTGCTGCAGCGACGCTTTGCACGCAGTGCCTGAGTCGGCACGTTCTTGGCCGACGATGATCAGGGCCGTAATCAGTTTCGATGTGGTATCGCGCAGCTCGCATATCTGTTGGGCCATGGATATCAAGTGAGCATCACGGATGAGAGACGGGGACTGGATAGCCTCGACAGCATCGCCAAGAGCCATGTGCAGTGTTGACGATGCTCAGAGCTGGAGGAGGCATGAGGGATGGTCGTGGAGCTCAGCCAAGTAGTGGCTCGGGGGTGGTCTGTGCCGAATCGCCGCGGCGACAGGACTCGATTGTCACCAGAGGGAAGGATGGTGCGTGGGAAAGACGAGCGGAAGCCACAGAGCGGGATGGGGGCATTACAGTATTTCTCATCGCGACCGCCTCGGAAGTGTCGGCTACTGCCGCTTCGATGGGCTCTGCTGCAGATTCCAGACTATCGTGCCGCTCCTGCAGTTCTGGCGATGTGCTTCTTGGCGGCAGCTCCGACGGCATCGGGTGGACGGCCGACGGGCCTGCTCTGTGGTGAGCAACTTTCGAGGCTCCACCACCCATCTTTGTGGTCCGCTTGCAGCTGCCTGCAATGACGATAGTACGATGGCGTGGAAAGAAGGAGATGCCAACCGAAAAGGCGAGGCTCGGTGAGGGGCCGCATAGCCAGGGCGGGTCTTGTCCACCAAGCCCGGGGCGGGCAAGCAGGTCGGATCGACGGATGGTGGGCACACACTTTCCCACCTTCGTGGCCACAGCATGGCACCCACACTCTCTCAGCGTCCGAAACTACAGCTTGCGAACAAGTCAGGCGTCCAAGTCAGTATCCAGCGCAAGCAAAGACTCTTTATTTGGCTCGACGCAGGGTGTGTTCGTATGAGCAGCACTTTGATCCGGTCGAGACATGAACTTGCACTTCTGCCACAGATCCACGCCGGAACGGCTCGGCTGCTACTCCAACTTGATTTTCTTGTGACTGCATTCGTGCTTGGACATCCTCTGATCATTCGAGGCAGCAGCAGCATAATTCCGCCGCGAGTCGGTCCATGTGAGCGATGCGGATCAGCGTTAGGTCCTCAAGGAACTCGATCCGCCCCATGGCGACGCATTTGCATCCAGGCTGCCGGTTCAGATCACGCCAGTACCTCTCGGATCTCGGCGATCCTGACTTTGATTTGAGCGAGCTCTTCTTCAGCCTCCCTCAGTTCCCGCTTCTTCCGATCGAGAACTGTGCGGTATCCAGAGCGCGACGGGAAGATCCGCAATGAGGCTGATGCTCGGGGTAGTTCGAGAAACTCGCCATTCCAGCGGGATGGAACTGTTCACACAGCGACAGTTGAAAATGCCCATTTTCAATCGACAGAAATACCTGATATCGGACCCTGTGTGTCATCACCATGGCGAATCAAGAACAGACATTAGCCCTCCACCTTGACCGATTGAAACAGCCCAGCAAGCTCTGGTGCGTATTCCATGAGCCAAATACCTCCTCCTTTCGAGCAATCACAATGCTGTCCCATTCCTCCTTGGGTAGCTCATATCTGCACAGTCGTTCGGCCAAGAATCCAGCGAGAGATGGAGTCGGTGAGCCATGTGGATAGAGGCTGCGATGCCAGAGCATGCCCTCGGGAGCTAGAAACAATGCCAACATCCTGACATGGAGCTGGCAACGCAACGCTGGGCGGCTCGGAGCGCTGCAAGAAACCGCATAAAAACGCAGCGCAAGACGGGCCAGCTGGCTCCTGCAATCAAATCCTTACAGTTCCTTGTTTCTCTGGATCTTCTCAAGCAGCTCCTTCCTGCTGACCTTGCCTGCTCCCCATCGATTACGGCAGAGTGAGTAGGCTCGATCTGACCAGGACCAGACCGCCGCTGATCACGCATCTGTGCCTTGCGGCATTCGCAGATCAGCCCGATAGCAGTGCCTCGATAAGCAGGTTGTGTGCGCTACCTCCGGTGTTGATGATGAATCCGTTCTTGCGGACGATATGATCGCCGGTTTTCTGGGCATTTATGGCGCCGATGGTATAGGGATCTATGTGCAGGTTGGCAAACTCTTTGCGAGTCGAATACAGAGCCGTCCATGAGCCCGATGTCAAAGCGAACGCCGGCGAGCGTGGCTACGATTGATCATCCATTGATGGTCATTCGGCCAGGGCTGCTCGGCTCGGTTTGGGCTCGGCTTTGGATGCACTGAGAGGCTCTGCATCTGCCTGTCGGTTGCTGCCCTCTCGGAGGGCTCGGCTGAACTCCTACCTCCAATACTTTGCTGTCCAAGCATCCGCTGGGTCTGAAGATTGAGCTGGGCATTGGTTTTGTCCGCCAGCACACTGCACTCCATGATCTCTTTCCAGTTGCCAATGCCGTATTTGATCAGTGCATTTCTGAGGACGTTGGCCTCTTCCCGGGTCCAGCCTGGATGGGCAAACACGCCGTTTCAGTGCCGATCATCAGATAGCATACCGGGATGTGGATATGTGCACGATCTGTCGTTCACAGTATCGCTCATGAAGCTTGGGCAAACCTTGAGAGAGAGAGCAGTTCCAGAGCGACGCCGAGTCGTTGGGACGGAGGACATTCTTCTGTCCGGTCGGCATTGACCTCGGCTTCTCTGCACTCATGATGGCAGCGATGCAGCAGGGAGATGGAGCGGCTGAGGGGTGATCAGTCGGCCGGATCTGACGGACGGATAGGCGGAGGAGCCGACCGATCGGAAAGTGGCAGGCTGGTCGGAAAGCGATGGGCAGATCGAGACAGCACACAGGGCCGGCTGTTTTCGTGTCGCATTCGCTCCTTGGCCATACTCGCATCGCATGGCTCCCCGGTGCTGGAGTGTCGCTGGGGGGCAGCACTCTCAAACACTCAGTCGCAGCGTTAAGGCCGGCAGCCGCACTCCAGACGATGCCAAGGGGTGCAATTAGGGACGATTTATATATGGAGGCACTCGATTCGTGCAACACCGTTACTGCTCCGGGGAGGCCCTGGGATCGTTCCAGCTGATGCAGAGACCAGAGAGCTCCTTGGTGGCATGGAGAGCAAGCCGAGCAATCGCTTTGCCTGGGGCCTCGGGGCGCAGGATGGTGCCCTCCTTCTTCATTTGCTTGAAGACCGAGTGCTGGGTCGGGTTCATGACGAGAGCACCGTCCTCGCGCAGCTTGGTGGCCATCTCGGTATCGACATGTCCTATGTGTCAAGCGAGCGGGAGAGACAGTCGATACAGCGATATGTCGGATGATCAGCGCATATGCCGGCGATGAAGCAGTGCTGCGACACAGGAAGGGCAACACAGCAACTTGCAAGTGCTAGTGCAAGTGCACGCAACCAAGGCGGCATCCTCGCTTACCCGGCTTGACTGCAACGCAGACCAGGTCTTCTTCCATCGCCAGGCCCTGGACAAGCATGGTCACAGCCACCTTGGACGAGCAGTACGGAATCACGCCCGCATGGGCCTCCTCGGCGCCGCGGGAGCTCAGGACGATGATGCGTCCGTTCGTCTGCCGGAGATGCGGCAGGGCAATCTGGATCTGGCTGATGACCCCGAAGAAGTTGACATCAAAGACCTTTCGCCAGAGCTGCAGATCGACGTTGGCGATGCGCTCGAGCGGGTCGATGATGGCGGCGTTGAGAACCAGGGCATCGAGTCGGCCCCACGTGGCCACGACTCTGGCCACGATCTGCTGCTGAAGCTCGGGATTGCTGCAGTCGCCCTCGACATAGACGAATCGGTCGGCAGGCAGAGAGCGCAGCTCGGCGGGGATCTGGCTGGCAGCAGTCCGGGCGACTCCAAGAACGAAACAGCCAACGGCAACGAGCTCCTGGACGATGGCGAGACCGACTCCTCGTGAGACACCGGTCACGATGACAACGGACGGGCTGGTGGGCAGCGACATGGCAGATGGCAGATGGCAGATGGCAGATGGCAGATGGCAGATGGCAGATGGCAGATGGCAGATGCAGGGCGAAGGGCGATGAGCCGATGGGTCGATGGGTGGGTGGAGATACGGGCCTGTGGCACCGCGGCTTGTGCCGACCATGAGGCGGTGGCGGTGCGGACATGAGTCTCACGTGAGGCGATGTTCATGCACCGCCACGCCACCCACACGTGTCTCCACGTGCCGTGCACCCCGACATCCCCGAATCCACCCCCGACACCGCCCGAAACCCAGGCCCTCTCCTGCATCTGTCGCCGCGATCGGCCATCGGCGCTATCCGCTGCATATCCGCTGCACATCCGCTGCAACCCGTGGCCCCCACCCGCCATGTCCAACCCCTTCTCCAAGCACAGAATACCGCCGCGAGGCTCCGCCCGTCCTCGAGTTCGGGCCCACGTCCGATCCGAGCCGATCTGGTCCAGGATCAAGTCAGCACCCGGCGACTTTTGGATGAGGCTCGGGGAGTGGTGGGCCTCCTGGGACAGCGAGGCCATTTTCGAGAGCATCAGGTCGGTGCCGCACCATCGGAGCCATCGCAAGGATATGGCCGCTTGACCATGGTCTGCATAGAATCATGCGGCTTCCTGGATGTGGTCGCAGGACATGGCATCTCAGGGCACTCCACGAATCCGGCGCAGCATGCCATGATCGCATCGGGCTAATGCCGCTCGTCCAACCGATCGCAGCATTCCCACCGCAGTCGGCGTAGCCACCATCCACACAATCGTCTCGATCATCTTCAATCAGTTTCTGGAGGCCGAGAAGGATGTGCAGAACCTCGACAGCCTCAACCTCAGCCTCCGGTTCAGAATCATCCCGGACTTTCCTGCCGTCCTCGATGCCAGCACCTCGCATCAATTGGTCCGCTATGGAGTAGGTCTTGGCCAGTATGCCCGGGGACTGCACAGACTCTCCCCGCGGTCGCATTGGTGCGGCAGCAGCAGCGGGACTGATCGATCCGACACCAGCACAACGCATCGATGCACAACATAGCACCGCACGAGCCCGTGGTCTCACCTATCCCTCTGCCAGCTCTTTTTTGCACAGACCTCCCTGTGCACGCTCTCGCTTCTCAATTCCATCTTCCTTTTCCGGAGATCGAAGCGCTTCGTCCTGTTCCGCGAGCCGGTATGCGTCAGCCATATCGCTCTCTGCTCCATGGGCTACTCTAGCCTCTCCCGAGCCGCGTCCCACTCGCCCTCCCCTTTTGAAAACCCGCTGTCACCATAACCATTGGCATGGGCTATTCCTCAGGTGAACGAAAGTGAACCAGCACCCAAGTTCAAGAGTCCGAATGCTCAGATCATCGAGATCAATGTGGACCAGACCCAGTTCGACGATGGCGAAGACGATGAGCAAGACATGAACGAGGATGAAGAAGATCCGGCGCTGTCTCCGTCCAAACCAAAGCGGACCCGGTATGCATTTGCCTGGGCATTCTCTAGCCTGACACGAACGACAGTACTGGTTTGTCGCCCCTTGGCCATGCTGCTCGGCTGCCAACTTGGGCTTGCGTCGGTTCGCAGACAACTGACTCTTGCCCAATCTGTCTGCTGCTCTCGCAGTGCGTGGTGGCCACTCACGCCCAAGCGAGACAGCGGCCCTGAGGAAAGAAAGCAAAAGCTCGAAAAGAAGTGGGTCCTCAACGTGTGGAATCCCAGTGTCTCGTCACTCAACTTTTTCATGTAATGTATCAGCGGGGACGGCGAAACAGCCCACCGTTTCCAGAGGCATGTTGTGCCGCCTCATTCGTTCGAAGCACCCGCAACTTTTTACTCTTTCCAACAATATGCATTCCTTTGAATCTCACTCGCTGTTCCCTCTCAGCATTTTCTCTCCCCCAACAGCGCTCACGCTTTCGTATTCGACCGAGGATACTGTGTTGACTTGCATCTTCCAGACGTCGCTTGTCTCACTGGCGGTATGTACTCATCTCGATCGCTCCGGCTCAGTGATCCCGCATCCCTGCCGTGGTGGCACATTGCTCTCGCCGAAACGTATTCCTCTCACAGGGCAAATCAGTGCGCTGACTGTCCTCGTCTGGTCGCTTACCATCGCCTCTTCAGCTCTACTTGCTGGTCAAGGCGTTCCGCGAGCTGTTGCACGACCAGGAGATCCTCAAAGGCCAACTGCTGCAGGAGTATTCCGTTGGCTTTGTTTACAAGCAGTATCCCTTCAAGGCCAAGAATGATGCCGCCTGCGGTGACTCGGACTCACTCCCGGACGACCACCTTCGCGACCGGGTATTCTCCTGGATGGAGGACACCCAGCCAGCTGACCAAAGCAACCAATAGCCAGCCGTCGCTCTGCACAGGACATCCCGACAGCGTGCTCGTGTAGCGCTTCTATATTTCTTGCACATTGTAACGACTGCATGTCTCTTGATTCACATGCTGCGAGCTGCACGAGAACTTGCCGATATGCAAACAACCGTACTCATGTCCCACGAGATGGAGCGCGCCGAGTCAGAAAGCCAAGCCATGGCCAACGACAGTGCGACAATCTGTGGATCTGACTCGAACACAACTGTGTGGTCATCCAGCGGCACAGCAATGCGAGTGAGCCCGTCATCGATACTTGTGTCGGTGTAACTCCGATGCCATCTTGATATGCCAGTCGATGGCCATGGTCAATGTATCGCTCGTGAACACATATGCTCATTCCATCTCATAGACTGCCGCTTGGGGTGTCTCACAATGTCCTAGGTCACAATGTCCTAGATCGCGATGTCCTAGATCACAATGTCCTAGATCACTCGTAGAGGTGCAGCATCCAAGTCCAATATGTATTGGGCGGTGGAGGACAGAAGCAGGAGCTGCCACCAGCGCCAGTACAATCGATCGAGCCGCGACAGTGACCTGCGCACTCTCTGCAGTCCCAGAACCGACATCGGGAGTGGGACAGGACCGCTAGTCGCTCTCTTCGATCGTCACAACCAATAGCGGGTCGTGGCTGCTGCCAACGCCGTGGTCCTCCACGTCGCCTGTCGAGCCCTGAGGCGCCGTGCCATACGAGGTGTGCGAGCTTGAAGCCTGTTCGTCGTATTCCCTCGAGCGGACTCGCTCACGGGCCCTTCGGGCTTCCTCTTCCCAGTCCGTTCGCGAGATGATCAGGATCTGAATGATCGACACCACAAACAAGCCCACTGTCAGTCCGATCCAGAGACCAACCAGCTCCAGATTGTACCGAAAGGCAAGGAGCAGAGAGAGCGGGATGCCCAATGCATAGTACCCTGTGAATGGAGGGAAGCCGTAATGAGCCCACTGACTGATACAATTGTTACTCGAGACGGCTCGCCTCGGACTCGATCGCAAAGCTCACCAAGGCGCCATGTTGGGCAGTCCGACAGACAGTCCGTGAGTGCAAAACGAGGACCCATGGCAGCGTCTACACCCTTACCAGCAAGATTGATGTATGCCCCAATGTGCTGCCGGCCGCATCCACGAAGGATTCCTCCCGCAATCACGCCGATGCCGTCGCTGATCTGGAACATGGCGCCCAGCGGCAGGATTTCTGCAATCAGCTTGACGACTTCGGGGTCGTTGTTCCACAGATATCCCCACTGTCAAAGACGCAGCGCAATGTCAGTCACACAGGTAAATGCGGCAGATCGACTCGATGTCTTTTGGTTGAGCAAAGTCCGCGCGAGCCGCACATGCTTCGATTTGCGGCCCTTCCTTGGCTATAAATGATGTCATTGCGGAGAACTCTCCGGCCTCCACATGGACGCTGCGACGACAGACGACATCTACCTTCTCGCGGATCAGGAACAAGATCGTCGAGTTGAAACATCCGATCATCAGTCCGATCGACAGCGCAGTCCAGGCGTCGAGACGGGCACGGTTCTTGCAGTTGGCTCCGAGGGCATTACTGAGGAAATGGATAAGGTGGAATGAAAACAAGCGGAGTGGCGATAAACGAAATGGCGGCGTGAGATACAGCCTCATGATGGCAAAAAGATCGGTGGTTTCGCATAGTCGAGATGCTACAGACGCCTGCCTTGCGGTTCATCAATGCACTCACCCAATGCGCGTCGTGGCTGCGATCGAGATTCCCTGGGGAATCATATACATCAGCGAGCAGGTGTTCAAGACAACCGCCTGCGCAGCGAGATACGAATCGCCCAGGAGCCCAGTGGCGAGGGTGATGATCTCAAAGGCCCACCACTCGCTGCAGACCATCGCAACGCCGGGTGCCCCAAGCTTGATAAACTCGACGATCTGAGAGACATCGAGAGCTTCCTTCCAGTCCCAGCCGCCCCAGGCCTTCTTGCCTACAAATCGACAAAATCGATCATGCGGCCGGAGATTGACCCCACGCGACAAAGGAGAGAAACAGGACGTGAGCACGATACACACGGCTGCTCGGCTGCTTGGGCGAGCAACAACTGCATGCACGATATGCTGGACAGTCCGTGTTCTGCCCACCGTTTCCGGACAACGGAACGCAGCTGTGACCGCTCCTGTGCATACACACATCGCGCATTGCGAAATGCCACGGCGATTCGATGCCTCACCATCCACAAATGCGATATAGGCCAACGTGAAAATCGGGAGCAGGCAGTAGGTGATGGCTCCGGCTATTGGCGATCCGATGTATCCGATTCCAACCGGAGACCACACCAATAGCCACTGCAAGAGCATGTTGATAGGCGAAGCGACTAGGGTCACATAGAAGCTGGCTTGCATGATCCCTGTGTCATCCACGGGCATGGGCGAGAGTGAATGGATGAATGAGTGAATGCATGAATGAATGATGCGGTTTCGTCAAACAACAAATCAAGAGATGCAGAATGAGCGCGAGTGGCAGGAACGAAGCGAGCATGAACCCGCAGAGTAGCACTGATGAGCGGCGATCTTGGCCACAGCGTTGACTGCCCAAGAGTCGCAGTGGTCCTATGTGCCGTCACTATCCGTACCTTGGCCTTGGAGATATCGACGCAGGCATTCATAAATAAACTGGGGGTACAGCCCTATGGTTGTCCACTTGGCGTACTGTCCCGCTGGAAGAAGCGCAGAAACGAGTACCCGTGAGCATCAGATGCACGCCTCGGCTGCGACACTCGTGCAAGTGAGGTAGCGTGCTTCAATGAGACAGAATGGAGTGGGGGACTGATGCTCGGTGGCGCAAGTTCAAGTCAGCCGCTTACCCAAATGAGCAAGCTCGGCCTCCTGTCCAAGCAGAACCAGGATCTGATCGGTGAAGAACCAGAGTATCGCCACCGGGATAAACAGTCCAGCCATGACCACAAGTCCCCGCTGGAGATGCTTGCCAAGGGCGTGGGGATCTTTGCTGCCCGTATGTGCCTGGGAGCAGAGTGTGTCGAGCGCAGTTGACATGCCCTGGAAAGTGCCAACGAAAAAACGATGCGAGGCTCAGCGTTAGCAGGATACTCAAGCCTGTTGAGGCACAGTTGATGTGGCCATCAGCTCGTTTGTGAGGGATGGTCATGGGGAGCATACGAACCACGCCGATCGAGAAGCCGGTGATGTTGCAGAACATAAAGGCCAGCGAGCCCGAGGCCAGTTCCTTGGTTCCCAGATGGCCGAGCGAAAACACGCTGATGGGTTGGATCGGATTCAGGTAGAGCGGGAGGGGATCAGCCAGAGTCGGGAGACAACTGAGGGTCCCGCCCATCCAGGGACCCTTCGTCCTCAGCCTATGAGCCACCCTGCCTCGCTTGATGAGGGCTATCCCGGCAGCCCAGACTTGGGGCGGTCTCGGCCAAAGCGACTGCATGTGTGTCCGTATCTATCTATCCGCGCCCATATCCAGATCCAGGTTGATTGGCTGCGAATCGCCGACACATTGCGGTCCAGAGATACGAACGTTGTGAGTCCGAGGGACATTTGCAGGAGTGATCCGGCAGATATGGGCCAGGCCAGTTTTCCTGAACAGAGGGCCGAGCACACAAGGCCGAGTCATGTTAGCTCAAGTATCCTGTGGGCCGCGATTGGATGCAGGTTTGGATGCAGGTTTGGATGCAGGTTTGGATGCAGGTTTGGATGCGGAAGGCGTTGGTTCTAACGCATGGAGTGAGACGAGCGAGCCGAACGAGAAACGTTGGCCGCGGCTGGGAGTGGGCTGCTGCACTCAACTGATTTGCTTGACTTCCTTCCTCCAGATTTCAAAGGTCACAACCGGCTCCGAATCGATGTGCTGAATCTGGGACAGTAGCGCTGTGGCCTCATCTGCGAGCGAGTCCGTGCTGAGATTGCCCTCGGCCAGAAAGGGCGGCGCTTTGGCCGAGGGCGAGGTTGACTCTGGATGCTGTTCAGATTGCATGGCCTGGTGGGTGTGCTGCGACAAATGGCTGGACAGAGTGCGGCGATCGAGCCGTTGGTAATGGGCGACGGTGGATGCATGCGAGACAGAGATGCGCTATAAGCCGAGTGCAGAACTGCAGCCGGGCGAATGGCGGATCCCTGAGTTCTTGCGAGATCTCACCGACGAGAGGACGGGTGAGTGGCAACACAGGTTGGCAGATGCGAGTCCGGGGCTGGGTCGGCAATGCAGCGCTGAAGCCAAGGCAGATGAAGACAGATGAAGACAGATGAAGACAGATGAAGACAGATGAAGACAGATGAAGACAGATGCAAGCAGATGAAGACAGACGCAGGCAGATGCGGCGACCAATCTCGTTCGCGCTGACCCCATTTCCTTCGGCGAGAAGGCCCTTGCTCGATCAGCGCCCGATCCGCTGCTTCTGCCCGTTGTTCCGAGGATGCAAATCCTCTCCTTTCACCCACCACAGAGTACAGACGAGGTGCGAACGGGCAAGCTGGCTATACAGCGCGTTGGATAGGCAATGACACTGATCGTTTCTTGCCCCGGGCGTCCGTTTCATGGAGGCCGTCCAAGGTCCAATATCTCTGCAGTCCCCGTCCCTGACCCGGACGGATTCTGGCCACTCCAAGAGCACCCCCCCCGTTCGCCCAATCTGCATGGGATTTGCAGGTTCCGAGTGCTGCGCCCAGTCACATCACGCACTTGAATACACCTTCCGGATGGCTTCGACTCCGCCGACCTTGGCCCAGGTCACCGGGCACCGTCCGTACTCATCGACATAGCGGTGCAAGCACGGATAGCAAAAGACGTAGCCGGTGAAGAGCATGGACGGGTTGGTTCGTGTGTCGAGGCAGAGTCCGCAGATATTCGGGTCGGCCGGCATCCGGATTCCCTGATCATGTCGCTGAAGTGATCGAGTCGGCTGTGAGAACCGCTGCCGCAGCGCTCTTGCAGATGGATATTGCCATTTGCACCATGAGCACATCGCACCGCACCGCAAGCGAGCACACACAGCCATGCGTCCCAGCAGCTTCCTTCGCTGCTCACTTCATACCGGTATGGGCTCGGGCGGCGGCGGAATGACAGCGTCCTGGCCGTCTTGTCGCCGGGCCAGATTGGCGTCAGAATACCACCATCCAAGGAACCGATAGACCAAAATGCACGCTGGCAGAGCCACCTTGAGGAAATCCAGCCCCTGCGTCACTGCGGCTCTTGCGATGCCAAGCGACGTCGTCGATCGGGTCGGCGGCCGGGTTTGGGACTCGTGGTTCTTCTGATGGCGACAGCATCAGCAAACGAAAGGATGAGCGACGGGTTGCCGAGAAAGGATCCTCGATCCCCCAAGTGCGTCGATCGACCATGCATTCAACCGATGCCCATCCCGAGCAACCTCTCCGTATCCGTCACTGCGGATGCAGCGATCGAGGCGGCATCAACCCACATAGTCATTGGCGTTCAGACGCCGGTACTTGAGTCCCGCGAGGTGCATCCACGGACTATAAAACTCGGTTTTGCCGTACAGATACAGAATCTGGTACACGAATGCCAGCAGGGAAGTGCCCGAGCCGAGATATGGATAGACCGCAACGGCCGCCTTCTTGACCTTGGCTTTCCAGGTCTACGTGCCAATGCACAGATGGATGTTCAATACCCCCCATGATGGCGTGTTATGCGAGGCACACCTGCAATCAAACCAGATGTATGTGCTGCAACGCACCTGAGCATTCGTCCGCTGTACACCAGGCCGTGGGTTCTCGGCCTCGGCCGCCGCTGCTTCGGCATAGAGGTCCATCTTGGACTTGAGATACGGAACCAGGATCTGCGGACGGCACATTGCACAATCAGGGACTTGTCTCGAGCCGCCAACTGATCCCAGCTTCTGCCTCGCTGCCTCGCTTCGCAGTGCTTACCAGCGACAGCAGGGATATCCACTTTTGTCGTCGGCTGAGACGTTCCGCCGAGTCTGCCCCGGACCGGGTGCCTGTCCGCCGCAAGCCGTAAAAGTTTTCCGAAAACGATCCACCTGTTGTGATGTCAAAGTCGGGGAAGAGACGAGGCGGCAGACATACCAACCATATGTAAGAAGCTCGAGCCGAGCCATCTTCCTGTCCGCCGTTCCATACGATCCGGATCGGGACTGGCTCGACTGGTGAATGGCAGCGACGGTCTCACCCCACGTCGTCAGATAGTACCACTCGACCCAGAGCATCAGCAGGGCATATGCCTCGTCAAAACGGTTGGCCAGATGGATGAGATAGCGCGGATATCGCTGGGCATAGTTTGAGAGTATGTAGTTCAGGGCCGGTTTGAAGAGCTCAGCAAGCTTGTCATTGGCAACGAGTTCGAAGAATGTCGGTCTGGGGGCGGTAAACAGGGACGGGATGCGAGTCAGACGAAAGGCCAGGGCACGCCGGATCCGAGCCCGAGTGATGTGCATGCAAATGACGATGCTGTGCATACTTGTCTTCGAGCGAAGAGTGGCTGCCGATCGCCGAGGGCAGATGCGTTGAGAGAACCTCCATCGATTCCGGATCCTTGACCTGCACCGACGCGAGCAACGAGAGATGGGGATCGACGATGGCGGGACGATGAGCAGGCGCTGGGTAGATGGATGGGGCAGTTGGGTCGATGGGCAGATGGATGGGGCAGATGGACAGATGCCCGGGAGAACACACAAGCCAGCGCTGGGCCGGATTGCCGCCTGCTTTTCATGTGCCCCGCTGTCCTTGATCCAGCTCGCCCTTGATCTGGGCATTCCCATTCCAGCCCACACCTCCAGTCGCCCAGGCAGATCCGCAGCTCCAGTCGCCCAACCCATGGCCAACTCGTTCATCGGCACCATCATCTCGGTCGGCGACGCAGCCTCCACAGTGTACGTCCTGCATCTGGATGAATGCGATCGAGCGCATGCCCTCACCCCCAAACGCACCGCCTCCGACAGAATGTTTCGGTGCTCCCATTGCGAGCTCTCTACACCGGGCCATGGAACAGTCGACACAAGCGCCTTGGAAAGCTATCCAACAATCGAATGCCGATCCGAGGCCTGTGGCGGCTCGGTCCAGCAGGCGGTAGCTTTCTATCGACTCAAGGTGCGTGGTCACGCATCGCAAGGGCTCTCGGCTTGCTGATCATTATCGCTGGCTGTCCAGAACGCTCAACTGCCCGCTGGCTATCTGCGATGCCATGCTGGTCATCAAATGACGAATCGACATTGTGTCCAACGGCTGCTGACGTCCCTGGCACACAATCCCTTGGTCGGTGATCCTGCCCACACCAGCTTACCGTCTCCAAGTCCGCCAGGGTGCTTCGATTGGCGGCCTTTGAGTGCGTTGGCCGATTGATAGGTACGTGGAATCGATGGAATGGTGGACTGGTGGGTTGATGAGGGTGGCGAGAAAAGATGGCTGTGCCAGGTTGAGAGGCAGATCGATATCTTGGGCTCATGGGCACTGCATCGTCCCTTGTTCGATCAGGCCTCCACCCGATTGACTTTTTCAAGGTAAGGCACGATCAATCGTATATCTGACGAGCACCCAGTTGGATCATTCTGGCTCATCCAACTCGGCCCAAAGCTTGCCGCTGCGTTCCCAGGGCGTATCGACGCGGCCATGGAAGACTATTTCATCGGCCGCCACTGCCGGTTTGTGGTGCGCAAGTCTCAGAAACGACGCCTCGAAGCCGACGACAGTCCCGCTGGCGGCGATGTCTGCATCAGGATTGCACTTTTGAGCGACTCGTCTCCGATGGTCGTGGATCGAAATATGGTCGACCTGATCGAGGACTATCGCCAGCAACAGCAACAGCAACAGCAACAGCAACCGATGTGACCGACGCCAAGCAAGCACAGTCTCTTTCAGAACACAACTGGCATCGGGAATGATCGCATCGAACCGGCACCATCATTCGCGTTGCACTTCCGAGTGCCAGCCGATATCAAATCGGGCGAGCGGCCTCATGCACTCTGACATACCGTTGGTCCATCCCCATTCATCGAGTTTCCGTTCGCTGTCTCTGATGCACCTCCTCGACCATCCAGCCCGTCCATGACTTTGGCTGCCCCTCCATCAGCTTGGGACGAGTCCAAACGGACCGCACAGCCAGAGGCTCAATGTGGATGGCTCTTCGCATCCAGCTCTCGACATTGGTCGCACCATCCTTCCGAGTACGCCGGGACGACCCAACCTTCTGCCGGCTTCCCCCGAGATCGATCCGAAGAACAGCCGGTGTTCTTCGATGCCAAATCACCCCCATGACCGTCAAGCCTTCCTGGCAACACAAATGCCATGGAGCTGAACCACTGGCGTTATCTCAGTACAGCTTCACCCAGAGACTACTGTATCTTCAATGGAGTGGTGAGACAGTCGGGTGCGCATGTCACTGAATCGATCTGTTGTTCCAAATGAAAGTCAATAGCAATCCATCAACACGCCGTCTCTCTTTCCGCCGCTTGGTCAATGCAACCCACACCTCCTCGTGATCAGCCCGTGCACAACCCTCCCCCAGTCACCTGCATTCGGCTGCCGAAACACGCTGCATTCGACAATAGCTGCGATGTCCTTTGGATCTCGGCCAAGGAAATCGGGAAAGTACCCTCGGGCTCTCTCGGGAGGTGGTCTCGGTCTGGTCCGAGGGGAAAGACTCGTCATCTGTGGCGAAACACGCGTGATGCGTCACCGTCTCTCATGGCAGACGATGGAGGTTTGGCAAGAACAAGGAGGATTGCGTCCCATGAGGATTGCATCCTGCGCGGCAAAGGTCTGCGGATCGCAGGGGAGGGTACCCGGCAGTGAGATGCCGCAAGATCAGGCGGGCAGTTATGTTGACGATTGGATCATGCATCGGACTCGTCATTGGAAGCAGAGCCATGAATGATCGCAGTCCTTCAAGTTACTTGTACGACAACTGTGGCTCACTTGCATGCCCAAGAGATCCCCAACACCGTCGGAAGGCACAACCCGTGGCGGTGGATGTCGGTGCGAAGCATCGGTGTTTGACACACTCTGCTTCGGCCGTCATTGCATTTGTGGGAGGGTCCAGATTGGCATCATCCGAAGCGAGTGCTCGCGGTCGATTGCTCTTGAATTCGCGGTCCTGCCAGCTTTATCAAATAGAAATCGCCGTGGCCCTCGGTTCTCGGCAAAACAGATGCACCTTCCCGCTGAGAGCGTGGCCATGGGACTGCTGCGCCACCTCGGTTCCCGGCAAAATCGTCCCTGCTGCACGAGCCCCACGGCACAGCTTCTGACACCGCTTCCCACGCAGCATTTTGATGCAGCATCGAGCGGCTTCGCGGGGCAGCGGGCCCTGTCTATATAAAGCCACTCGCCAGCAACCCGCATCGCACTGTGCCTCACCTCAACTTCCTTCGACCCCTCCCCCGTTCGTTCCGAGCAATCTATGAGCCAACTCTTCTTCCTGGCACTGGCCCTGGGCCTTCTGGCGTCTCGATCAGTCGAAGCACTTCCTCTCAGTCGAAGACAATACTATTACGACGGTAGGTTATACGAACGATACCCAGTTCTTGATGCCGTCACTGAGCCTCCGATACGTGCTGATATGTGTTACCATTTCTGACTCTAACCCATCTCTGTCAATCTTTGATGCACAGATTCCTTTTTTACAACTCAGAATACTTTACTCATAGCAGGCGCCGCGCTCCTTTTAATTTCCATCATGATCCGCTGCTGCATTGTTGTGAATCAGGCGACCGCGCAAGCCAGCCCACCCCAGGTCCCCGCTGCTGGCAAAGTCGCCGCCGGCCAGGGACAACAGATGGCCGGAGCTACACCGCATGCGCCTAACAATGCATCTCAAGTCTGAGCCTGGGATCCCTGTCCATAGTCTTCGCCAAGCGGACCAGCTGTACCTACTTCTTGCTATGCTACTCTCTCTCCTGCTATTCTCCACTCCCTCCTGCTATCTTCCACTCTCCTGCTATTCCCTACCCTGGACATCTGTTGGGATCTGCGTGCGGGTTCCACCAGGAGCTGGAGGTTTGTCTTTCTGCTTTCCCCGGAAGTCGCTCTCAACCCCGCCGTTGTCTATGATGCCGAGCGTGCTCTACCGGCACCGACGATTGTGTCAAGCAATTGTAACCCTGTCCAACTTGGCCAATGTCGTCTAATATATGAGATCTCATAATCCTACAGCTTGAACCTAACGTATGCTCCCTATTGAGGGGTATGATGTGAACACCACGGCAATGGGCAGTGGGTTTTGTCCTCAGAGACGACGCTGGCCACTGCCATGCCGTTGCACTTTCATGGAGTAGGACTGCCTGCACACCAGAATATTCAAGCAGTATTTCAGGGCTGTTTATCGTATTGTTGGCATTCGGGGCGGTGACAGTGATCCAGACAACAATGTCGCTCTGGACAATAGTCAGTGTGCTGTGGCAAAGATCGAGTATGCTCTGAACAACAGCGACATCGGTGCATGCGCCTCATACCCACGGCCCGCCCTATGCTGAATTACGACGGCCCAAGAGACCCTGTAGTTCGCTTCGGGCCTCTGACGAGCCATGGTCATTTGCCGCCTTCTCCAGCCAGGCCGTTGCCTCCTCGATATCGGCTTCGGTGGCGTCGTGAGCGTTGATGAGAAGCCGAGCGTACGCAACCATGGCTGGCTCATATCCTCCTCTGGCCGATTGAAGGATCCACTGGGCCGCAATCACCCGGTCGGCCGTGGTGCCAATGCCATTCGAGTACATCTCTCCAAGCCTGAACTGCGCTTCGAGGTGGCCTTGGCTTGCCGCCTGTGTGAACCAGCGAAGGGCCTCGTGTGTGTCTCGTCCAACAAACACCCCTGCAGACCTGTAGCTGCCCATTTGGAATTGAGCAGTGTCATCTCCGTGCTCGGCTGCTGCCTCGATGTACCTGAATCCCTCCTCCTCGTTGCGGAGCACTCCACGGCCGGTCATCAGACATTGACCAGCCATGAACGCCGCGCCGGCATGAAAGGGCTCTGTGTCGGTCAGATCTTTGTAGATGCCACAGGCCCGGCCGAGGTTGCGGGTGGTGCCGCGGCCGTGGTAGAGACACTCGGCGCACTGAAACTTGGCTTCGCGGTGTCTCTGGTCGGCTGCCAGTCGATACCATTGAAAAGCATCGCTGTCGCTCTGATCCACCCCGAGTCCAAGGCGGTAGCATTCGCCCACACGGAATTGTGCATCGGCGATACCGTGGTTTGCAGGCACCTGGAAGAGTTCAAAAGCACAGTGGTGATCGCAGTGCATTCCGACCCCGTCATGATAAAGCTCGCCGAGTCTGATATGAGCCGTGATGTGGCCCTCCTCGACGGCAAGCCTGTAGTGGTCGATGGCCGCTGCGTGGTCGATGCTGGTACCACGGCCGTTGAGGTGGCATTCGGCCAGTTGGAAGTGGACCTCTGGAGCGGGCCAGTGCTCGACGCACTCCTCAAGCAATCGAAAGGCTCGCTCGTCATCTTGCTCGACAGCGCTTCCTTTGAGGCAGGCCAGGGCAAGGGCGTATTGGGCTTCTGGATGCTGGTTGCCGGCGGCCTGCTCGAGCCAGGATACGGCACGGCTGCGGTTCTCGGAACTGCTGTCGTTGGTATAGTGCTCGCCGAGACGGAACTGGGCTGCCACATGGCCCTGTGCGGCTGCCCTGCGGTATCCATCCAGGGCCTCGATCTTGCTGACACTGCGGCCCCGGCCGAGCCGGCAGCATTCGGCATGGTCATAGCAAGCCTCGACAACGCCTTGTCTCTTGGCCTCGGCCAGATATCTCTGCGCGGTGAGGTAGTTGATGCTGACGCCATCCCCGATCATGAAGATGTGGCCGAGATAGTACTTTGCGTAGGCGTGGTTGCCCCTGTCGGCCTCGGAGAACCAGCGGACAGCCCTGGAGACGCTTCGATCGATGCCGAGCCCAAAGTAATAGCACAGTCCGACCTGGAATTGCGCCTCGCGGTGGCCTCGTCGAGCAGCTTTGAGGTACAGATGGAAGGCAGACACATGGCTTCGTTCGGATGGCTGCTCGCACTCCCGACCCATCTCATAGAGCTCGTTGGGACTCACGACAAAACTCAGCCGTCTGCACAGTTGGCGATAGACCGTAACAAATCGATGCCCTGTGGTTTTGAAGAGAACTGGGCAAGTCCAGAATACGGAAACGAATGGTGAGATTGAATCGGTGCAGAGTTGGTGCGTTCTGCAACCCATCGGCAGCGCAAAAGCACACCGACATACTTTCATCAGCCGTGGAGACCACTATGCGGATGACCAGGACATTGACAGCAACAAGAGCCGCGGACCAGAGCATCCCAGCGAGCCAAGCGCCGAGTGGCGTGCATTGGCCAGAGCGTGCTGGGTTGCTGCAAGACCCAATTGATAGCCTCAGCAGCTCCGATGTCGCTTGAGTGAACGCAAAGTATATGAACACATTCGATAGCATAGAGCGCAACATCCTGGAGCGTATCTCCCGGCTGACAAGGAGCAAAGTGCGAAGGAGGAGGGTACAAGGTCGAGACTCTGAGCTGCAGGGGCAAGAGCTGTTGAATATAAGGATGTGATGGTGGTGGGGATGAGACAGGTGTCTGTCTCAATCCAATCATGCCCACGTCTGGGAATGCTGATTGGCACAATGCTCTGATTCGAGCCCGGCGAGATTGGCCCGAGAAGCGTCCTCGAAACAACCCGATCAATGAACGGATTCAGCGCAATGAGTCCATTGATGCGGCGAGGAAGGTTGAGAGTGCCCAGCCATCACAATAGCCCGCTATCACAATAACCCACCATCACAATAACCCAGCCATTGAATCTGCTGGCTGTCCCATACCTCGGACGATGGGATGCTCGCAGCAACTGTCTCACGACATATCTTCACGAGATAGCGAAGGCAGACATGATGTGCTGCGTGGTCTATTTGGTATCAACTGTGATCACACACTCTGCTTAGCATCATCAAAACCAAGTCGCTCAGGGTTCACCCGGCCCCTCACCCAGCCCCTCACCCAGTCCCTCACTACTTTGCAGTCTCGACCATCCACAACCCAGGGACCGCTCACTAGTCTCTGAATTCAACGGACACAATCGAAAACAGTGGACCGAGGGCGTTGCTGAGCAGCTGTAGGAACTGTGGCGTTTCATGCGATCTGCTCAGAACGACTCGCCTGATCTGGCTCATGAATGGAAGCTGTGTGAGGGACCGCAGGCCCGTGGAACTCGACAAGTCAAGGGTGTGGATGCTTGGCATTGTTGCAGGGAGCCCTTCGAGTGTGTGGATCAGTGGAGGCAGGATCAGCACCTCGAGATGGTCCAGGTCCCGCAGCCCATGGAGACTCCCAAGATTGCGACAGAGGCGCAGATCCAAGAGGCGGAGGCGTGGGAATCGGGTACCGATGCCGTCAAGACTGAGGATGGTGTGCGGTAGATGGAGATTCCGCAGTCTCTCCAGGGTTGGAAGAGGTCGCAAGTCGTTCATGGCTGTGCTTGGGATGCTGGTGGTTTGCATGATCCGGAGGGTCACCACGTTCCGGAGTTCGTTGGGATGGCTCTGCAGGATGTTGGCAGCAAAGCCGCCAACCAGGGTGAGACTGATGTTGGTGAGGCGCTGCAAATAGAAGCGCTCGAACCCGAGCAGGGTGTTCCGTGGGATTCCAAAGGGCTGGTTGAGAAAGCGGACGACAAAGAGCCGATGGCTGGTCTCGCCGGATCTTGCGCGAGACTCGAAGGTGCTATCGAGAATGTTAGCCTCGTCGAGGAACCGGAATCGTTCAGCGGGCTCCAGGCGATCGAGAAAGTCAAAGTCAAGCCGAGCTGCGTTGGGTATGGATGTCCATGGATAGCTGACCAGGCTGTTGCACTGTTGAAGCAAGTGCTGGATCGACTCTCGTCGGGCCGAGTCACCACTCAGCTGCGACCACAGCGGTTGCTCACGATTGTATTCGGTGATGGAGGCTGGAAGGAAAGGCGGCACTCGGCTGAGGAATTGGAGCAGGCCTTCGAGTATCTCGGGTGGAGGAGTGTCCGATCCGAAGTGTAAGCGGAAAGTGGCTTCGCTGATGCCAAGGTTCAGACAGATGTGTTGGATGAGCTCGCCTTGGCCGCTGCCTGGGTCTGGGCTTGGGTGGCCACGGCTCTGCAGCGACGATACTGGAGAGGCGTAAGGAGGCAGCTGGTCGCTGCGACTGGGTATGGGAGTCGGTGTCGAGAGGCCTCTTGGGCTGGTCGTCGAGTATGAGGGCGAGGCTCTGGCTGTATCGTATCGCCTGTCGATGGCTGACCGTGGAGTGGCAAATACACGATCGGGATGGAGAGCCGACAGCGTTTGTCCGCACAGATCCGAGGGAGTTGCCCGGTGTGCCACGGACGATGCAATCGAATGTGCGGTGCTGGATTTCGATCGGGCTGATGAGACGGAAGAGGGGCTTCGATACAGTTGACTGGATGCCGAAGAGCCAAGGCGAGACAGCGAGACGGTACTTGCCCTGGAAGATGAGCGCAAGGGACTCTGCTGGACATGCAAGTGGCGACAACAGATTCTGGCATTTGTGCAGTGGGAGCAATCGACAGTGGGGCATTGGTCGCAAGGATTGAGGCACCTGGGCCTGTGGCAGTTATTGCAGTGGTGATCGCACCTGGTGCGGTTGTTGGGGCTCTGACGACGAGGGCTGAACTCACCATCGCCTATATCGCCATCGTCGCCTCGCTTTCGCTTGGCCAGACCCTCAGCCACCGTCTCCGAGGCGGCGCTGACAAGGCCAATAATTCCCCTTGCAAGAGTTTTGGCAATGTTATCAACGAGCGACATTGCGGCCACCAAGTGTGATGCTGTGGGAAAGTGCGAGTGAGACTGAGGCGAGCAGAGGTTGCGGATGCAGGCTGGAACAGCAACGAAACGAACACAGCTCAATCGGACAGCGAGCAATTGCGGGAGGAGATGGGGGAGGAAAGTGTCTTATATCAGCAGTATGGCATCGGGCGAGTAGCTCTGTTGTCAATCAGGGGTAGTGCCAAAGGCGACTGCCATTGTCGAGGCGGTGGAGTGATTGCGTCGATCACAATCAAAGGCGGCCACGATTCCAATCAAAGTGCTGCACTCGACCAAAAGTCAAAGACAGCACCTCGTCCAATCCACTTGAACAGCTGTGTCTGCTGCTTGATTGTTCTTCCCGACAGTCGCTAGACGAGACATCCTCACTTGGACATGCTGGATATCCTCACTTGCACACGCACTCTACCGTTGCCAGAGAACACCACCATCATCAGGCACATTGCTCTGGTTCCCAGGCCCGCAATCGCCGTGTGCCCTGGTTCCGTGGCAGCAGCCCCCGTGGCCCCTTTGGCCCCAATGTCCCAGAGTTTGCCTTGGCCCTCCACGTCCACCTTCTTCGCCTCGGTTCCATCTTTCGACACACCCGGCCATCCTGCCGATCATGGCCGACCGTCTCCCGGGCAACTTTCCCGACCAGCCTTCTGGCGCCGACAACAGCGAATCTCACCCAGCCGCCCACGACCAGGATCATCTGGCCGACGGTGATCGGCGTCCACAGGCAGCTCCCCATATCCCAAACGACAACGACTGGGTCACCGACGACGAAATCGATGACCAGCTCCACAGCGACCGGCTAACCCACTGGTGCCATCAGTGCCAGGTGCGAGCTGTATTTTGTATCTGCCGCCGGTCCTCTCTCCACCCTTGGCATCGGTGGTCGGACGGACGCCATCCTCGACCCACCGATGCGTTCTATCGATTCGGCCACGGCTGTGTCTGACTCGATTCTCTTGACCATCCCGCTCTGCTCTCCGCTCCGTCCAGGCGGGGATCAGCCCCATAATGGACTCTGGAACACCCACCTGTCCGGCCTGCGGCTCCGAGTTTGTTGAGGAGGTAGGCCATTGTGCTGCTCTGGCCGAGGGGAGCGAGCCCATCGCATGTATGCGTCCGCAGCCGGCTCCAATTAGCCTCGCCGAATCGGCCCATGCATCGAGGGTATCCGCCGCAGTGGGTATCCACCGGCTGCTGCCACTCCCGGCGCTGTCTCTGTATCGGCGCAGGGCTTGTGGTTGTTGTCATACGTGGATGCCTTTGCTGGGCCGTGACGGGCGATGCCGGTGCTGGTGCCGGTGCCGGTGCCGTTCTTGCCATCTGGCTGCTCGGTCCCCGTGCGGCATTGAGAATCTGTAGTGAGACCAACCTTTGCTTCACCGGCAGCATTCGTCTGTGGCTGACTGTATTGCGCTCTGCGCCGCTCCAGGTCGAAATCAACTCGGACCTCAACGCATTCTATGACCCCATGGATGATGCAGACGAAGGCGATCTTGCAGCAAACGTCGGCACCCTCCAGAACCTGCTGCAGCATCTCCTTGGTCCCAACGCAATCGTCAATGTCGATGCCCCGCTCGCACCTATCGACTTTGATCGCCTGAACCGCAACTTTGAGGACCACCATGCCCAACCGGCTGGTGGGATTGTCATGGGCAACCCAATTGTTCTTGGGTTCCCTGGTGCCGGCGGCACCGCGACGACAACCAGCATTGTCTCCGATGGCACCCGGACAGTTCGGACGACCCGGACTGTCGCTGCGGATGGCAGCGCCGTTACCGAGCAGCTTGAAGAGATTGTCCCAGAGGATGATCCGGACCACCACCAGCGAGTCCGCCTCAATTTCAACATGCATGCCGGCCAAGTCAACCCCGAAATGGAGCACATCATGGCGTATGTGTCCTTGGGCATCGCATCCATGCAAGCGGCGAGGTCATGCGCTTGACCGACAGCCCGGACTGCTGCTCGTGTTGTCCAGTCCAGTCCAGTCCAGTCCAGTCCAGTCCAGTCCAGTCCGGCTGTACTGTATGCCAACGGTCTCGGTTGCTGGCTCATTCTGTCGCCTTGCCCGCTGCGTGCGGAACCTCCCTGCTGATTCCGGACTTGTATTGCCTGGTTCGTGGCATCACAGCACCATCCAGGCGCTCTTTGGTCCCGGCATCGAAGATAATCCGCTCATGCGCGTGTTCAACATGGTCGGCGACCCTCGAGGTACACTTGCGAGTTGTGTGTTTGTTTCGTGGGAAGCGCCCACGGGGCATGATACTTGTGCTTGTGCTTGTGCTTGTACATTGTTGGGCCTGCTCACTAACTAGCGATCGATGCCAATTGCAGACTATGTCTTTGGACAGAATGGCCTGGACGATATCATCACCCAGCGTAAGCTTCGTCGGTCTTGACTGTGTCTCTGTTATCGGCTGCATGACTCACGTTGCCTATCCAATGTCCACGAATCTCTACAACTGCGCCGTCTGCGCCGGTGATAGTGATGGAGCAGACAGCAACGTAAGTGGAACGTCGCTGCAGCAAGCTACCCTCGTGCACGCTCGGCCTGGAGAGGGACATGCACAGTGGTCCGACATTCATCTGATATACTCTGTGAACCGATGCTATTCTGGCTGCCACCCAGCCGAAACGCGCCGCCTCCCGCCTCCGCCGATGACATTAGTCATCTCAAGAAATTTCCCGTTCATCGAGACAGTCTCGGTAGGTGATCTGCCGCATGCACCAGCACTTGGCCGACAGCTGTATGTATAATGGCCCCCGCCAGCTCACCTGCATCCGCCGCTTGGTCCGCAGGCGAGCAAACCGAGTGCAGTATATGTCAAGAAGAGCTCGAGGAGAACATCGAGGCCGTCGAGCTGCCTTGCAAACACCACTACCACCCCTACTGCATCGAAGCGTGGCTGAAAGTGAACGGTAATCGGCCGTGACAGAGATGCTGAGTAGCACTGTGCCGATGTCTATCATTTGCCAGTGCATGGAGCCCTTTTGTTGGCCTGGCTTTGCCCGATGTCGCTGCTGACCCAGCCCTCCGATCGTTTGTGGTTTCCAGGCACATGTCCGGTGTGTCGGCAGCCGATTACCAACGCAGCCGAGGTCACTCCGACTGGCCAGGAGGACGCTGAGCCGTCGGCGTCGTCGTCATAATGCTAGCGGCAGACTGAGGGAACCTGAGAGGAAGCGGAGAAGAGAAATGAGTTTCCGCATGCTCCAAGCCCGACAGCGGAGACACAGTCGAGTCGGATCGTTCAGCGCCGTCGCCCATACCACAACCAACAATTCACCCAAGCCTGCCTTCGGTCTCCACTGTTGCGTCGGCCATTCCTGGGAGCTTGGCGCACCGCGATAAGCACACAAACACATGTCAATACATGTGCCAAATATGTACCGCGGGCGCTCAGGGCGAGGGGCATCGCTGCATGCCGGCATTGCTGCCAAACATGCAAAGCAAACCCCTCGCTGGTGTTTCCCAGGGTCTCCGATCACGTGTCGCGTGTGTGTGTGCTCCGTCTGTCTCGGAACGAGGGCCGGGCGAGGGCGAGAGCTGCAGCGAGGACGCCCTCTCTCCTCGCGCGCATGTTTTCGCTTTTTTCGGAGCCGGCCATCAAGGCCCTGGATTTGCCCATCTCATCCATCCAGGCACCGCCATCAGCAACCACATACCACCATGAGCGAGAGTCTCCCGATGGCCATCGAGGCCGAGATCCCCCTGTCGCAGCAGGAGATCGAGGTACGGCCCCTGCCTCGATGCGTCTGGCTTGTCTGCGGCGTGAAGCGGCCGATTGCCTGATACTTTGCTCTGTCCTCTGGCCACGGCGCCGCGGCTTTCGCCCAGGTTCTCCACCAGCAATACATCAGCGAGGGCGACAAGGTTCGCCCCCAAACCAAGTTCAACTACGCCTGGGCCCTGGTCCGCAGCAAGTCCAAGTCAGACCAGCTTCGAGGAGTGTCGTTGCTTGCCGGTGAGTGTCCCTCCTCCCGAGATCCAATGCTCGTAGCCATCTTGCATCAGCCAACTCAAGGCATGCATGCAGCAACACCGCGGCAGGTCTTCGAGCGCAGAGAGTGTGGCACCGAGTCCGCCTAACATCTGTTTCGCCGTCGAATGGGTGTCTTTCGCGATTTGCCTGCGCATGACTGCAGACATCTACCGGGAAACGCCAAGCCGTCGTCGTGAGTGCCTGTACTATCTGGCCCTGGGAGAGTACAAGCTTGGCAACTACCGCAATGCCCGGAAATACAACGATAACCTGTTGAACCTCGAGCCCAAGAACTCGCAGGCCCTCGCGCTGCGACAGACCATCGACGAGCGGGTCCGGAAGGGTCAGTCGTTGCTCTGCTTTTGCTCATTGCAATTCTGTCGGACGTCCTCTACCCTGGGCGAGAGTCCGCAAATCGCTTGACTGGTTGTCTGGGCGGTGGCCTCGTGACTGACCTGCTGTTTGTCTTCCACATGCGCTCGGTTCTGTTCATCCTCTCCATCGATTCCGTTTATCCTCTCTGTCGATCCTGCCAATCGTCGACAGATGGCATCGTCGGAGTCGCCATTGTCGGCGGCGTCGTTGCCCTCATCGGAGCGCTGACCCTGTCGCTGCTGAAGCCGCATAAGTAGTGTCCTTGCAACGGCGGCGCACAGTCATGCTCCTCGAAAGATACGAATAGAACCTCAAGCCTCTTCCGCTTATGATCGATCTCGTATTCTGCAAACTATGTATCCCCCCCCCTTACTTCCGACTCGGAGGGGTAAACCCGTCTCTCGCGTTGCTCTCGAGCTCATTACTTGGGCCAAGCCCCATCGGCACGGCTATCCTGTTTGCTCTCGAGCTTCCTGAACAATGCTGGTGTGAAGTCGGCATGGCCATTGTTCTCTGTTGCGACCAACATTCCTCTTATCTTGTGCTATTTATGATGTTGCGACTGTGTATCGACACTGGATTTACGCTCGCTGGGAACGCAGAACCAGCACCCATTTGTATCGGGCGCGTATGCTTGTTTGGCCAGATCTTTGTCCTGCGCCGGCATCAGGCTGCTGAATGTTGAACCTCATTGAAGTGGAAAGGAGAATCCGGCCAGTCGAGAGCAGAGGGGAAATGCCTTGGCTACGGCAGTGCTTCGGTGGGGCTTTGTGCCAGGAAATCGACCCTTCATCCAGCCCAACGGCGCTGTCCAGATGGATCATCCGACACCGTCCTCTGTGCAGAGTACTCAGTCCGCGCAATCGGTGTGTGGTGTTGTCCTGGCAATCTCTGGCCATCCTTGACGATCTCTGGTCATCTCCGACGAACCCTGGTCATCCCTGGCAATCCCTGGTGGACCCTGGGCTGGTCATGGATTTGCTCTCCGTCGCTGCGCCTCTCGTTTCCTTCTCCTCGTTTGTCCATCACCATCGCCATCGCAGATCCTCATCTCCCACCGCCAGCAACAGCAGCAACAATGACGTCCATGTGGCTTCCTCTCGAGTCCAACCCCGATGTACGTTGCCCGGATCGTCGTGAGCCGCAGACACTGCTGCGTCTGTCGAGCAGACCCGACCGGGGTTCTCTCCAGCAGTTCCTGATGCGATACGGCGAGTTGCTTCG
Organism: Polychytrium aggregatum; assembly: GCF_025602895.1. Taxonomy (NCBI): domain Eukaryota; kingdom Fungi; phylum Chytridiomycota; class Chytridiomycetes; order Polychytriales; genus Polychytrium; species Polychytrium aggregatum. The sequence continues at coordinate 98,276 of NW_026516245.1, forward strand.
GAAATTGCTGCACTGGTATATGTGTCGCATATCGCAGCCGCAAAGGGAACTCACATCCGCCCAACCGATATCTTGGATGGCTGCCACCACACAGGTCATGAACGAGGTACGACGAGTTTGCCGGTCGCCAGCGCATCCTGGATAGCGACAGAGTCGGCCCACGAGCATCCGCCTTGCCCTGATTAGAGCCGAGATGGATGCGGTCCGTGTCCATTCATTCTCACTCTGGGATCGGCGCATGCAGTACGTCAGCAAGCTCGGCATCTCTTCCAGCTGGATCTATACCGATGTTTATGGTATGTCCGTGTGAGCCAACCCAGGCCGATCCATCGACGCTCGCTCCTGCTCGTCGCTTTCTTGGCTGCTTGCTCCATACTCGCTGCGTCGTCAGCGTTCCGCATACTATTTGCGCCGCCTCCACTCAGTCTGCGGACTGTGTCCTTCTGCAACCAGGATTCGACCCGGAGCTACTCGGCTTCATCCCGCGTCCTTGCAGGGCCGTTCTGCTCCTCTTCCCGATAACCGAGAAGGTGACTCTTCCCAGCAGCTCAGCTTAGCCTCTAAACTGGTGCCGATCATATCCCAAATGGCAACATCAATAACTGTCTGGATATTCTCGATTGTGCAGTACGAGCAGTTCAGAAAAGACGAGCAGTCTCGCATCGAGCAGAGCGGCCAGACCGTCAGCGACCAGGTGTATTTTGTCCGCCAGACTATCGGAAATGCATGCGGCACCATTGGACTCATCCACTCGCTCCTGAACAACCGCGACGCCATCGATCTCGGTACGGTCAGCAGTATGAGAACCAGCACGATGAGCGCCAGCGCTGCGATCCTCATCAGTGTTCGATGACACTGCCGTTGGTCCTATACGACTGGATACCCATCAGGCATTTGGTGTAAAGGCTGGGCCACTAATTGGAGCCAACACTGACCAGGAAACGGCGCAATCAAGTCCATTTGGGATCAGACCCAAGGCATCAGTCCCGAGCAGAGAGCCAAGACCCTCGAGTCCAGCAAAGAGCTCGCTCGAATCCACGACGAAAGGTAGACTTGTCCTGGCGGCATCAATGATGGGACTGCTCCCGTTACTTCGCAATCCAGGATCTTTGCTGCGGGTCGAAAGCAAGCTCTGTCAAGTAGAATCTTGGGTGCACCCATGTTGGATGCGCCTGAGTTGACGTTCGCCGCCGTCGCGGGCACCCTTGGATTCAGAGCTGCGATTCTCGCCCCAGTTCCGCTGGCATCCTCTGTGTCCCCGATAATCGGCCAATTGACTCACTCCTCTCCTGCCGGTGCAAAACACGCGCGGATTACTCTGGACCCGAACCATGTCCTGGCTTCCAAGTTCCCACCAAGGACAAACCCATGTAGGTTGAAGTCTCCGCTGGAGGGTCTGCCGGAATTGGTCTGGGCTTCTGGTGCTGCAATTGCCTGTGCCGCGATTGTTGACATGAGTTGCTTTCCAGGCTCCATCGGCGGACGAAGAAGTGGACCTGCACTTTATCTGCTTTGTCGAAAAAGAAAGGCACATCTACGAGCTCGATGGTATGTGGCTTCTGGAGACGATGTCATGGCGCAGCGCGCGGGGTGCATGGACATGCATAGCGGGCCCGGTGTGCAGGCGAGTATAAGGTGGATCTTCGAGATGGGAACTCAGCAATTGTCTCGGACAGGACGCAAGCCATTCCCGATCAACCACGGTGTCGCCACCGGCGATCTATTGAATGTAAGTAAGGCTCGTCAGGAAATGCCATCCGTCAGCGCGAAGCCACCTTTGATCGGAAGGCCATGAATCGCTGCTCCACCGTTGACGCACTCGAGCTGCTTACTAGGACTCGGTCGAGGTCATCAAAAAGTTCATGGAGCGTGAGCCCGACCAGCTGAACTTTACGGCGATTGCGTTGGTGCGCAACCCGGACGAGGCCTGAGCCACGACAGCCGGCGTGAGCGCCATGTGTGCACTCCCCAGGCAATATATTTGGCAGAGCCAGCCGCCCGCTCTGACTGACGACGGGCCCAGCTCGACTATCTGACCTGCCGCCGTCGCTTCCGCCCAGGAGCAGCAGCCGGATGACACTCGTGGGAGTGTGGTGAGCCATGGGCAGCATTGGCACCGTCACGTGTGCCTCGACACACACACACGCGCGGTTCGATCCAGCCCGTCGAGATTCTTGAATTCTTGCCATCTCGACTGGGCTGGTCGGCGAGCCACATCACCGCCATCAAACCGTCTGCGGGCACCCCTGCTGCACATCAAGCACGACCCCGCGCCCTCCAGCACCAGCCTGTGTCCGCATCGCACACCGACGCCGTGGTCAAACACTCTTTTGGCCGTCATCCCTGATTCCTCGTCAACATGGTGCGCTTGCGTTTGCCTGGCTGTCGCTCTGCCGGCAGTCTTTGTGCCGAGGCCTGTTCTGCCGCCGATGCCCGGCCGACCGGGCGACCGGCAGGGGCTTCCTGCGTCGCAGAGCCACTCTGCTCTGCCCGTTTGGCATCTGCCTCTGTCAAGTTGCTACGGGCGTCAGAGTGCATACGCCTCGCACCTGCCTGCACTAACCATGCTCCCTCTCCCGATTGATCTAGGTTGTTCTTGCTGCATCGATCTGCACCAAGTCGGGCAAAGGTAGATACGCCGGTGCAAGCTCGCAGGCCTCGGCTGCAGACCCAGAGTCATATCCGTGGTAGCCTCAAACGGCATAGGTCACCCTCAGTCTTCCATGTTGAGCTTGCCTTTGGAGCCAAATCCTGCCGATCTACTCACATCCTGCTCCAATGCTCGCCGCTAGCGATTGTCTCTCGCCAGTTCATCGAGATGACTCGCTCCCGCATCGAGGGCCTCCTCGCATCGTTTCCAAAGCTGATGGGCAACTCGGACCAGCACACTTTTGTTGAAACCGAGAATGTGCGCTATGTGTACCAGGTGTGTTGTTCTTCTCCGAGCGCTTGGTCTATCGATGTGCTCTGCATATATGTGCTCGTACGCCGCTGAACAGGCCAGCCCCGTTGGCGCTTGTTGCTGTTGGCAGCCAGGGTGCTTAGGGCGGGTGGGTAGAGGTTTGATCTGAGTACCGATACCATGCATGCTGGCATCGGCCCTATGGCTGGCAGAAGTCCTATGGCTGGCACCACCCCACTGACACTCTGACCTTTGTACTCAGCCTCTCGATGATCTGTTCTTGGTTTTGGTGACCAACAAAAACTCCAATATCCTTCAAGACATCGACACCCTGCACCTCTTTGCCCGTGTCGTCTCCGAGACCTGCCGCCAGTTCGACGAACGCGAGATCCAGCGACACGCCTTTGATCTGCTGTCTGTCTTTGACGAAGTCATTGCTCTGGGATACCGCGAGTCGGTGACTCTGCCGCAGATCCGAACCATCGTCGAGATGGAATCCCACGAGGAGCGCATCCAGCTCGAGATCGAAAAGGTCGGTTCGGTGGCTCCTGAGCCTGGCTTTGATAGCGCACTGGCCTTGGAACGGCGCGAGGCTGGTCGATTCTGCGCATTTTACTCGTGGCCTCCGGAATACCGTTCAAGGGATGCTGCTGCGCTGATTTGCGCGGAACTTGGCTGATACGAGGGGGAGCATGACTGATGAGTGCAAGTCGGTTGGTCTGAGCTGATCTGAGCTGATTTGATCTGAGCTGAGCTGGGCTGAGCTGAGCTGACCCGCGCCTATTCGATCTCGGCCCCAATGCGACGCACCCTCAGAACAAGGAGAAGGAGGCCAAGGACGAGCTCAAGCGCAAGGCCAAGCAGATCGAGATGATGAAGCGCGAGCAGAAGAAGAGCGGCTTCTCTGGCAGCATCTCTGGCATGTCGGGCTTTGGAAACAAGTTTGGCGGCAATGGAAGCGGCGGATATGGTCCCAGCAGTGGCGGATATGGCCCGGGAAGCATGGGCGGATCCGGCGGATCCGGTGGATTCCGCACCCAGGGCTACCCCGACTCTGGCAGCAGCTATGCCGATGACCGCACCTACAGCTCCTCACCGTACGTTCACCTTGGCTTACCGCTTCCGAGGCTAGAGAAGCGGGGCGTCTGCTCTTTGTGCACTCTTCGCAGCGAATGTATATTATCGGCTTCCCACCCCGATACCCGCGAGTCGGGCAAGGCTCAGTCACGCAATCCAGCACTGACATTTGTGCGCATTTTCTCCATGAGCAGGAGCTTTGGCTCCTCAGCAACTCCCCAGCGCCCTTCATCCGGAAAGGGAATGCAGCTCGGCAAGAAGGCCAAGGACATGTCGCTGCTGGAGGAGATCAAGTCAGACGAAGGCATCCAGGAGCTGTCTGGCACCGCCCAAGCTTCGGCCGTCGGACCTGCAGCAGGAGCTCAGTCGTCTGCCAGTCAAGAAAGGTACAGCCACCCCACCAGACGGCTCAGGCCGTGCTCATGAGTGGCATCTAGTTTGTACTGCATCCGCTCAACCCTGTGCATCATCATGGATGCTTGTGCCGGCAGCAGCGATGCAGATTGCGGCTACCTTCTGACCTGCGCCTCCGTTCTGATGTGTCCGCATTCCTTCGTAGTGTCCATGTTTCTGTTACCGAAAAGATTGCTGCTACGTTCAACCGCGACGGCGGGCTGCAGAACCTCGAGATCAAGGGCGACATGACGCTGAGAGTCTCAGACCCTGACTCGAGCCGCCTGCGCCTGATCATGCAGCTCATGCCCGACAGCAGTGTCCAGTACAAGGTATGATGTCGTGTGTGTAACTGCTGTGCTGCGTTCTCGTTGGTGCTGACGAACCTGTTCCCCTTGCAGACGCACCCCAACGTCGACAAGAGCCTGTTCTCCTCGGACGCTGTGATCGCCATGAAGGATCAATCTCGGCCTTTCCCCACGAACACATCTCTGGGTTTGCTGAAATGGCGATACGCTTCGCGAGACGACAGCCTGTGTCCGCTGCTGAGTACGTTTTCACTGAATGCCGCTGATTGTCTCGCGACATCAGCTGTGTGCGACGGATAATGCGCAAGATAGCAACCAGAGAGATGAGATGCATTACTGATCCCACCTCCTCCGTCTCCGTCACGATCCCTGTCCAGTCACCTGCTGGCCATCGCCTACGGGCCACGGTGCCTGCGACGTCAACATTGAATACGAGCTGCAAAACACCAACCTGGAGCTCCACGATGTTGTGATTTCGATCCCGTATCCGTACGTGCATGTTGCTCAGGTGCACCGTCGCTGGCTGCTCCATATCCTCGTGCATATACTGACTTGCTTCTGCTGCGTCGCAGTGGTGGCGCTCCCCCCAAGATCGGCGATCTCGAGGGCCACTACAACATCAACCGAGCCGCGCACACCCTCGAGTGGCAGCTGCCGCTTGTGGATCGCAGCAACGCCTCTGGCGTGCTCGAGTTCTCTGTCCAGAGCGAGGACGTCGATGGCTTCTACCCCATCAAGGTCAACTTCTTCAGCCCTCGACTGATCTGCGCCGTTGCGGTTGCCGATATCCAGACCACGGACAGCGGAAGCCCGGTGCAGTTCTCCAAGGAGACATCGCTGACCGTCGAAGACTACAGCGTCGTCTGAGCCCCCCCCCCGTTGGGTCGCTCTGTTCGGTCCTCCATTCCGAGGCCCAACAACGACTGGTTGTTAGATCTCTTGCGGCTCAATACACACACCCTCTCAATACAACAAGACTCTGAGATCCATCTGCGCGCTCGGCCTCTCGCAGTGCCAGGTGGTGTGTCTTGCAGTGCACAGAGCATATCGAGGGCATATCGAGGGCATATCGAGGGCTGGGCGATATGTTGGGTGCTCTCGCCGAGCCGGCTGGTGCGATCCTTCCTCGTTCCGCCCAGGGCCGCGTTCAAGCGATGCGGCCCTGCGGATGCTGGCTCTTGATCGGCCTGTCGCTGATCTCCCGCACCATCGCCCTCTCTGTCGGCTCTCGCCCAAGCATCCCACCACGATGTCGCACCATCCTGCCTATACTCTCTCTGGCCTCTGTAAGAATACGATCTTGACAACCAGCGCCCTTCCTGCTCGCTCGCTTTGCCCCTGGTTTGATGGGGTGCAACTGGCGTCGTTCTGACACAAGTCTCTCCACCCAGGTGCTGTCGGGGGTGTCGTCGGCTATGCCCGGACTCGATCCAAGCCCTCGCTCATCGCCGGCCTGGCTTTTGCGGCGCTCTTTGGGGCTTCGGGGTGGGTATCGTCCTCGGGCAGCCATCGCTGCTCCCCGTGCGCTTGCGATCGGATACGGCTTGCACACAGGGATGTGGTGCTTTCACGAACCGTTGCCGATCGACTTTGGCTGGCTGGTGTCGATGCAGCGTCCGGAGAGGCTGCAACCCACCGCCTCTCCTCGGCTCGCCTTGATTCAGCAAACCCGGCTTGCTCTCGCTCTCACAGCCAGCTGACGCCTTGCCATACGATGTGACCTCAGGTATCTGATCCAGTCCAACCAGGACTGGGGCGTTGAGTTGGCATCCGCCTCGTCCGCCATTCTGACCTCGGCGATGCTGCCCCGGGCCATCAAGACCCGCAAGCCCGTCCCCGCTGGTCTGGCCTTGGTTGGTGTTGCCGGGCTCGGATACTACGGCAAGAAGCTCTACGAGCAGACCTATGGCCTCTAGCTTCGGCCGATCCCAGCAGCTTAGCTTGCTTCCCCCGCACCAGCAGGCACTGCAGGCTGTGCCAAACTCTTTGCAATCAGAGCCAGTCGTCCGTGGCGAACGACAATACAGCTCCTTTCTCGCATACCGAGACACTTCCGCGGCGAGGATGTTTGCACCTCATCTCCTCTCATCCGACTGCAGCGCCGTATAGGGCTGCGAGGTGCAAAGACAAGGACATTTTGGATTTATCTTGTTTACATCGGCAGTACACAGCCTCCAAGCGAGGTGCTCAGAGTTCAATCCATAGGAAAAGCAGGCTCCTGGGGGTGGGGGTGGCACCAGGGCACTGCACAGAAAATAGAATTTACCAAGGTGTGTGTTGGGGGGGGGATGTCCAGCAGGCGCAAGAGCAACGGGCTGCTGGGCAATCTCTATCTAAAATAGTTTAACCGCGGGAGGGCTGGGGAGGGTAGTAGATATCGGCATCGGTCTGGTTGGTGCTGAGGCAGCCATTGTAGGCAGCAACGGGCTCGTGGTGGATGAACTTGTTGCCGGCAACGTTCATGAGATACATCCAGATCTCAGAAAGGTACTTGTTCTTCTGGCTGTCGGTGACACACTGGATGGCACCCTCGTATCCGAACTCGGCCTTGAGGGCAGCCTGCATGGCGCTGAACTTGTAGGTGGTGGTGTTGCTGGGGACGATGCCGTGCTTCTTGAAGGCGGCAAAGAGATCAAACTCCTTCCAGAGGCTGTAGATGCGGCGGGTGTCTGGCAATCGCAGGGTAGAGCAGCAGGGCAGGTCAGTTGGCCGAGCAGACACAGTATCAGACAAGAGGCATCGACAAGTCCGTGTTGCCAGACGGCCACACCACAGCAAACTGAGGCGGCCGGCAGTTGCTGGACGACACTCACAGTCAACAATCTCCTCGTTGGGCTTGTAGTTGGTGTAGCACTTGGGGTTGAGCTGAGAGTCGCAAGTGCCGTGCTTGACGAACTCGTGGCTCCAGAACCAGTCGTAGCTGCCATCGGCACCCATCCACATCTTCTGGAGCTTGCCATAGAGGTCAGAGTCGGCGCCCATGATGCGAGCGGGGACATCGGTGTAACGACGGGTGGGATCGCAGCCGAGGTCGCTGTTGGAGTCTGGGGTCGGCAAAAGTCGATGGGATCAGAGAAGAGCGGCGGGTACACAACCGGCTATCACCGAGGCTCGGGTTGCCATGCTCGGGTTGCCATGCTCGATTCGCTGTGATCAGCACCGGCACAAACAGCAGCAGTCCGTGACACCTACAGGATCCGTTGCAGTAGTCGGGCCACAGGCCGTGGACGGTGAACTTATGGTCGGGGAGGTGGCTCAGGGTCGAGGGGGCGCAGTAGTGGTTGGGGGCAGAGGAGAGACAGTCTGGTTGGGGCCGGAGCCATCCAGCGAAGGTGTGAGTTGCGTGCGAGTTGCGTGCGAGTTGCGTGTGATCCGATTCATTGCTGGTAACCAAAGCAGAGTTGACTTACAGCCGGCAGTCCAGTTCTGGGCAAAGACCATCAGGCCCTGGTCGGCAACGCAGCACGAATCATAGGGCAGGCCGGTCAAGGGGTTGTTGGTGCAGGCGACGGCACTGGCAGGGCAGTCGTAGGAGGGAGCCGGAGGGTTGGGAACGCACTTGTAGTCGGCAGCGACGACGGTGGCGACAGCGGCGATGGTGGCGACAGCGAGGACCTTCATGGTGACAGACGGCGGCAGATGGTGGCAGGCGGCGGATGGACAGAGCGAGAGATTGAGCGCAGGAGCGAGCACTTTATACCACGGAGCCACGGCCTTCTGGAACCGGGGATTGTGGGTGCGCCGAGGCGGGTTGTGTGGGCATGCGGATGGTCAAGGAGGGCAGAAAGCACGCGGTCGCAGATGGGTGGGGTGTTGCTGGACAGCCAAGTGCACTCTGGTGTGGGGCTGTTGGGTGGTGGGGTTCTGTTTTGTTACTGATTGGCGGATGCTCTTGATGTTATGCGGCAGCCGTTGATGATACGGAGTCGCGGCTAACAACTGCCCATGGTACTCGGCAGCATGGCCCGCATGTAGTTCTTTCGGCATCGACGAACATCCACGAACATCCACGAACATCCACGAACACCTATCAATATCCATCAATATCCATCAATATCCCGCAGCCGCCAACAAGGACCACATCCCCACCATCGATACATCGCCTCGCCATCACATGCATCGCAGGCAGCACAAACAAACAGTCGCACCGAGCACGGCGGCTGAGGCGAGGGGGCGTGCGTTCGGATCAGCACCAGCCGCGGGCGATCCGCGTTCGCACGCCGACCTCCTTGCCATCCGCGACAAGGTCGGGCTGGGACGCCATCCGGCAGAGTCGAGCCGAGGCTGGTGCGTGGGAGTGTTGAGCAACGCACTCATCACCAGGGGAGGGACGATGCGACAAGCAGCCGCCGGCTTACTTGGACCACACCAGCAGTCGCCCGCACGCACCATCGGCCACCCAAGCATTGATCCGCCATGTCTCGATGCACACAGGCGTTCGCACCGAGCCCGTCCCACGCCCGATCAAATCTGCACTTCTTGTTCGACTGCACGCAGCATCGTGTTCCGCGGGGTGCATTTGCACCCAGCCAGAAATTTTGCCTGAACCGGCGCCGTCTGCGTGTGCCGGCACCACGGGGTCGAGCCCCTGGTCTTCAGGGATGCCGTGCCGTGTGCATGCGACATGGCATCGCATCCACGAGCCGCGCCCGTCGAGCCACCCCGCGTGGATGGTCGGTTTCCTGCTGGGTTTCCTGCTGGGTTTCCTGCTGGGTTTCCTGCTGGGCTTCCTTCTCGGCAGTCGTCCTTGGCAGCCGAGCTTGTTGTCCTTGCTTGGTCCGTGGCTCGCCTGATGCATCTTGCGTTTTCGCCTGCTTCTACCCAAGCACCGACAGGCCTATTCGCAGAGCCGCCAGGGCACCAATAGCAGCCGGCAGCATGGACGCATCGCCCCACGACAAGACGACCCATGCAGCCAGAAACGCCTGGATTGCGCCCGAGTACATGCTTGCTCGCCAGCTGTTCGTTCAAGTCGAGCAGCGTCGGGAAGTGATTGTCACTATACTGCCGAGCACCACCATCCATCACCATCCATCGCCATCCACCACCATCCACCACCATCCATCGCCATACATCACAATCATCTTCGAGTCAACGCACTTTGCTCCAGCAACGATCCCGCGATCCCGCTGCCTCTCTCGCGCTGGTCTTACCCGATCAGTTTGATGCGATCGTGGAATATGCATTCAATCCAGAAGAACGTCGCCGCGGCCACAACGATCATGGGCTTGATGTGATTCGCGGATCGATCCGCTGCCTTTGCCCAGATGATGAGCTCCGGTACAGAAATGAGCGTCGACAGTGTACACAAGCCAAGTGTCGAGGTCTGTGCGGTTCTCCGATTGTGCTAGTGCCGGAAATCAGCCGTTTGGCAGAGCCACCGAGATTGCGGTGAGGGATGTTGTGAGGTTACATTCAATCCGAGCTCCCGCTCCCAGCTGGTGCTGAGGACACGCAAGGTCGCTCCCATAACGATAGTCGCGGGACTGCCAAAGGCGATAGATATATCCGCGGCTCTGCGCCGGCTCAACTGGTGTCCCGTGCTATCCTGAAAGCATAAACTTACCATTCTCGAAGCTTGGTTGGCAATCAAAGACAAAAGTCCCACCAGGAAGCCGAAAAATAGCGGCAGCCGCGTCGCAACAACGAGCAGCACCAACCCGAGGGCAGCGACTCTCGTGATGAGTGATCTGTGATGGACATCAACTGTATGAGCAGCCCCTCTGCGTGCGGCTCATCTTGGGCTCGTCGAGTCAGTCGAGTGTGCGCCTCGGATTATCGGTGGTACTCACCTCTCGAGTCGTTGGCTCGGAGGAACGAGTCGTCTGGCAGCAGCTACCAGTGCCGCTGCTATGCCTTGGATCACAGACGCGGCGCCAATGCCAGCACGGTATGTTCCGACGGACACCCAGGCGATGTGCCAGTTCAGCGAGTTCCACGGCGCCGTCTCTGTCATTTCTACGACTCGCGAGGTCCATATTTCGCCGAGGCTTGTCCCGGGAACGTATACGTAGTCGTGCAGGGCCGCAGGTTTGAGGAGCAATACCACAAACAAAAATGCCGCTGTCTGCATGCCGGACCGCTTTGGAGATTTGGCTAACGGGATCAGATCCGTACAGTGTCATCATTTGCGCACAGGGTATGCTCTCAGGGGGGCACGCCAGAGGCCCCTACGAGTCTCTGCAGTTGCATATCCCATCGTACACCAGACTGCAACCGGGCCGAGCTCTGGCTTCTTACCTGTCCGACCCGATGCATCAAGAACCACCAGCAGCGCGTACTCGAGTATCCTTTGCCAGTTCGTCCTGATGACTTCGGCCAATGTAGCGATGTAGTCGATCGTCACTCGGAACTCGCAGGTCTTGTCCGTCGGTGAGGCAATAAAATGCAATCCCAGCCCGGAAGGTCGCGGATGAACAGGGTTGACTCCAAGCCGCTCCAGCGCCAGAGGGACACTCTGTCTGCGGCTGCTGCAGGCTATGGTGTGGTACTTTTCATCCGAGGTATCGTTGGCCCACAGGTGGACCGTGACGGCGACGTCGCTGCTATCTGGAGCATGAAGCGCATCCGTTCGAGCGGATTGGCGTCGGGTGCAGCCAAAGTCAGCCGCTGAGCAAACCAAGCACTATGATGCGATTCGGAGGACTCGCTCCCGGTTTGCATACTGGTATCGCTGCATCTGTGCTCACATACCATTGGCGTCGTGGGTGCTCCGCCGATATTCCAGGGCATACTTGATGTATCCGTTGCGGATCCATGGCGCCGTCGTGGCGACATACATATCGGTGGTGTTGAACGTAGCCCAGGCGAGGCTCGACAATCGCAAATCTATCAGCAGTCATTGTATAGCGATCTTAGTTTCTCGGGTGGCTGAAGGGCTGACGCTGTCATTCGCATCCAAGCGGGAGATGGACAGCGTGCGATGCATATTGCACAGACAGTCGCTGCTGTTTCCCACGGATGGTGTCATCCGACGTACCTGCTCCGCCGCTATCACCGACCGCGACCATCGCCACCCAGGAGCCCATCGGCGTCATGTCTGGATATTCGGACTGGTAGTTCCGGAATCGGTCGATGGCTATCCATTGCTGCTTGCTATGAGCACGCATCCTGCGGTCCCAGGAAACGAGAGAGAAGGGTGCTTGAGGTGCCGTATATGGAACGACTGCCGCTCTGTGCTCGATTGGATGGCACTGGTACTCTTGCGTGGCCGGATCGCCAGACTCACACGAGTATATGCCCTCCACAGGATGGTTGGTCAACAGCACGGTCGTTACCGTGACGTTGCCGAGATCCAAAACCAGCCACGGCCTTGACGCTGGCTGGCCCGTTTCAACAAACAGTGGGCCGGCGGCCTCTTGCGGAGCCCTAACGACGATGCTGCTTGGTTGATGCTGGGGCTGCCCCGAGCGAGCACCCGATCTGCGTCCGAGTCCTCCCAAAAAGGTGGCTTCGAGCACTTGCATGCGACTTGAGAGATCCCGTGTCCTCAGCGCCCGATGTGGGTCCCTGGCGCTGAACATGGCCTGCACGAGTTTGTGCAAGAGCTGGCTGCACCAGACGATAGCCTCGTGCTCAATCGACGTCCAGACTTCCGGGATTGATGTCGTATAGACGGTGAAACCATGGTGATGCGGCAGGAATGCTTCCACTTCCGAAAGCTCGGATCGGATCTGGACACATGTACCAAATGAGTTACCCAGGCCGCATCGTCGGCGAACAAGAATCCGAATCTCGCGAGTCTTTGCGCCATTTCTCCGCCCGCAACGTTGGAACGCTGGAGACTTTGTTACCATGTGGTCCTGATTGCCGCCTGCGATCGATACCAGCGATACATTTTCAAAGCCCGGGGCGTGCTTCTGAAATCCCCCTTGCCCCCAGATCCTGTTGACTCGGGAGTATAGCTGTGCCATGCCGGGGGCAAAGCTGGCGGGTGGGGCCAAGTGAGGCGTTGAGAGCGTAAAGATGGTGTCGACAGATCCAGGCCGATGGCTGGGCAGCGTCATCGCTACTCGGACAACGATCCCGCCCATAGAGTGCGCTACGACCATCACCGACGATGGCTGCGGCTGACCGGAATCGTGGGATCGATAGAGCGAGAGGATATGTGCGATAGCCTCGTTGACATATTCGGCTTGTTGGAGAACCAAATCCTCTCCAAAGGCAGTGAGCTCTTCCTGGGTATCGACTGCCAGGGAACAGACCGTCCACAATCGTCGTCCGGGTGGTGGTGGCAGACAGATACGCTTGAATCACCAACGATATCAAAGCACCAGAGCGGAATGCGCTGAAGCCCAGGGCTCGGCTGCCCGGATCGAGCGACGAACGTATCGCCAGAGTCCCGCTGCCATACCTGTGAACACATCAAATGGAATCTGGCTTGTATCTGGCCCGCCAAACATGAGCCGCTGGTGCTGGTAGTGTGCTCTTGATCCCAACGAGCGGGCTTGCTCATAACTTCCGGCATGTCCTGGAATGAATAGTACGGGATGGCCGGCGGGCTGGCGGCATCAAAGTTGCGTTACCAGCCGCGGCAAACCGCGAATATCGATCGCTGCCGATGCTGTCCTCCCAGTCAGGATGGCCCGCCAGAACAAAGTGGTTTTGCGCATGAATGAGACGGCAGTACATCGACATACCACAGGACTGGATGGTGGCATGCCATAGGGGAGCTCCATGTACCAGAAGAGGCGATAGCGGGGATGTGGCGGCCCAAAGTCGATCTGGTGAAAATACGGATACATATAGGGCAGGATGCATCGACGACGGTCCTTGGCGAGGACGAGCCACGACACCAGCGATGCCGCGACAGCCAGAAGCAGCGCAAGGGAAAGGAGGATCTGCCTGGTCCTCATGGCATGTGTCCGCAGATCGAATCGATGGGCTCGCTGTCGAGGCAACCGATGTCGATGTCGAGGACAAGAAACGGCTCGCGTGAATCCGGGACGGCTCTCGTCTGTTCTCGCCTGCTCTCGTCTGCTCTCGTCTGTTCTCGCCGGCTGCAGCCTGGTTCCAGCCGCCCAGACGCCGCAATCCCAGGCAGCGCCATCGATCCAGGCCCCCATCCACCCGCCATCCTCCATCATCTGCCCGTCGCCCACCCGCCTCCCGCAGAGCATCCCCACCATCGCCAGCACCCGCACGGGAACCAGTAAGCACAGCGGCCATGGACAGGTACTTGTCAAGAGCCGCCCACCTCGCCCAGGAGGCCTCCAAGCTCTCCCAGAAAGTCACCCACCAGCTCGTCGAAAAGTCCAAGGAGGTCACCATCCAAGGTCACCTCTATGACATGACATCCGAGGACAAGCTTGCCGGCATCAAGCCCGCCTTGGACTCGAAGGTATCCAATCCTTGAGCTGATTCGATAGGACCTGCAGGGGCGAGCAGCATGCGGGCTTTACCCGCTGTGCTATGGAGTGCTCGGCGGCGGCGCAGTCGACGGAGTGCATGGGTTCCGGCTTGCTTTCTGTCGATCTGACCTCTGCGCCAACGAGAATGCTCATCGCCATCGGTGCACCGCCCGTCCCTCGGCCTCTAGTTCGACAAGGAAAAGATCGATGCCCTCAAGAAGCTGATTGCGGTAAGGATATCCGCAGTCTACGCCGCCTGCCTGGCGCCGGCATCTGGCGATCGGGCTCGTCCAATATCGACTTCATTTTGGATCGCGGGTCTTGACGGGCCCACGTTGTCCATTGGTGCACCAGATGATATCCAAGGGCAAGGACGTCTCCGAGTACTTCCCGGGTATGTTGTGCTTGCCGCAATTTCGGCACGCTGCTGAGTAGATGTACTCATCCGCGTTGCGTCGCAGATGTGGTCAAGAACGTTGCCTCGACCTCCTTCGAGGTCCGCAAGCTCGTGTACATCTACGTCCTTCGTTACGCCGAGGAGCAGCCCGATCTGGCTCTGCTCTCCGTCAACACGTTTCAGAAAGGTATGTCATGCGTACTTCCGGGAAGACATGTGGAGGAGTATCTTGCGCCCTCACTCACCGATACTGCCTTCTAGAGCTCTCCGATCGCAATCCTTTCATCCGGGCCATGTCGCTTCGAGTCTTGTCAAGCATCCGAGGTAATTTCTGCCACAGAGCATTAGCGGTGGCTCTGCAGGCTTGGCTACTGCTCGCCACGGACAGTGGCAGCACCGTTCCATACGAACATCGCCTCCCCTTCCTTTGATCTCATGTACGATATCTCCACTGACACCGGCTCGATATCGATGCAATTCTCGTCCAAAGTTCCCGTCATTGTACCAATCGGTATGGGCATGCCTCGTTCGCTGATGCATGTATGGCAACATGCAGTTACCTTGCCAGGGATGGATATGGATATGGAAAGGATTATCAATCGTCTGGCGATGGTGTCAGGGCTGAATGGCACCAGCATACAGCGGCATTCGAGCCACCGGCCGTGACTCGTCGGCTTGCTGCACATGATGTGTTCGCCTAACATCTTCCTACTTATCGATCCGGATCGCCTTTGGAACAGTTATGCTCTCCCTGAAGAAATGCACCACCGACCTTTCTCCCTATGTGCGGAAGACCGTCGCCAACGCACTTCTCAAATGCTACAGGTATCCCGTGTTTGCTCGGGGCATGTCCCGCAGTGTCATTCAGAGATATGTGTTGGCACAGTATGCGCCGTTGGAACTCCACATATTGATGCGTGTGCCGCCCTTCTCTGCCCAGCTTGGATCCAACGCAAAAGGAAAGCATTGTTGAGATCATCGAGTCCCTCCTCAACGACGTCTCCACCATCGTGCTCGGCAGTGTCGTTGCTAGCTTCAGCCGCATCTGCCCCGAGCGGGTGGACATGATTCACAAGCACTACAAAAAGCTCTGCAAAATGCTCCCTGAGCTCGATGAGTGGGGTCAGGTTGAAGTGCTCACGCTTCTCCTGCGCTACGTGCGAACCCATTTCCCTGACCCAAGAGCTCCGGTGAGGATCCGTATCGCTGCTTGATTCGAGCCACCGTGGCACTCGACCCGGGCATTTGCGGCCAGACTCCAGGGCCGCTCACTCGACGACGCATTTCTGGCGCACCAGACGAATCACGGATCATGCGGGCCGGTTACTTCTTGGCCTCGGATACTGCGTGCCGATGCCGACCAACCGACTCTAATGCCACTGCTTTACGTATTTATCTACTCCTTATCTCTAGAGCTCGTCGGCTTCCGACTCGAAGCGCCCCGCCAAGGCTAACTTTTACAGCGATGACGAGGAAGAGCAAGTGCACTTCCAGCCCGCTCAAAGCATCGTGAACCCCGACCACCAGCTTTTCATCAACGCTTGCAAGCCGCTGCTTGGAAGCCGCAATCCATCGGTTCGTGATCCCTCCAATGCACCAGCCGTTCCTCCATCCGGCTGTAGGCTACGGCCCTGCTAACGAGCATCGCTTGTTGCTGCGCCGGCACACCAGGTCGCTCTGATGGCCGTTTCGGTTCTCCATCACGTAGCGCCGCAGTCAGATATGGCCAAGTCTGCCAAGACCTTGATCCGCCTTCTCTCTGCTGCACCCGAGGAGCAATATGTCGTATTGCTCCACATCCTCACGATCGCACACAAGTACCCAGCTTTGTTTCGTCCGCACCTGAAGAGCTTCTTTGTCTTCCATGGCGAACCCGAGTACTTGAAGAGCATCAAGCTCGAAATCCTCGTGATCCTCACGGACGAGAGCAACCTGAGCATTGTGATGCGCGAAGTCAAGGTACGACTCTTTCAAAAGACATCTCTCCGGGCCAAGAGCTCTAGAGCGGCAGCGACGGTCCTTGGTGTTGATGCTGTATTGCGCGGTGCCAGTGCAGCCTATGTCTTGTCTCTCGCGGACTCCATCAGAGAGCAAACACCAGCCCACCCCTGCTATCTCGATTCTGACTCGCATCGCACTCGATGCCTTCTATCGGCTCTTCCAGGAATATGTCAATAGCACCGACCTCTCGTTGGCTCTGGCCACCGTCAAGGCGATCAGTCGGCTGATCTCTCGCATGCCCAAGGCATCTGAGGCCTGCCTCAAGATCCTCATCGGCGTTGTCCCGCGGAAACAAGGTCTGTCCTGGCTCGGATTCAGTGCTCATGGAAACTCTGTCCGGCTCTTTGGTTGAGCGACATCCCGGATTGCCTGCATCCTTTGACGCACCCAATCGCTTATGCTTCATCTGTTCACTGTTTCTGCGCACCTCCCTCCTACCGGCCGGCAGCTGACGCCCTGGTGTCCGAGTCGATCATTGTCATCCGCCAACTCTTGCAACTTGACACACGCAGCAACGACAAGACCATTACCTACCTGTCAAAGTCGCTGGAGCAGATCGCCTCGCCGGGTGCCCGCGCCAGCATCCTGTGGCTGATTGGACAGTACTGCGAAACCGTTCCTCGTATTGCGCCGGACACTTTCCGCATTTCAGCCAAGAGGTTCGCCGATGAAAGCGAGATCGCGAAGCTGCAGATCCTCAACCTCGGTGCCAAGCTCGTGGTGTCGACGGTCCAGGCTGCTGATAAAGCCGTATCGACTGTGATCAAGAAGATCATGGAGTATGTCCTCACCCTGGCCCGCTTCGATGCGAACTACGAGATCCGTGATCGGGCCCGGTTTCTGCGCAGCCTTCTGGCGGGTGTGATGTCGGAAGGCGACGCTGTCGCCGGGGCGTCAGAAGGCGCCATTCTCGGCAGAAAGCTCCGCGAGATCATCCTGAGCACCAAGGCCATTCCGGTGACAGAAAGCCCGTATCTGGCGCGGGGCGATCGTTTCCAGCTCGGTTCGCTGGCATTTGTGCTGAACCACGCCAGTAAGGGGTATAAGGAGCTGCCTCAGTGGAGCCTGACAGTCGAACATGCCGAGCTGCGAAGCGTCATGGTAGGGCCGTCTGATCGAACCAGTTGCATTTTATGATACGCCGGCCTCAGTCGAGCTTTGCGCATTGACACTGAATCGTCAATACCGCCTCTGTGTTTCAAGGACCAGGAGCAGGTCTGGAATCGCGAGCACGTCGTTGTATCTGCGCTTATCCAGCAGGTCAAGCGCATGGAGTCCAACAAGACCCAAAAGAGGGTCGTCAACCTGAGCCTGGACAACTTCCTGGACGAGACAGAATGTGAGTTGCATCGTGCAAGCGACGAACTGACACTATGCCGTGTCGACACCGCGGCCATGTGCGCTGACGCGTTTCCACTCACCAGCCGAGGACGAGGAAGAGGGCGACGACGACGAAGAAGAGGAGGAGGAAGAAGACGACGAGGATGACGACGAGGACGATGAAGAGGAAGAAGTGGAAGATGACGAAGACGAAGAGGAGGAAGATGATGGGGAGGATGAAGGGGAAGAGGAAGTGGAAGAGGAAGACGATGGAGACGAAGGGGAAGCGGAGGAGGAGGAGGAGGAGGATGCGACAGCGGCTCCTCTGCTCCACTGATTGGGGTGTGCGGCCAGAGAATGTCATGTCTCCAAAGTGAATATGGAATTCGTGATTACAGCCATGGCTTTCCGAACATCTCAGAATTGGATTCGCGAGCTTGTTTGCTGCTGGCGTGCCATCCTTCGCAGTCGACTGCAAAGCTTGGCTCAGTGCCCGTGCTCGGGTATGCGGCACTCACACAGGACAATCGGTTTGCGGTGCCCAGCACCAACACCAAAGCCAGAACCAGCACCAGAACATGGTCGGTGACGTCAATCCACGCAAGCCACACAGTCACATGTCATCGCCTATATTGTCTTGCTTTGTTCCGAGCTGGTTGTGCGGTGCTTCGCTTTTCTGTCTGCACCGCCCCCCTTCTCTCTCCTCGTCTTTTCTTCGCCCACTTCGGCCCCTTCCCTTCGTTCATCGCCTTTGCCAGCTTCCAGCTTCCCTTGGCAGACATGATTCGACCGACCACCAACCACAACCCAGATGTCTTCACCATCATCTGCTTCAACGACAGCTTCCAGCTTGCACTCGACCATGCCACCATCAACAGTCTACTGCTGGTGTGCAAACGTGCCCAGCCGCTCCTGAGCCTCAAAGTGACTCGCTTCCACACCTGGTGCAAGGAAATAGGGTTATGCCATCTAGATGGGTCGCTGCGGACCGGCCTCACACCCAGCGACCAAATTGCCCTTTCGCTGCACTGCAAGGATCAAGCGACAGCCGATCGATCCTGGCTCGTTGCCCAAGCAGAGCAGAAATCCGCCGCTGCCTCATACCTTCTGGCTCGCATCCTTCAAGCTGATCTTGACGGCCCGCAGCCTCAGGACGAGTCCTTGCACAAGGCCCAGCAGCAGCAAATCTTCCAGTACCTGCATCAAGCCGCCACCGCAAATCATCCCATGGCACAGCTCCATTTGGCAGAATGCTATCGCAACGGCCACGGAATCAACCAAGACCACACCAAAGCCGTCGAACTGTATCGGAAGCTTGCCGGCCATGGATTTGCACATGCCCAGCTCTCCCTCGGTCGATGCTACGAGAATGGCGAAGGCGTCGACCAAAGCTTCAATGCGGCCATCGAGTGGTACACCAAGGCTGCAGACCAGGGCAGCGACGACGGTCGCCTCCGCATCGTATTTCTCCGTGGCTGGGCCTCATTCATCGGTCATGGCGTCCCAAAGAGCGACGCCGACGCCCTCCACCGCTGGCACGAGGTCAGCACCAAGTCCACCGACCCAGTCATCAAGTCGATCGCCACACACATGGTCGGATGGATGCACTACCTCGGTCGGGGTACCGTGCAAGACAAGCAGAAGGGTATCAAGATCATCCGAGAGAACCGGTCGGATGAGTTTGCCCTTGGAGAAGACGAAAGCCTGGCGTTGGAATGGGACGACATTCCCTGCAACTCACCTGCATCCCGCAAGTTCTTCAATCTCTGCCAGCTTGGATCAGAATGGGACTGGCTGTGCAAACACCTCATGGCAGTGTGCTTGTCTTTTGGACTCGGAACCGCGGTGGACAGGAAGAAAGCCGCAGTTATCTTTGAACAGCTGGCCAACGACGACCACAGCGACAGTCAGTTCTGTTTCGGAGACTGCTACCACTGGGGCCACGGAGTACCGCAGGATCACTCGAAGGCGTTCCGGTGGTGGAAAAAGGCAGCCAAACAGGGCAACTCGTATGGGCAGTGGTGGGTTGGCGTGTGCTATGCCGGTGGGCACGGCGTCAGCAACGACTATACCAAGGAAGTCAAGTGGTATCGAAGGTCGGCGCATCAGGGCAATCGGCGCGGGCAGTACTGGCTCGGCTACTGCTACGAGCACGGCTACGGAACGGCCAAGGACACCGAAGCGGCTGTCTTCTGGTACCGCAAGTCCGCAGAACAGGGTTCAGAAGAGGCAATCAACAGCCTTCGAGACCTCGGCAGTTGACCCCGAGCCACTTTGAGCGCTGGCTTCCAACCACCGCTCTGCGCCGCCGAATGCGCAAGAGATCAAGCCGCCAACACCCGCCAACACCTCGATACCCAGACCAGACGAACTTGCGCGGTGGCTCCTGTGAGGCCGCACAGGTCGAATCGCTGCAGCGCCTGACCTTCAATACATCCCAACATACAAAAATGCGCTGCCCCGCAACGTTCAGCGTCATTGGCTGTCCATAGCAAACATTGACATGGCTCCGACACCACATTGGGTCCGGGAGGGAACCAGCGGC
This sequence comes from Polychytrium aggregatum, assembly GCF_025602895.1. NCBI lineage: Eukaryota > Fungi > Chytridiomycota > Chytridiomycetes > Polychytriales > Polychytrium > Polychytrium aggregatum. Next base: position 118,569 of record NW_026516245.1, read on the forward strand.
GGGAATTAAGCACGTGCCATCGTCAGGACACGGAGCCATGGCAATGTTTGCTTCAGACAGTCAACATCGGCGAATGCTACGGGACAGCGATCATGCACATTGGGGCGATTGAGTGACAAACGTAGCACTTATCCGACCATTGCTGCTCCGTCAGAGCCACTGCGCAAGTCACCGAGTCTCGATGGCTTGTTGTCGGCAGCGGGGCGCTGAGCATGGTCCCTCTTGCATTCAGAGGCGCAGCGGGGTTTTCGCAGCGCTGGCACAAAGCCGCTCGGGATCAAGGTCACCTGCTGGGCTCTTTGGGCCATCGATGGCATATTTCCAAACATATTCTGCGGCCTTGCGGTACGAGAAGACGGCAGCGCCAGCTCTTGGTGGCTCGCGGTCGTGCTCATAAGCAATGACCGAGCCAATTCTGCTTGTACCGATTACCTTGCTTGGCCAATCCAGAAGCCACTCAGCCGCCTTGGCAGTTCCAATACCGTAGGAATAACACGCGCCAGCACACCGCTCCCCATACAAGCTGACCTGCTTGACTGACTTGGCACTCGAACACGCTTTTAAGCTTTTCTCCAGTTCTCCCCAGCCCATGTAATGGCAGTATCCAATCCACAACTAGCTATCGCTGTGGCCATCGTTTGCCGAGCTACCCAAATACCTTTGCTGCCTTCTTCCAGTTCGCTTTGGTTGCGGATCCACAAGGCAGACACACGGGCACGAGATGCTTACAGAGCCGGTCTCGTTCCAGTCGCAGTTGACACAGCCGAAGAACTTGCGGGATGCACGGGTCAGACCATATGGAGTATGACTGAGCTGCCAGACTTTCGCCTTCTGAGAAAACACGTCCAGCCGACTGTCTCGGGTGATCTTGACGCCTTTCTGCTTGTCTTGAACTATACCCAGACCAAGGCTATGCATCTACCCGACCATGTGCGTGGCGATCAGTTTAAATGGCAGTATCGGTTGACCTGGTGCTGACCTCATACTAGCAAGGAAACGCAAGTTGACCCCTTGTGGAGACATCTAGTTTGATGAACGAGGACCAGTCGCGGAGAGACACGCTTCGAAGTCGAGTATCTGCATTGCCTTGATCGACAATCTTGGTGCACCAATCAACGGCTGCATTGTAGCATCAATAGATTCCTTCGCCATCCTCGAGGCATCGGCCGAGGGCGACTTGAGACTGCGCTTGTCCATGGTCTGCATGCTTGCGATACAGCTCGAGAGTGTTATTATGGTCTCGATGTACCCCATGTCCGCTATAGCAGCACTCAGCCATAGGCAACTGGGCCATAGGGTGGTTTGTGTTATGCTGCTGCTTCAGGGTGCTGGAGTTTTTACTGATGTCTGGCCGCTTGTTTGGACCGGTCGAGAAGCTGCCGCCCATCGATCGCAGTTTGCAGGACCCCAACCAGAATGTACGGGGCGGAAGCATTTTCTTAGTTGGTCGGGTCGATGAGCCAGGATCTATCAGCTGTACCTCGGTCATTACAGTGCAGCGAGAAGGCAATCTGGCCACCAAGTCAGAGAGCAATCCACATCTGGACATCTGGACGACAGGGCCGTGCTTCCTGCCACGAGTTGTGGAAGCGAGTCAACTCCAGTATCAAGAGCGACTGGGTCCGCTTGCACACGAACAGCAGAGTTTTGATCATAACAAAGTTGGGGGCTGGCTGGAAGTTGTTGTTGAAGCACACGATAGTGAAGTCAACTGGGCCGATGGCTCGGTGGAGTCACGTATCGATAAGCTTAGACTTGATGCAGGATCGTATCCGACGTTGCGCCGCTCGAAGGCAGCTGCGACGTGACGGAAGGTGGGCTGTCCGCAGGATTGATTGATCTGCTTAGGGCGCTTGTACGGAAGGAGTTGTGGCCCGATCTTGGAGGATATGATGGCCCGGCCGCCTGTAGTTCAATAGCTTGAGGCTGTTGGGGCCTTTGAGGATGGTGATTGCAAAGGTGATGATCTTGATGGTGGAACGCTTTCCAGGGCTTTGGGGCGACCGAGGGCGTTGCGTTGGTCGGGTTCGTGGAGACAGCCTTGTGCTTGGTACGGACACCGGCATTCTTGACGCCACCATGGGAGATGTCGCGGTTATGGGAATATACCGTCTCCAAGGCCACCTGGTAGAGCAGACGGAGCTTTCTTCGGAAGGAGTGCTTCTTCTTGCCGACGGAGGTTCGAAGATGACCGTTCGGCATGAACGAGGCCATCGTCGTCTTGGGCACAGGCACCGACGGAAGAGAGGACGTTGTGAGAGCTCAGCCGCTTCCGGAGACCGATCTTGCAATGATGGCTGCCGCAGGCGCAGATGCGCTGCCTGCTTCACGGCGGTCTTGGAGCAGAGTTACGCGCCGGCGTAACCCTTGCCGAAGCCACCGCGGCCGAGGAGGACGGCCGGGAGGTCAGCGATGTCGCTCGCCGATGGGCCAGGACAGGCTTGGAGTGCCGGCCATGTGGCGGAGGACGGGAATGCCAGTGTGTTGGCGGGAGACGGAGGTGGATGGAGGTGGAAGGAGGAGAGAGCAGCTGGGCGGGAGGAGGCGGCAGGAAAAGAGAAAAAAAAATGGCGGAAGAAAAATTAACGCGTGGCTGGCGCATTGGATCCGGCGGATCCAGCCATGATCACCCTTGTTGGCGCACATTCCATCCATGCACTCCATCCGGCTGGCTCCGATTGGCTCGATCCGGATCCAGCGACCGACCGCGCAGCTCCAGCCCGATCGCCCCTTGTTCATCCATCCCTCATCCATCTCTCACCCATCTCTCATCCATCTCGTCTCATCCCGCTGAGCCAGCCAGCGCCATGTCCCAGGGAAATCTGTCCGTCGAAGACTCGCCTCTCTCGGAGACCGTCAAGCTCATCAGCTCCGACAAGTTTGAGTTTGTCATCGACCGGAAATGCGCAATGGCATCTGGAACCATCAAGAACATGCTGTCTTCGCCTGGTGAGCCATCGTCTTGCCTCGCCGCTGCCAGTCCCTCCGCATCGCTTCCCATCCGGGATCCCGCTCTGCTTGGGCACGGTGCGCCCAGCTTCTCACCAGCCGCGTTGATTTGGTCCTTGGGTTGGCTTCCGCTTTCACGTCGATAACTGGCGTCTTTAATCATCGGCGTTGAAACTGATAGGTCAATTCACCGAGTCCGTCCAGAACGAGATCAACTTTCGTGACATCAAGTAGGTGCTCTCTGCGATAGCCCCTCTTTGCCCTATACCGCATTCACTTTCCGCCCGAATCCAAAGCTCGTACTGCACCCTCGGCTTATCCACTTTGTTCGCATTTCCAGGGCCGTGGTTCTTGAGCGGGTCTGCGCGTATCTCTACTACAAGGTCCGATACGCAAACACAGCCAGCGAAATTCCCGATTTTTTCATTGAGCCGTCGCTAGCGTTGGAGCTGCTGCTGGCAGCCGACTTTTTGGATTGCTAAGGCGACCACATCCGACGAACGGACACAGCCGAGAACTCGATTGGGCAAATCGGAGCCACTCAACCCGGACATGCCATCGGCCTTCGTGTTTTACAGCCATTCTAGAAAGTTAGGGGGCAGTGTCCCCCTTTCCCCGGCATCAGAGGCTTGCAGCCTGCTGAACTTCCGGGGCCTCCGATGGGCACGCTGTGCGATTGTTTTCAGTCCTGGTTGGCAATCGCTTTGTTTCGTTGGTTTTGGGATTGTGGCCATGAATACATCCGGTCGATCCCCTGTGGCGATGATCGACCGGCATGCCGGCATCAAGATATTCGGCCCTCTCGAGTCGCTTGGCTTGCAGGTACTGTGAGTACACTGTTTGATCATGGTAGCGATGGTTGGGTGTATTCAGGACCAGAAAAAGAAGAAAAAACGACAGCCCCGACTTGAAACCGGGTGCCCCATTTCAAAACAGGTACACTGTAGATCGGCATCCCCCCCCATTGAGTGCAACAGAGCTCTGTTGCTCCCAGCGTATACTGCCAAACTCGATAATCGGCGTGAGCATCAAAATCGTGATACTCTAATTGGGCGGAGGCTTGTTCGCGCGCGATAGGCCGGAGAAAGATCCGTCGTTAGCCCGACCGGCTATACGGGCTCGCTCTTGACAAAGTTTGGGGGTTTTCCATGCTCGCCAAACGTCTTCTCGGACACTTCCTTTGTGTTGGGTTGGTCAGCGGTGTGGTGCCCCCCAGAGTACTTCAGCAGCAGCTGATCGAAGATACTGTTGGTGAGCCCAAACACCAGCGATAAGAGCGACACTGAGATTGAGGCGATGGCGATAGGCACCCATCGAGTCTGGGCCGAGACATAGGCTTGCAGAGCTATTTGTGGCAGGTCTTGAACCAATGTGGAAAGCAGCGAGAGATACTGCCCAGAAACGTTCGCCAGAGAGCTGGTTAGATGGGATCGCTCACGCACTCGCCGCGACTCCGCCATCGGCCACTATCGTATACCTTGACGTTCTTGGAGAGCTCAAGCGACAATGGAGCGGTGAAGACAGCCCACTTCATGATCCTTGATGACGACAGTTTGATGATGGCCGGGTTGAGCGACGACAACATCATCACTGCACAGAGCGGCAGTGTGTATCGATCCATATACTTTCGAAAGGACGAGTTCTGTCGTAATTGCGCAGCGCAGACACGCACGGTGAGACACCGCAATCGGTCAGAGGCAACAGAATCCACCGCTCGGATACACTCTTACGACCTTTGTAGAGCGGAACGGCCTCCGTGCAGAAACAGCACTGAAGGCGACGCAGGTGTCCAAGTGACACATGCTCACCTTTTTCACTTCCCGACCGAGAAGTGTCGACATCAGGAGAAACGACAACAGAACAGGGGCGCCGATAAAAGCCACGCCAGTGAACAATATATAGACAGACCGATTGGTGAATCCAGAGTATCTGTGTCGGAGATGGCAGATTATTGAGTGTGTGCAGGAACAAATCAATCGCGCAGAAAGCCCCGCGGTCTCAACAACATGAGCCGGTTGAATCACGGCATCTCTGCATGGGCACAATGTCGAGTATCACAAATATCTGCGCAGCTGGCGGCCGTGGGTTGCCATCGAAACAAACCTGATCCAGAAAATGCTGTCGGCAATCACTTTTGCGATGCTGAGGCCAATCGAAAAGACAATTGTATTCTGTCCACTTGGGCAGTTGTATCTCAACGAGAGATAGATCACGACCAGAATGGCACTGAATGCTAGCCCGCCGGCGATAATAGGCACTTCGTAGGTGTTTTCGGGGATCCCGCAATCGACCCCGGACCACTGGTCGACGCAAACGCACTGATTCATGAAGCAATAGCCGTTTGGCGAATTGCAGTTGTTTGGGCACTGCCGAAACCACAGCCATCTTGACCAAGTGGCATTGTTCTGAACAGCATAGCGATGGATTCATGGAGGAAGAGTGAGAATCTAGTATATGCAGCCTGGGTGGTGGACATACACTCGGTGAAGCACAAACATATGCACTCTGTCAAGGGTGAATGGAGTGTGGCTCATTGGCATCGAGCTGAACTGAACCGAGTCTTCACCGTCGAAACGAATGGCTGCTCGTGAGCTCTCACCTGCTTGACCCACATGCAAGCCGAGTCCCGGTCCTCCAGCCCTAATATGTCACTGTAGCTGAGAAAGTTGTTGATATCGGTGTTTGTGATTGTCCAGAGACGAGTCAGCCAGTAAACCTCTGGGTTTGTTGTCGAAAGCTGTGAATTGACGATTTTTTGCACCACCAAGCTCGAGACTGGAGCAGCCATCGGCAAGGGATGTGATTCGATTGCAGTGTATAGGAACAAAAGCATAGGGTCAGCACAGAGTCAAGTCAAGAGACGTCGACAGCACACGATCTTCACGATTCCCGCGCCGGTTAGTACTTTGCTGGCATGGCTATCATCTTGCCGCCTCGCTTGACCCGCTGGCCCTATTCCGTCACTTATACGTTCCCAACTAGACGCAACGCACAGTCAGCGCATGATGCATTGCAGAGGTTGGAGTCGTATTCTGGCAATGATATTCTTGATAGGCGATAGCTTTATGGAAGGGTGATGGAAAGAGCTCGGTGAGTGCGCTATTCGACCCTGTGTTCATCTCAGCATGCCTCTCATTCGCCTCAGGGCTCTCGGGGACTACCTGGAGTCGTTCTTGGCAATCCAAAGATTGAACAGAGAGTGTGGCTCGTAAAATGCCATAATGAAAGGCTGGTGGATGGCGTTCAGCTTTGTAAACGCTTGAATGAGCCCGTTCTCACTTCCAGACCATTCGACCATGAGATTCATGTTGTTCAGAGTTACATGCAGCTGAACGTCACCTGAAGTGGGACAAAGGTTTGCAAAGTCGGGCTCAGTACAATATACACCGTCTGGATGGAAGGCTACCCTCTACTGCCAAAGACTGCGTTGCCTCAATCTATCCACTCTACGCGCGATCGGATATGTGGCCAAACGGATATGCTCCAGGATATCGTTATGCTCAGATTTGCGAGCCTGTCTCCGCCAGAGTCCGTCCGTGTGTGCTGAAATCAGTCCCTCAGATTCAGTCTCCCAGCTTCTTCCTCACCTGCCCATGATGGATCGATCGCAAAAAGCGCTCCGTATCCAGATGCAGTGGTATTCCATACACGGGCCCCACAGTCCGGACAGGCGTCTGGGGGGCCAAGGCCCGATGCATTGAGAGCCGACGATGTGAGGGCAAAGCGAGCCGATCCATTGAACTGCCGCTGCAGCCCGCGATAGGAGGCCAGCTCGGGATATGTGTCCATGGTCCACATCTGCGTGAACCAGCCGATCTGCGAGATCAAACCAGAAGGACCTGCAAACAGACGGATCAGTGTTTGGGCATCAAACAGGCTGCGGGTCATGGGAGCAGAGAGAGGGAGAGAGATTCCTCCGGGATTGAGTTTCCGGGCATGCCATCACCCAGTACTCCGATAGTATTCGCTATTTTCAGCCACATCGAATTACCAGCGGCCTCCAGTGTTCGCTGCGGGCCGGTGCTTCGTTGCTGGAGAATCAATTGGCGGGCTGGCGACGCGTCGACCCAGACCTCTATCGTAGTCGGAATGTCGTGAGTCGCAGTGGTGAGCAGACAAGCGGCTAGTCTAACGGCAGCGCCGGAGCACCAAAAGCAGTCTCCACGGGAGCGCGAGAGGGCATGGTCTCTGGCCCCTGCCGCACTCCAACTGCATCGGATGTGCTTGCGGGGCGTAACGGATGGTGCTGGATGCAAAACGAATGCGCGTGCGAACCTAGCGAAACCATCACGGTGCCGTCTGAGAGGCCATCCCAGTTGTAGACCGAGCATGTCGGACAGCTCACAAGAGACACTTTGTATCCCAGCTGCTCTTCGAGGATGATCTTTGCAATCCAGTTGGTGATATTTCCGGAACTCCAAGTGTAGTCGTCGATGGTGACGATGCCAAGCAGAGGATTGAAGACGGGATCCGTGCCAAGACAGTTCCATGCCGCCGCCAGAGGCAGCAAAAAGGAGGCCATCAACAGCATGGCTCTATGCGCTGACTCCATTTTCTTCCCGGCAGACGTTCGCGTTGAGCTACCCAGGAGAGAAAAGAGTAAAATGATGAGGCGACAGGCTTGCGGAGGCAAAGGCGTCTTGGTGAAAGCGTGGCCACTGCGATGCTCAAGCTCCCACGCTGCCTCGGTGTTGATTCGCAGCTCCATCAGGCAACTCCCTCGTCCGGAAGATGAAAATGACCGACACACGGGTCATTTGTGGATGCTACTGATACGAAGAAGGAGCTATGTAATCTAGTCACCTCGACTGATTGGACAAGTATGACATCACCATACCGAGATCGGATCATGCAACGGAGCACATGCGATGAAATGCACCGATCGACTGCCAATCTAGTTATTCCAATAAACCCTCAATCTTCCCACCGCCTCCGCTGTTGCTGTGCATACGCGTAGGCATCTTGCGCCAGGCCAGCCGAAATAGCTGTACTTGGACCCGTTGATAGTCACTGAGGCATGTTCTCATGTGCGAGCATGATGAAGTGCCCTGTCTTGACCGATACTATCACTGTCCCGAAAACACCACAGGTGCAATCTCGAATTGCACTATCAACATTTCCCAGAGCACAACCGGAGTGCGCTCGATCCGGACTCCAGAGGGATCGGCCAGTGTTGTCCAGATGCATGTCTCCTGCGGCGCTACGGCAGCGGGGACAATGCGCCAACGAACCTTTCCTGGATGGGAATCACTCTGATACATCCGGTATATTCTGAACCTGACGCAGTACCCCGCTTCCTCTCGGAGCGCAGAATAGTCTGGTGCACATGCAGGAACACTCGCTGTTTGTCTCCTTGGACACAGTACGCCGAGAGCAGCCGCAGCAAGACTGTGGGCGAGGGGGTAGACTGGGGAAACTGCCGCTGTTTCATTGAGCCTCTACACAGCTGACCCCGAGTCTTGTGGCAGTGACTTTTGGGTGTTTGTGGATTTTTCGGGGCGCAGATCGGCCCTGGTGTCTGATTGCACCTCGCGGTATCGGATGATGAGGTGGCTAAAGATATTGCTGATGCTCTCGAAAACGAGCGATGCAAGCGTGACACACAACGCTGCAATCGAAATCGCCACCCAGCCAGTCGTTGCAGAGACATAAATTTGCAGGCCAATCTGTGGAAGATCTTGGATAACCAGCGCCGACAATGATAGTATCTGGAGGAACCAGCGCGGAGTGTCAAATTGCCATCATGGCGCTTGCAAGGCAGAGTGTCCCACGACTGCTCGCCATCGTGCATTCCCACCAAAACCTCACACTCTCGAGACACTTGATGTGGCTCCTCGCAGGACTACGCACCTTGATCTGGCCCTCGAACTCGATCGAGTACGGTGCCCCAAAGCCCTTCCAGTTGGCAATCTTGGACGAAGATAGATATATGGTGTTCGGGCTCAATGATGCCAGCATCATGATGGCGCACAGTACCAAATTATGGCCATCCATGTACTTCCGGAACGAAGAGTTCTGCAGCAACAGTGTTAGATCAGCGACAAGGTTAATTGATGGGAGCACATGGAGCGAAGCAACAGCAATGCCGCCCAAGACCCAGCAGCATATTCCTCAGTGCTGATTCTGTACCCGTGTCCGCCTTGGAAGTCTCGATGTCGGCGGACCGCAACCCTGTCCAGCCCCTTGCAGACCTCATACCTCCTTAAGCTCGACACTGAGGAGCATCGACAGTACAATGAAAAAGAGTAGCGCTGGGCCGGCTATGAAGAGCACACCAAGTGCCAGCACATAAACAGACTTGGTCGTGAAGCTTGCATAGCTGCAAGCGACACCAAGCCAGTCGTGCCCACCGACGAAATGGGAATCGCATCCAAGGAAGCAAACAAGGCCAGATGAATGTAGAATCAGGTTTTGGTTGCTGGAGATAGCCAAGGGTCATACAGAGGCTCGTTTGCACGGAGTTTATAGGGAAGGAGCTGCAGATGATGACCAGCAGCAGCGGATGAAGCCCGAATGCGAGGAAACCTACCGCATCCAGAACCACGCATCCGCGACGTACTTGCAGATGCTGAAGCCAATTGTAAATACAATCGCGTTGTTGGCGTCGTTATTGGTGCGCCGCAACAGCACATAGACCAGTATCAGGCCGGTTAGGTAGCACACGGCCGTTACGATGATGGGCGTCTGGTAGGTGGGTTCTGGGATCGAGCAGTCTGAGCCGGACCACTGCCCATGACATAAGCACTGGTTGTTGAAGCAGAGCCCATTCGGAGCAGTACAATTGTTTGGGCACTGGCGAAACCACAACCACTGACTCCAAGTTTGGCGGTGCTAGGAAATCGAGGGTAACGGAGGAGCCAGCGTCGGGGGGGGGGAGCAGTCGTCAGTAGCAGCCCGCATCCATGTTGACAGCGTCAGGTCGTTCCTACGGCCAGAGTCATGCTTTGATGCTGTCTTCGTCGGCGTGTCGGGCAGTGCCACTCACAGTTTTGACCCATAAGCATGCCGCGTCTCGGTCTTCCAAACCGTCGTCGGAGCCAAAGGCCAAGAAGTAGTCGACATCGGCGTTGGATATCGTCCAGAAGCGAATCAGCCAGTAGATTTCTGGATTGGTGACCGACAGACCCGAATTGACGATCTTTTGCACGACGTAGTTGGGGTCTACGGAACAAATCGAGGTCGCAGTGCGCCGTTAGCGATTGCCCTTGTCAGACGAGGAGTGTGTGCAGAGTATTGCATCTAAATCGTATCCAGCATATGCCCTGCGTTCGGCAACCACTGCTAACGCACAGGCAGAGCACGAGTAGTTGCACATCTTTGGGTCGTATTCGGGCAGCGACACTTGTGATAGTCGATATCTGCACAGCGGAGGCCCGAGAGGGAAAATGGAGATGAGTGTGTGCTGCACCGTAGTATCGATCCAGAGCCCTCGCTCGGCCAACGATGTGAGATCCCAGACTGCAAATACACCGCACTGCTTTCTTTCTTCTCTTCCACAGGCACCAGTATGATGCGCCCGCTGCAGTCGCCGATCAAACACTCACCTCGAGTCGTTTCTGGCGGTCCATAGTGTAAGGATATAGTGTGGGTTGGGCAAGGCGAGAAGAACGGGCTGGCCTACGTTGTTGAGCTTCACAAAAGTGTCGGCCAGAGCAGCTTCGCTTCCCGTCCATTCCGTTACCAGGCTCAAGTTGTTGAGGGCGATATGCGACTGGAGATCACCTGAAGAAGAATAATCAGCAAAGCGCAGCCGCGGATCCTTTTCACTTGCCCCGGTGTCTGCTCTATGTCTGCTTGTGTATGTCGCTCAAACAACTGCTGCCATCGCTGCTTCCGCTATTGCCTCTGCTGAAGGCGGCAAGAAACCGCCAAGGAAGCGCCGATCATGCGATGCGTCCTGTGTACCAGCCCCGTCGTGCGGGTGTACCTGGATCCGTTCCTCACCTGCCCAAGACGGATCGACTGCAAAAAGCGCTCCGTATCCAGATGCAGTGGTATTCCATACACGGGCCCCACAGTCCGGACAGGCGTCTGGGGGGCCAAGGCCCGATGCATTGAGAGCCGACGATGTGAGGGCAAAGCGAGCCGATCCATTGAACTGCCGCTGCAGCCCGCGATAGGAGGCCAGCTCGGGATATGTGTCCATGGTCCACATCTGCGTGAACCAGCCGATCTGCGAGATCAAACCAGAAGGACCTGCAAACAGACGGATCAGTGTTTGGGCATCAAACAGGCTGCGGGTCATGGGAGCAGAGAGAGGGAGAGAGATTCCTCCGGGATTGAGTTTCCGGGCATGCCATTCGACATTGCCGAGCAGCTGGGATCTGTAACCTCTGCGTCAAAGTGACCCCTTCGCAACACAGTTTTGCTCGGAGCCAGAGCCAGAGCCAGACCGCCACTCACCGGCCCCTTCGAGCGTGCGGTACGGCCCAGTACTTCGATCGAGAAAGATTTGCTCACGATCGGGCGACGCGTCTATCCATACTTCTGCACTTATCGCGGGCCGGTGTGGAGAAGGAACAAATCGATCAGCAGATGGCTGGCAGTCAGGTCTCATAGCCACAGCCATAGCCCCGAGAAGATGGGCGCATCGGCAGGCAAAAGTAAACGACAACACATCGTCCAGCTCAATCGGAGGGACGAGTCTCGTCTCAATGAGTCAAAGAGCGTCTGCAAACCTAGAGATGCCATCACAGAACCGTCCGAGAGCCCGTTCCAGTTGTAGATGCAAGAGTTTGGACATGGCACGATCGTGGTGGGGTATCCCAGCGCCTCTTCCAGAATGATTTTGGCAATCCAGTTGGTGACGTTCCCCGTGCGCCAGTTGTAGCCGTCGAGGGTCACCGTCCCCCATTGTGAGTAGACACTGAGGTCGGGATCAGTGCCCAGGCAATTCCAACCTGCGACCAGTGGCAGCGATGCAAGCAGAGCATACGGCCTCCAGAGTTGCATTTGTCGTTTCTTCACCCGCTTTTTCCGATGTGTGGTCTCTCCCGACCGAGAGCTATCGTGGAAGTTGGAGATGGATTGGCGATGGAGATGGAGAGCAAACGGAGGCTCCTCGTCCTCTCCCTTCCCCAACCGATTCTGATGTCAGAGGACACCAGGACGATCCAATCGTCGCCAGCATCCCGAGTCGCCTGTCCGATCCTGGCGCAGCTCTCGTCAGTGCTCCTTGATTCGATAGCAGTGTCACAAATGGCATGTGAGCGAGGCTGTTCAGATGCACACATCTGCCGACGGAGGCAGCGGCTTCCGCACGATTGGAACTGCATGAACGACGCTGATCGAATCGAATCTGGCCCTGCCTGGCCCAGATATCGACCAGCAGAATGGCTGTAGCCCACATCTCCGTTGGTCCTGGATTGAGCACCGAGCGCTTGCCAGGCCGAGGACAGACGGGCGACAGAGAGGCGGGGGGGGGGAAGCAGCGGACTGAATCTGCATAGGCTCCAGCGGTATCGAGTCCCCCACGGAGGCGAAAGCTCAGAGCGATCGAAGGCTCGCAGCGGGCCACGCATGCGCAAGTACCGGAAGTACTTGTGCTGTGTTCGTGCAGACAGGAGTCCAGGAGCGATCTCGATTGTGGTATGCAGTACAAAGCAAATGCTCCAAATCTTGTTTCGGCAGATCATGCAAAAAGTCATGGTAACCTACTTCATGACGACGCATCCATGACAGCCCATTTGTCACTCCCCACTTTTCACTCCGTTGCAACCACTGCTCAGTGCACCCGTCGATGGCGCTTCTTTCGCTTCCGATGCAGCACCTCTGCCGCCCCAAGGACTGCCATATTCGCCTTTTTCAGTGTCGACGGAGCGTCTCTGGGTGTCGTCTGCTTCGAGTTGATCTCATGTCGATCCGGCGAGTGTTGCTTGACTGCCAAGAGTCCGTGGGCGTTCTGGGACTTGTGCTGGGGTTTTGTGGCTCTCGAAGCTGTGCGGGTGTTCTCAGGAGCGACGGCAGTCCGGGCCGCTCGAGTAATGGTCCGATTGCCGGGTGCCCTGATCTGTGCCATGTGCTCAGGGTCCAAGGACGATGGACAAGGTTGCCCCTTCGAGTGAACTCTCGAAGGAACGAGATCTTCGACGTCCCACCCGTTGCTCACAGCCGGAACGCTGGCACATGCGTCGACTACAGAGTCAGGGCGACTCGAAACGAGCACGCTGGACATGTGCATGACTTTGAAGTTGTCGATCTTGAGTTTGTGGTATCGCTGTGGTCACGGAGGCACCATGATTCAAGGAGATAGAGCAGAGCATCAGCCGGCAGAGCCCATTTCCTCCCCCCGAATTATCCGATTGCCATCGAGCGATTTGCATCACAGAGCGATATCCACCTTGTAATCCTCCTTGGCCAAGCTTTGGAGGGCTGCGGCAAGCACCATATTATGTGAAGGCTTGCGCTTGTGCGGCGATGGGCCCTCGTGATCGCAGGGTTGCGATTCGATTGCGCCGTTATCGTGCAGACGCTGCGGCCCTGTCGATAGTATCGAAGCTGTCAGGGAGCCCCGCCCGAGGGCAGGATGTCGATCGTGCGTCTTCGGAGGACCGATGCTGCTGTGGGTCGACATCGATGGATTGATTCTGGGAAGCGACGTTTGTAGTCGGTTGAGCTCTGGTGAGGTGTATGCCCGCGAGTTTTCGACGAGCTGCTTCACCATGTAGGTGATGTTGGTCAACGCTGGGGTGCCGTTTGAGGGAACCAGCGCATAGTACAGTCCACAGTGCGGGTTGTAGAAGGTCATGTTGTTCATGACACTGTTCATTTCCTCCTCCAATCGCTGTCGCTGTCGCTGTCGCTGGGTCTCTCGACTCCCCCGTCGCAAGGCGTCGTCGAGCGGTGGGGCCTGGGTCTTGGGAGTTGCGGGCTGCCGGGCAACCGGGGGGACGACGTGGGCGATGGCTGAGTGGACCCGGATCTGTGCTGCCGCTTTCCTCGGCCGAGTGCGTGCTGTCTTGGGCCGTCGATGAACGGCCTGTCGCGGCTTGTTGAATATGACCGGGAGATGTGACTCTCTGCGGTTCATTGTCGACGGAGTGGGGATCTCCCGGCTGAGCTTTGGATTGGGTCCAGTGACCGATTCCGAGCCAGACGTTTCTGCCGCACTCAGTTGCTGTTGCTGCTGCAATTGCTGATGCTGCAGTTGCTGCTGCTGCAGTTGTTGATGCTGCTGCTTTGGATGGTCGCAGGTTGTGGTTTCAATTGCGGGCAGCAATCCACTACCGGCCGAGGGTAATGGCTGGCGCTGTATAGCTTGCTGACTTGCAAGCGATTGGACAGCCAAAGTGCCGGTCTGAGACAGAGAGGAAACATCGGTTACGATATTGTGCGGGAACGATATCGTCGTCGAGGGCGTGGGCTCGGGAGCAAAGCGACCGTCGCCGCTGGCTACAACCATAGGGAAGTGCTTCGATACTGGAGGCCCCGGTGCCTCATTTCCCTCCCATGCTTCGGGATGAATCGAGGCATGGAGCTCGAGATCAGCAGCCGGTCTTGCGGGTACCACTTTGGCCGCAAACGTGGATGGCGGCAGGAGTGGAGGGGGGAGGGTCAGCGATGGCGGTGACATGGACGAGGACTTTGGCTTGGTCAAGGACTGCTGTCGCCCCTGGACGAGTTGCTTGGACCTCGGCCGGCGCTTTGCCGAGGAAGGAGGCAGAATGTACATCTTGGAAAGGGTGGTGGTGCCCTGGATGGCCGGCAGCGATGCGTTTGGTGTTGTCTGGGAGCTGCGCGGCGGATGCGGCGGCGAGACTGGCGGGGAGACCGGCAGGGTGGCTCGGATTTTGGTGACGGAGCGGAGGCCACAGAGCTGCCGGCTCAGATTCTGGTAGAACGGATCGAATCCATGGAGCTGCAAGCCCGGGAGGCGCGGGAGCTCGTAAGTCTGCGGGCTGAGCATGGCTTGAGGTTAGGGGAGGGAAATACTTGTGGGAACGGGGTCGTGGGAAACTGCAGTTGGATTGCGGGAATGTGCAGAGCAGAAGCCAGGTCGGGGCGGCCGAGGACGAGCTGACTTGGGCAGCAGCCAAGAGCAGAGTCAGCGCATGAACCTGTCGATGATGCACTGTCCGAATGAACGGGAGTGACCCGGGGACACCAGTTTTATGAGATGGATCTCGAACCGACGATGCCGGGCCGGGGGCGACTCGGACCAGGTTTGGCAGCCGGCGGTTGAGGCGACTGTCGCGAGGGTTTCACTCCCTCACCTCGTCAATCACAAACTCCCAGCAGAGGCACCTAATGGACAGAGCCTGTCTGAGAAGCAGGTCGGGTCTGTCGCTGCCCATTGCCACGTCCCAATCAGGTCACCGCCACTTCTCCCATGTGCGATTGTTCAAGGCAAAATGGAAGGCGTCGAGTTCCTCACTCTGTCGCGAGCAATCACAATGACCGGCTGCAGCCCTGCCTGCCCCCACGACGGCATCCTGGATGGAGCGACAGACCCGTGCGCTGAAAGCAAACCCCTTCATTTTACAGGCAATCCAATAAAAAACGGGACACCCGGGTTTTTGACCATTCATCGAATATTTTGTTACCCAATGTTATCGCACGCTGGCCATGACCATTCGCCACACATCCGACTTTCGCACCGCCGCATTGCGATGCTACGCCCTCATCCATAGCCTGCGTAAGGTCGCCTCCATATTCAGTGTATCCAAGAGCACCATCCATCGATGGCACCGAGGATGCAAGCTGGATGACCCATCCCGGGTCCCAGCTCGCAGATCCACTTTCTTCGAGCAGGCATGTCCAGTCATTCGCACCCTGATTGAACAGGATCCGTTCCAGACTGGTCCTGTGTTGCGATGCAAGCTCGAGTCCATCCTCCAGAGGAAAGTATCACTCTCACTCTGCCACACTGCCATCCACCGAGCAGGTCTCTCACACAAGAGGGCAACACACCTCTACAAGTCCAAGCGACTGGATGAGCGAGTGGCACAGTTCAGGGACCAGGTCCGCTCCATCGACCCACGACGATTCGTTTTTGTCGACGAGACAGGGATCAGGAAATCCATTTTCCCCCTCCATGGGTACTCTGAGAGAGGTGCCCGACTGCAGAGGCGCCACAACATGAAGCACAAGTCTGTCTCGGCTGCATTTGCCATCAACCACTCTGGTGTGCTGCATCGCATGTACATCCCCACATCATTCAAGACACACTCGATGGTCGAGTTCTTTGAGCGAGCGAGCTTCCCAGACGACTCTGTGGTTGTGATGGACAATGTCAGCATGCACAAGACAAGGGCTGTCCTGGACTGCATCGAGCGCCGAGGATGGTCAGTGATCTTCACCCCGCCTGCCTCGCCCGACTTCAATCCCATCGAGAACTTCTTTGGGGTTGAGTCCCCACCGATTTGGGGTTTAGTCCCCATCAATTTTGGGGTTGAGTTCCCTCCAATCAAGCCGCCACTTTCACGTTCACATCCCTGTCTTGAACCTCTCGGCGATTTTTGAACAGGTCACTTCCCCAACCAGCCCGCAACGACGGGCTCCTGCTCTCGGGTATAAATGCCACACCTTTGTCCTGCTGCTTTCTTCCCTCATCTCGCCTTGATCTGATCATCGCGCTATTGTACGATAAAAAAAAGTCTCTGCTCTGACCAGTACCACTGGCAGACATCCAGCACCCTCTGCCCCCATGCCTCCGAAGCGTAAGGGTACCGGTGATGGCCAGCCTCGGCCACCCAGGCCCAAGAAAGCCAAGTCACAGTCGGAGCCTGTCTCTGGTTCGTATTCTGACCCCACGCATGCTTGTTTCTCTGTTGCTCCGTCGCTCACCACCACTGCTTCTGCAGATCCAATGGATGTCGATCCCACCGAGCCTGGTCCATCCACTTCCTCGAGTACCGGCAAGCGATGTCGCCAGTGCGATGGCACCGATCACGAGCGAAGCAACACTAGCAAGTGTCCCAAATACCGGCCCCTCAAGAGCTCTGTCGTCTCACTCGTGGATGGAAGGTCATCCGCCCCTCAATACAGCTGCTTCAAGCAGACGATGGATGGCTGTTGTCTCAATCCCGCTCTCCGCGACAAGATCCAGGCCACCGTCGAGGCCATGACACAGATCCAGTTCGAGGCATCCAGGCTGCTCAACCTGCACATCCTCCGGTGCATCGAGCAGGATATTCCCATCCCCGTCATCTCCAAGTCCACCCCTGCTTTCATCCGCCAGTGCTTCACGATTGTCGAGGCCGGTGCCCTCTCCCCGACCGGGGACAATGAGAAATACAACGAGCATCTGGTCGCTTCCTTTCGCGACTACCAGACCACTCGGCACGCAGACCTGCCTCCGGCCCCTCGTCTGCCTGATGGTGCTCACAGTCAGCTTCTCACCCTGGCTGTCAATGCCTATGCCACCAACTGCACCACCCACCTCAACCTGGCATACTGGCGACTTCTTCGCCGCTTCTGCGCTGCCGTCTTCCCAGCCAACAAGCACAAGCACGAAGCCATCGAGGCCTGTCTCGAGCTCTTCGAGAAACCAGGGCAGACACCACCCAAGGCCGATCTCGAGTTCCTCTACCTGGACTTTGGCCACATCCTGGACGAGTTTCGCTACAGCAACGACCAGGACCGCTTCCGGGCCCTTCATCGCCTCTCACACCATGTGGGAATCCTCGCCCGGGACAAGATGGTCGACGATGTCCACAAGTGGATCGACTGTGACATGCCCGCCCTCCGAGTCACCGAGCTGCAGCGCCAGGCCAAGCTGGACAAGCTCACTGCCCGAGGTATTCCCTCCGACGACAAGAGGTTCACCAAGGCCAAGTCTGAGCTCGGCACCACCAAGGCCAAGATCAACAAGCTGGCATCCAGGATCAAGTGGGCTCTCAAGCAGCTCTCTGTCGACACTCCTCCGGCTGTGTGCACGATGGTCCCTCTGTGCACAGCCAAGGCCAAGTACATCAAGATTGATACGGTCACTCTCCGGCAACTCCTTGACACCGATCATCGTCTTGACCTCACCTGGGACATGCTCAAGGAACAAGGTGATGACGGCATCAACAACCAGGATCGACTCTGGCGCAGTTGCTTCAAGCTGCGTAGTTCCCTCTTCCAAGAGCGGGTCAGGGACAAGAAGCTGTTCAACTACGAGATCAGCACCGATGGCATTGGATGCACCATCGGTCTCGTCAAGTTTGTGCGTCGAACCGATCACACCGAGACCATCGAGCCTCCTCCGACTGCCGAGCAGCGTATCCAGGCCCACATTGGCGACCCAGACCCCAACCGCACCACTTGGATTGGCATCGATCCTGGAGTCGGCTCCATCTTCACGGCGGTCATCCAAGCACCGGGCCACCAAGACGAGGTGGTCTCGTTCTCCAATGGCCACTACCAGCACATGTGTGGCCATACGTCCAACACAAGGTGGCACAACACCATGAAGTATCGACTCGACATCGAGACCTGGATGTCGACCACTCCCTCGCCCAAGGTGTCGTCCTCGGAGGCTTTCAAGGTCCATCTCACCCATGTCCTGCGACCGGAGCTGCGAGTGCAGCTCGACTTCCACCTTGGCAAGAAGGCCCGTCACCATCGATTCACAGGCCGCAGGAGACGCCAAGTGGCCGTCGACAGGATGTGCAAGGCCGTCCTGAAGCACGCCCCGATACGGACCGATGTGGTGATCGCCTTTGGCAATGCGTCATGGCGGCAGGGCAAGGGCTATGCATCCAGCCCGAGGAGGCAGCGGTTTGCTCAGTACTTTGAGCAATTCGAGCACCACCGACGCCGTCCCAATCACCCTCATGGAAGCGTCAAGGTAGTCTCGACGAACGAGTTCAACACCTCGCAAGTGTGCTCCAAGTGCCTGGAGCCAGTTCGGTTGGAAGGACTCGATGCGCCCAGTGTTGCGAATTCCCACTTTGTCAGGAGCTGCAAGAATCCCAGCTGCCGGACAGTGTGGAATCGCGACGTCAATGCGGCGCGCAACATGATCACAGTATGCAGGTCGATTGTGGAGATCGGAGAGCGACCGGTGGTCTTCACTCGGAGGCTGCCAAAGTGATCTGTTTTATTTCTTGTGGCTTTGCTTGACGCATGCCATCACATACTACATGTTCATGGAAACGGCTATATTGTCCCGTTTTTTTCTGAATAAAGTGTACACATGAGCAAGAGACACTCCAAAACCTCCACCATTGTGTGTTTGAATGATGTGTGGCGAATGATCATGGCCAGCGCTCATTGGTTTTGGATGGATGACAATAATCGATCGATGCTCAAAACCCGAGGCGTCCGTGTATTATTGAATCGCATGCATTCCAGACGACGGATCCTTCAGGACAGTGCACCACTGCCTCCACCAGCGCTTCCTCCACTCAGTCGGACAGCGAATCGGCACCATCGCCATGTACAGTCGCGAGATAGGCGCAGCGAGGAGCTCGCTTCCGACTGTGCGGGTTCAGCGTCATCAAGGTCGACCGTGCTCGCGACCAGGGCTATCGGCAGAGCCCTGAGGCAGTGGAAATCCGACGCCGCGGCGACGGTTGCTCGGATATTCAAATCTGCGGCCATCTCAGGACGAGCGATGCAGTGTCGAGATGTGGACCGATCGGGTATCTTGTCGACAAAGCCTGCCACACAGGAAAGTTGAAGGGCAGATCCTCGGTGCCCGAGACTACTGTGAATCGGGATGCCTCTTGTGGGGATTGCTGGGGTGATGATATGGCTGCAGTGCCGGTCGCTGGAACGGATAGTAGGGCATTGGCGGCTGCATCGGATAGGTGGGATGCGCGAGCGGGTTTACCACGGGTGACAGGCCTTGGGTTGGAGGCAGTGGGCGCAAAGCCGGTCGCGGAGGGACTCCGGCATGGCCGACAAACCGGTCTATTGAAAACGGAGCCGGTGCTGGTCGTTGCGGCAACGAGGCGGGTGCGGCCGTCGTCGAGGGAAAACGGGGTGGTGCTGTTCCTGAATGGCTTGCTGATGCTGAGGTCCACAGGGCATTTGTCCTGGGGCGCTTGTGTGGTCTGTTCCTATCGCCACGAGCGTCATCGCGCTTGGGTTCCGGAGCCCGCTGTGCCGGCCCGGGGATTTCGTACTCGGTGCCGACCAGATCAACGAGCGCACGCTGGGTCGCATGATTCTTGGCATCTTGCTTGCGCACAAAGTCGGTGTCGCTTCGATACTCCCTCTCGCCGATGCGGAGGATGCAGCCAAAGGAATTGAGACGACGACTGTGGAGAAACTCAAAGTTGGCAATGTAGTTGTGGGCCCGAATGTATTCTTGCAGATATCCTCCGATAGGTTTCTGAGCCATCGGGGTGTGCTTCGCCTCAAGGCCAAGGCTCTTACACGCCACCTGAGCGAGGACGATCGGCAGCAAAACAACGATGAGCGTTAGCGTGGGTCCAGCAATGTGCCAGCAAGACTCCGCACGGAGACCGTGTGAATGCACAGATCCGCCAAGGGCGCTGCCAAACAGCACACGATGCGGATGCATCTGACATGGCCGTGATATCTCTGCATGCGCACACACAAGAAACGCCATGGCACGATCGAGCCGATGATCTCGCATGGGCTACGTCCAGCAAAATAAGGCATCTCAGTACCTTTGCGGCACTCTCTCGGGCCAACTTGTTGGTTTGGAGGGCTCCGATCGAATGAAAGACATCGCGATTGACAGTGAGCGTGCACTTGAAGCCCTGCAGTCGGGAGCCAGAGCACTGAAACGAAGGAGTAGCTGTCTTCTCGGACTTGGGTAGCTGGCGCCACCACGACATGACCGTCTCGATGTAATTGGTTTGCACCGTGACGCCCTCGGCCAGAATCTTGGACTTGTCGACATCATGCGTTGAAGAGAGGCTCGAGCCGGGGTGTCCAGGTGGATCGTATGTCGGCTCCACGATCTCGCCGTACTCAAGATCGTCCTTGAAGAAATCCTCGAGAGTGCCCCGGAGGTTTCGGGTGCGCTTGGCGGCTTCGAAAAAGACCTGCATGAACTGGCAGGCCAGCCGCGATGCATCCTCCTCGGCCTCGATGACGGTCTCGAAGGCACGCGCATTCTCGATATGTTGGTCGATCACAACGATGCTGCAGCGATATAGCGTGCGCGGCACAGCGGACCACGACAGCAACGAGGAATCGGAGGGGACGAGCTCGTAGCGCGGGGGGTCTTCGTTTGGATAATGGACCGACATGAACTCGAGAAGCTTTGTTTTGAATGACGATGATGCTTCGTGGGTTGCGTGTTTCTCCAAGGATGAATGGGAAACGGAGTCGACATTGGTTGGCCTGATGGTCATGCTGACATCGACATCGGCACCGGCATCGACATCGGCATCAGCATTAGCATCAGCATCGTCATCGTCATCGGCATTCGTGTCCCTCGTGTCCAGCATCTTGTCGATGCCGTCCGAGTCTTTGCCGGCATAGAGACTGTCTGTATCAATCGACGCCCCCTCCCACACATCCGAGTCGGCAAGTGGAGGCGAGCCGGGACTCTCGTCCTTTGGATGACTGGAGAACGCCACTGACGGGCCCGATACAGGAGTGGGATCTCTGTGGAGATCGATTACAGCTAGCGCAGATGTGGTCCCTGGATAATGTTCTGCGGTGGTCGATTGCGCTGCAGTGTCGAGTGGATCCGGCGCACCTGATCGATGCCATGACTCGGATCCGCCGATCGGATGCTCGGTACCTAGAGCATCATGAAGAGTCGGATCTCCAGGAGAATGGGTCGGCAGATTCGATAGAGGATGTGCATCCTCGCCCGAGACGGTGGTTGAGGCAGCAGTTGAGGCAGCGGTTGAGACAGCGGTTGAGACTGTGGCCGTCGCTGCAATTCCGCTGTGCTGATCTGGCGAAACCATGCGGCTGTTCCGCAGATCCAGGGTCGAGTGGACAAGATGAAGCAGATGTTGGAGACAGGCTCTTGATCCAAAGCGATATCGGCGGACCCGATCCCAGCTCTCGGCGAATATCAGGGCTCTGTGGACGACCAATCGATTGACCAGGAACGCCCAGAGATTCGACGCATCATCGAGCCCGGATGCCGATGCCAGGCGTGTGCAGAGACTGACGATATCGAGTCCGTCGAGGTTGAGGGCATCCGTGGGGTTGGCTTCGAACAGCCCCAGAGCAAACTGACAAACCAGGATGGTATATCGATCGAGGTCGGTAGACTCGTCTGGCCGCAGTGCCTGCGTTTCAAAGTGGGCAGGGAGATTCTGCCAGGGACTCGGTGGTAGGCAGTCTGGCTCGACAATCGATATCGAACGAGAGTGGCTACTGGAGGCGACCTGGTACTGCAGCGTCTTTTGGAAGTCTGGAGAGCTCTGGGAGAGCAACACGACAAAGGACACCGAAGCCGGGGCGATGAGGTTGAGAGCCGAGATATGGATCGTCATCAGCTGCGGATGAGGGAGGTAATTGAGTCAAACGAGGCAGACGAGGATGTAGCCGATGCAGTCGACAGCGAACAATCTGGCGAGTGGGCGATTGGGATTAGAGGCGAGTTAGCCTCAGGTCGATACTTGCCTGCTCGGCGGATTGGGTGGCATCGGTGGTGAGGAGAAGAATCGTGGGCGAGTCTTTGAGGGAGGGGGGCGTCCGCTTCAGCGAGGCCGAGGCAGCAATGCAGTGGTCCAGCGGGACCAGTGGATGGGACTCGGGCGATGCGTAGACGAGAAGGACGATATGGGGAGGGACAAAGCAGGAGCAGGCGAGGAAGGCAAGAGCCGCTGGAGCCGACTCGGACGGGATGAAGTAGAGACACCGGATAGTGGACGCATCGGGGCGGGCGAAGAGGCCAAAGACCTGGTGATGGAGGGCCATCGGCGGCTGGGGAGGATGGGCTGGAGAAGATGACGGAAGGGAGATGACGGGAGGGAGAAGATGATGGGAGGGAGAAGATGATGGAAGGGAGAAGATGATGGGAGGGAGAGGGAGCCAAAGATCGCGGTTGGCGGATGGGCTGCCATGAGATCAACCCCGGGACCTTCACTTTCAAGAGATGCATCCGGAGATACGTCCCGAGACATGCGATACGCTTTTATTCAGAAAAGAAACCGGGACACCACAGCCGCTTCCATGAACATGCAGTATGTGGTGGCATGCGTCCAACTGAACCATAAGAACGCAGAATGGTCACGGCCATGCACGATATTTTGAGGCAACAGAACATTCGGTCAATGACCAAAAAGCCAGGGTGTCCTGTTTCATTCTGTCTGTCAATGAACGATCGAGACATCCGATTTACACGATGCAGTTTAATGCGATTCAGCTCAATGCAATCGCTTCTATCGTCGCCTGGAATGCACATCCGCTCGCAGCGACCGCATCCCTTGCACCCCGGCACAGACCCTGCGCTGGCCCTCACAGACCCCTCCTCCCGCAGAGGACTCCTCCCGCTGCTCCCGTCGCTTCTCTCCCGCCGTTGCCGCCATTTCTCGGGCATGCATCGGAGCATCTCAGCCGGCGGCAGAAGCGCTCCCCGGGGACGGCCAGCACCCACCGCTGCAGACCTTCTTCCCGCTCGTCGCCGCTGCTGCAGGCGCTGGACTTTCCTGGGCTGCTCTGGACTGCTCCGCGATCCAACTCTTTCCCGGCGGGACAAGTAACTGCCTCTGATCAGCTCCATCAGCTCCATCAGCTCCACTTGCTCCATCAGCTCCACTTGCTCCATCCGCCCTCAGTGATCATGTCGCCAGACTGCAACTCGGACGATGAGGGCCAGGCTCCTCGCTCCGTCTCCAACCCGCCGCCGTCCCTCGACTACTGCCTGGTGCCTGCCATAGCCAAGGCATGCACAAAGCGCATTCAAGAACACATCGACGACACCGTCCGCCTGGACCCAGCCTCGCTCTGCGTGGACTTGGACTACCCTACCGAAAAGGTCAGTTTGGCTCTCGCATTGGCGTTTGCACTTGCAGATTGGGGCTCGCACTTGCATATTGGGGCTCGCACGGACATTTGCTTCATGTCTGCACGTCGCCCTGCAGCATGGCATGGCCTCGCTCTCTTCGGGCTGCTGGATGCACTTTCCTTGCGCTTTCTCTTCCCGAACCTCCAACAACCCCTGGCATATCCCCACCCTCAAACGGCCCCAAAGGCTTCTCTCGCACCAATCATGCACTCGTTCTGGCCGGTTGCATCTGGCCCATCCTCAACTTTCCTCATACCGTTATAATATCGCCCAGCACCCAAAAGGAAGATGCAAGACCTGGGGCCGCTTTGGAGCCAGCCGGAGTGCCGTGTCCCCCGCGAATCCCCGCCCCAGCCGAAGGACATGCAGCCCGGATTCCCAGGCTCTCTTCGACCGGCCGGACCCCATTCCGTCGCCGCCGCCTTCGGCACCGGTCTGCTGCTGGATGGAGCCGTCGGCCTCCGCCCCTGGCTGCAGCCCTTTCGACCTGGCCTCGCCGTCGGAGGCGTCGTCCTGTCAGCTCCGGGCGACGCCGGCCATGGATCCGTCTCATGGCCTCCGGCACGACTCGGAGGATCTTCCCCGGGCCCAGCCCTCTCGGATTGCTTCGTTCCCGGCCGAGCTGCTGATGCAAATCTTCCAGCAGTTTGTGCCGCACTACCACGAGTACCACACCTTGATCTCGAGAGAGTCGACGGTACTGTCGCTCTACCACTGCACGCTGGTGAGCCGCCGCTGGCACTCTGTCGCCCAGGAGGTGCTCTGGAAGTGTCCACGGGTCTATACCCTCGGCCAACTCGAAGCCCTGGCCGACTTTTGCAGCACGGACAGACCCGATACCTTGGGCCGTTGTCGTTCGCTGCGACCCGAGCCCACTACTGCCGAGAACTACCACCTCGTTCGCAGCTTCACGCTCACGGCCACCCTTTCGGAACAGCATCGCAATCACCACTCGCTTTCAAAGATCATCCCACGGTTCCTGATGCATCCCAATATCCACCTCACGGTCTTGGACGTCAGCTTCCTGCGGGGCCTGTCCAACTACGCCTTGATGAAGTGCTGCCCGTATCTGCGCTCCGTCGTGGCCCTCAACCTGGCCGGAGGCAACCGGAGCGCAATCTGCATCACCAAGTGCATCTCGAGCATGCCGAAGCTCACCCGACTCTCGGTCGCCTGGAACGCCAACGTCGACGACATGGTTCTTTACGAGATTGGAGAAAAGTGTCTCGGGCTGGAGTGGATCGATCTGAGCGGATGCGTCAAGATCGGCGACTCGGGACTCTTTGGGCTGGCCCGGCTCAACAACTGGACCGAAGGCGCCCGCGGCCTAAGATTTGTGGATCTGTCCTTTTGCTCCAACATCACCTATGTCGGTGTCTTGGAGCTGGTGGAGCGCTGCGTCGGCACCCTCGATGTCCTGAATGTCATTGGCTGTGGTGACGTGGGCCTGGGAAAGTATGCAACCGATCCCCTTCCGGCTCCCGCACAAGCCCAACCCGGCTCATATGTCGCCCCGTCCAAGACTCAGTCCCTATCCAAGCAGGATCCGCACGAGTCCTTGCTCGACCAGGACAGCGGATCCGGCAAAAGCCGGCCTGTCTCTGGCATGCCATCGTCCCCGAGCCCAAGCACAGATCCCAATGCGACGGGAGCATCCGGACAGCCACAGGAGCCCGGTTCTGCCACCAGAAGCCTCGCTGGCCACAAAAGCTGCTCCGCTCCTGCAGCCTCGGCAGACCGAAACAGCCCGGCAGACCGAAATGGCCCGGCTGGAGGCGGCCCATCGCTGGGCGATCAGAGCGCGGAGCACTCCAACCCCCCGCGGACAGCAGCCGGACCTGGCCCCGAGGAGATAGAAGGCGAGGATTGGCGGCGGGTCATTGTGAACCTGCCCGGGTTCGTCCCGTTCTAAGCGAAGGATGGTTGAGCAGAGAGCCATACGACCTCCCTCTCTCCCCACCCACACCCGTCTGCCTGTTGGGAGGACACTTGAATAGACTTGTGGCTACTTCTTCCTCTGTGACTACTTCTTCTTCTGCGGCTGCTTGCCCCTCTGCCTGAGCATTGATATCGGTCCACAGTCCGTCGTGCCTCGTCGTGCCTGTTGCGTTGCCGGCGGCTCCGTATCGGCTGCCCGAGTCATCCGAGTCACCAGACATGACGCCGTCACGTGCGCCGGCTATCGCCCGCTTGTGGCCTTGGGAAAAATGGCTCCTTGGCTCCGAGCCGACTGGCTTCTGTTGAGCCAAGCGCCGTCGCCCTCTCTCCTCCCTCCTCCGGCATCCAAGCGCACGAACGTCCCGGAGCGGCCTCCCCTCGTCGATTCCTCCCTCTCTGCCGCGATGAACAGCCTGCCAAAGGCCCTCCGGACCTTCTCCTCCGAGTCGGCGGCCTGGCACGTCGGTAAAAAGATCGGCCTCGTCGGCAAAGAGCCGACCACACCCGTCACTCTGCAACATCTGATCAAGCTCGGCCAGGCAAAGGACAAGCTCGCCTCCGCGCAGTTTCTGTATGAGGAGCTGCCCAGGCGTCTGGCCCGTCGGGTCATGGGTGCGTTCTGGATCCGCATTTGGGAGTTGCGTCAGGATCGGAATCGAGGATGGGTGGGAGGGAAACGAGGATCGAGAATTGGGATCACGATGAGACTCAGGATCGGTATCAAGGATCAGGATAAGGACTGGGCTGTCTCTGGACTCTCTGTTCGTGCACCTGTCGCAATTGCCCATGCTTGGGCGGCACTGCACAGCATCCACAGCGGCGAATTGGGGAGGAGGAGGAGCATTTTTCTCGCTTGACAGAGCCAAACAGACTCGTGCATGGAGTTTGGGCCGCCGGCTCTGCCGACATCCCTCCTCCTCCACCTTCTCACCATGACCTCTTGGCCTTCCCCCCTTTCATCAACAGCGATCCAGAAACTGCCATTCATCGTCGGCGTGAATCCCTACATCAAGAGCATCTACAACCTCTATAGTCACTCGTTCGAGACCCTGCAAAAGATTCCCAAGCCCGTCGATGAGCCCACTCTGAACGTGTACTCGGAGCAGCTGCGAGAGCTTGTGGATTCGCATCAGGACGTCATCCCGAACCTCGCCAAAGGTACCGTTCGTGAAAGCGCGAGAGAAGGAGGAAGAAACGACGAGATACACCTGCGAGGCTTTGGGTTGCCGTCGGGCTGGATCTTGGAGCACTGTCGGAGAGGAGGCTCTGGATTGCAGGCACGCACACGCCAAGCAAGATCACCTCCGATCTGCCGAATGCGATGCAGTTTCTGCGAGGACACTGCAGCATCCCCTGTGCTTGGCAGTACCAGAGTGCCCCCCCCCAGCGTCTCATGCGCAACCGTTCATTATGGGCTGATCCCCTGGGTACGTCACAGGTTTCTTGGAGTGCGGCAAGTACATGGACAAGCAGAGCGTCACCGAATTCCTGGATGGCATGATCAAGGCTCGCATCGGCATTCGAGGTGGGTTTTCTGGAGACCACCCAGGCACTTGGCTGCAACTGCAGTGGCAGATTCTCACTGGTGACATGCTCGCTGGATGGGCTTGTTGGCTGGATGTGGTCGTTCGCTGGATGGGCTTGTTGGCAGAAAGGATTGCCACTCTTGCAACTCGACTGCCTCTGCTGTCTCTGCTGCCTCTGCTCCTCTGCTGCCTCTGCTGTCGCCCTCCCCGCACTCACATCATACATCATACTGTTTTACCAATGTCGCTGCTTGGATGGTTGTCTTGCCTCGTATCGCCTCGCCTCGCCTCGCTGCTGATCGCAGTGCTTGCCGAGCACCACTTGGCCATGACCGAAACCCACCATAACTGGGTCGGCGTCATCGACACAAAGCTGTCGCCATCGATCCTCATCCGCTCGGTGGCCCACCGGGTCTCCGACATTTGCGAGATCAACTACGGAACCGCACCCGAGGTCGAGCTCAAGGGACACACCTCCACGACTTTCAGCTACCTCCACGTTCATCTCGAGTACATTCTGATGGAGCTCCTCAAGAACTCGATGAGGGCGACGGTTGAGCACTCCATGAAGCTCCGCCGTCGGGAGCAGCCGCCGGTCGAGATCACGATCTGCGAAGGCAAGGACGACATTCACATCCGCATCCGCGACCAGGGCGGCGGCATCTCGTCGGAAGGTAACTCCATCGGCTGTCCTCTCGATGTACTGCTGGGGAGGGAGAACGGATGAAGGCGGTGTGAATCGGGACTTGGCCACAGATGCGTCCGCGGCCTCCTCCCTCTCGCGAGTGACACTAATGTCTGCTTTGCCGCGGCCGATATACCCATTAGATCTGCCCAAGGTGTTTGATTACAGTTTCACGACCGTTCCAAAGATCAACGAGGACGAAGGCATCTTTGAGACGCAGGCCAGACTCGCGATGCAGTCGGGCGTTGGCGGGCCCATAGCCGGTAAGCGCCTGGTTGACTGGCGGGGTTGGCTGACTTGGCTTATTAATTGAGTGATTGGCTGGCTGACTGACTGACGCTGGATGTTCGATTTCTCACCCACTGTCTCTTGATGAACTCGAACCCCAATGGCCAGGCCTGGGCTTTGGTCTGCCCATGTCCAGGATCTATGGTGAGCATCCGCTGCATCTCGTCGCACCCGGCTGCATCTGGCATCATCGAATGGCAGCTAGCACTGCTTGCCGCTACATCGGGCCAAAACAACCACAAACGCTAACGCTCTGATTTTGTCCGTTGGACCTGCCCGCCTATCTCATCCATCTCCGCCGCGCATATCTGCCACGCGCCCTGCAGCCAAGTACTTTGGCGGATGCCTCGAGCTGATACCGGTCGCTGGCCATGGCTGCGATGTGTTTCTGACGCTGCCAAACATCAGCGGAGCCGCCAGCGCCCAGAATGTGAAAATCTAGTCATGGGCAATCCGTTCACAATATAGAGCATCGCATGTCTGCCCCCCCCCTCCTACACTTTCTCCCTCGTGTCCAGCCACAGCTTTGAATCGATGAGGGAGTCTGCCCGATGAAGGCCGAGTGAGTAATGAGTTTCCCCGAATGACAATCACAAAATGCCCCCCCCCTGTCTCGAATCACACCAGGCGATCTTTCAAGACAACTGACTATGTACACACGGATGGTGGAAGCGAGACCACCGGCCGCCTTGAGTGATTCGGAACTCGGCTGTGCAGCTCAAGAGCCTGTGGTGATTGAATGAAATGGCTGAATGATCTCACCAGCGACCAAGGACAAGTGACGTTGCCACCGGCAAGGAACTTTGCCGAGAGGGAATCCGTATTTGATCTTGCCGCTGTCCTTGCAGCTGCCCTTGCACTTGCCCTTGCTTCTACCCCCCCGGTGATGTCGAACCATGTCGTTCCCGAACGAAAAGTCGCAGGAGCCCCAAGGAGACAAGGCAGACAAACTTGCGCTTCCCACGATCCCTGACGGCGATGTTGGGCCGGCTTTACCAACCGAGGACGCCCATGCCCAAGAGGACGCCCATGCCCAAAACACCAACCCGAGGCCCTCAAACGTCATGGAGCAGACGCAGCGACGGTCCTTTCTCAGCTGCCTGTACTTTGTGGTCAGATACACACTCGCAACGTCGCTGATGGTGTCGATCGCCGCCGGCCTGATCGTCGCCGGGCTCTATACTCTGGAGCGGCAGCTTTCGGCCGGCCCGCTACCATTTTCCGGGATCCTGGTGTTCCGAGTCCATCTGCTGCTCTACTTCAGCATGGCAATGGGGACATATCTCAAACTAGGGCCCCTCCACAACATCCATCTCCTGCGGGCATCGATGGCGGTCGAGGTCATGATTGTCGCCGCGATCGTCGGCGCCCTTGGCTTGACGGTCGAAACGGCACTCATCATCCGCCCTCTGGTTCCCGTGGGGCGATGTATCGTCGAGGCTTTTATTATATTCCGGAAGGACTGGAAGTCGCTTGTCGGCTGGATCGTGGTGTGGACCATGCTCGCCATCAACATCGAGGTGGCTGCCTATGCGATTCTCGGCTGCTTCTACTTGTTTCAGCAGTTCAAGAACAGTCCCCAGATCATCAATGTGCTGCTCATTGGGCTGGTCTATCCCCTGATTGCGTGGTTCCAAGCGCTCTTGGGAATCATTCTGTACGAGAAAATGCCAGGGTCAAATCGAGTGCCCAAGGTCTGCGAGGACGAAGACTTTCGAGGCAGCCGGCAGAGCTTCATCTACACAGACTCGGGTATGCGCTCCGGGCATAGACAGCGGGCCGTCTACTCGCCGGTACAGTTAGATTGAGTGCCAATTAAGACGCTGGCTGACTTTCTGCGTTCAATCGCCATCATCCTTCCGTGCCTGTCGGTACCCATCGGACGGATGGGCGACGATGAACTCTGCTGCAACCGGCCATCGAACGGGTGCACCCACAGAAACCCTAAAGCGAGGTACATACTTTACTTTGCTCGCACTTTCAACGTGGCTCGAAGCAATGCATGGGAATGCAGCCAAAACGAGACCGAGCCAAGGCATAGCTAACAAACGGCTATGCTCCCGCTGGGTACGCATCAGGCTCGGTGCTGGTTCTCACCACCATCAGCCCGTTCATCAAGCTGATTTCCATGGAGTGGACGACGGCGTCGTGGATAATATCGCTGTTCGGCATGGGCGCGAGCCGGGTCCTGATTTCGCTTGCACAATACGCCCTCTTCCGGCTCTACCTTGCGAACGAGATGGAGCAACTCGCTGCGAATCGCAACCAGAGGCCGACCAGGACCGGAAACCAAACCAACAAGAGCAAGGACCTCGAAGCCAATGCCAATGCCAATCCCAATGCCCATGCCAACGCCAGCACCGACCCCAACGCCGATGCCGATGCCGCTGCCAGCGTCAACGTCCATTTCGATTCTAAGATGACAGGTGGCTCGACCAGCCAGGCGGGCGTTGTTTCCGGCAGATGCGCCGCCATGCTGAGCCAACCGCCCAGCAGGAGCTTCAAGGAGGCAGCAGAGGCATCCACAAAATCCAGAGGGGCACAAAGCAGACCCGATCAACGCTCTATGAATGAATTGGCTATAGAGGACACCACAATCGAAAGCCGGAAGAGCACTGCGTCGTCGCGGACCGGAATTTCGACCATCCGATATTCGATCGCAAGAGGAGGAGAGCGGCTGGTCAGCCAGGCTAAGGCGGCCATGGTGAAGACCGTCAGTCGAGATGGGACCAGTGAAAGCGAGGGCATCACGATCTACATGAGAGTGTCGATCCGGGCTGTGCAGGAAGTGGATGCGTGCATCATCGAGCAGAGCTCGATCTTGTGCAGCATCTTTGGCGTTGCAGCAGTCGGGCTGATTCCGAGCCTCAACTTTACCGACAACAACTCGGGCTGGGGGCCGTTCCTGCTGGATCAGTTTGTGTCCCGGGCTCTTTCGATCATCATCACGGAGATCTTCCTGGGAGCAGCGATCATGTATGTCAACGAAATGTATGGATTCCGGTATCTCCCGGGGATGGCAACAAGAAAGCGACTCGAGCGGATCGACTATGGAATCATGGTGGCGCACGGCATGGGCATCATATGCCTGTGTCTCAAGGCCCAGCAGTTCTGGCAGAGCCTTCTCCAGCAGCCCGACAGGACTTTCGTCAAGTGAAGCAGGGTGATCTGCATAATATATTGGGTACGGTTCGTCGGAGATGGACTCATCGATGCTGTCCACCTGTGAATATATCCTACACTTTATTCAGAAAAAAACGGGACAATATAGCCGTTTCCATGAACATGTAGTATGTGCTGTGCTTGCGTCAAGCAAAGCCACAAGAAATAAAACAGATCACTTTGGCAGCCTCCGAGTGAAGACCGCCGGTCGCTCTCCGATCTCCACAATCGACCTGCATACTGTGATCATGTTGCGCGCCGCATTGACGTCGCGATTCCACACTGTCCGGCAGCTGGGATTCTTGCAGCTCCTGACAAAGTGGGAATTCGCAACACTGGGCGCATCGAGTCCTTCCAACCGAACTGGCTCCAGGCACTTGGAGCACAATTGCGAGGTGTTGAACTCGTTCGTCGAGGCCACCTTGACGCTTCCATGATGGTGATTGGGACGGCGTCGGTGGTGCTCGAATTGCTCAAAGTACTGAGCAAACCGCTGCCTCCTCGGGCTGGATGCATAGCCCTTGCCCTGTCGCCATGACGCATTGCCAAAGGCGATCACCACATCATTCTCCCTCGGGGCGTGCTTCAGGACGGCCTTGCACATCCTGTCGACGGCCACTTGGCGCCTCTTGTGGCCCGTGAAGCGATGGTGACGGGCCTTCTTGCCAATGTGGAAGTCGAGCTGCACTCGCAGCTCCGGTCGCAGGACATGGGTGAGATGGACCTTGAAAGCCTCCGAGGACGACACCTTGGGCGAGGGAGTGGTCGACATCCAGGTCTCGATGCTGAGTCGATACTTCATGATATTGTGCCACTCAGTATTGGACGTATGGCCACACATTTGCTGGTAGTGACCATTGGAGAACGAGACCACCTCGTCTTGGTGGCCCGGTGCTTGGATGACCGCCGTGAAGATGGAGCCGACTCCAGGATCGATGCCAATCCAAGTGGTGCGGTTGGGGTCTGGGTCACCGATGTGGGCCTGGATGCGCTGCTCGGCAGTCGGAGGAGGCTCGATGGTCTCGGTGTGATCGGTTCGACGCACAAACTTGACGAGACCGATGGTGCATCCAATGCCATCGGTGCTGATCTCGTAGTTGAACAGCTTGTGATTGATATCTCGGTCACGGAAGAGGGAACTACGCAGCTTGAAGCAACTGCGCCAGAGACGATCCTGGTTGTTGATGCCGTCCTCACCTTGTTCCTTGAGCATGTCCCAGGTGAGGTCAAGACGATGATCGGTGTCAAGGAGTTGCCGGAGAGTGACCGTATCAATCTTGATGTACTTGGCCTTGGCTGTGCACAGAGGGACCATCGTGCACACAGCCGGAGGAGTGTCGACAGAGAGCTGCTTGAGAGCCCACTTGATCCTGGATGCCAGCTTGTTGATCTTGGACGTGGTGGTGCCGAGCTCAGACTTGGCCTTGGTGAACCTCTTGTCGTCGGAGGGAATGCCTTGGGTAGTGAGCTTGTCCAGCTTGGCCTGGCGCTGCAGCTCGGTGACTCGGAGGGCGGGCATGTCACAGTCGATCCACTTGTGGACATTGTCGACCATCTTGTCCCGGGCGAGGATTCTCACATGGTGTGAGAGGCGATGGAGGGCCCGGAAGCGGTCCTGGTCGTTGCTGTACCGAAACTCGTCCAGGATGTGGCCAAAGTCTGGATAGAGGAACTCGAGATCGGCCTTGGGTGGAGTCTGCCCTGGTTTCTCGAAGAGCTCGAGACAGGCCTCGATGGCTTCGTGCTTATGCTTGTTGGCTGGGAAGACGGCAGCGCAGAAGCGGCGAAGGAGTCGCCAGTAGGCCAGGTTGAGGTGGGTGGTGCAGTTGGTAGCATAGGCATTGACAGCCAGTGTGAGAAGCTGACTGTGAGCACCATCAGGCAGACGAGGGGCCGGAGGCAGGTCTGCGTGCCGAGTGGTCTGATAGTCGCGAAAGGAAGCGACCAGATGCTCGTTGTATTTCTTGGTGTCCCTGGCCGTCGAGAGGGCACCGGCCTCGACAATCGTGAAGCACTGGCGGATGAAAGCAGGGGTGGACTTGGAGATGACGGGGATGGGAATATCCTGCTCGATGCACCGGAGGATGTGCAGGTTGAGCAGCCTGGATGCCTCGAACTGGATCTGGGTCATGGCCTCGACGGTGGCCTGGATCTTGTCGCGGAGAGCGGGATTGAGACAACAGCCATCCATCGTCTGCTTGAAGCAGCTGAACTGAGGGGCGGATGACCTTCCATCCACGAGTGGGACGACAGAACTCTTGAGGGGCCGGTATTTGGGACATTTGCTAGTGTTGCAACGTTCGTGATCGGTGCCATCGCACTTGGGACATCGCTTGCCGGTACTCGAGGAAGTAGATGGACCAGGCTCGGTGGGATCGACATCCATTGGATCTGCAGAAGCAGTGGTGGTGAGCGACGGAGCAACAGACGACCAAGCATGCGTGAGATCAGAATACGAACCAGAGACAGGCTCCGACTGTGACTTGGCTTTCTTGGGCCTGGGTGGCCGAGGCTGGCCATCACCGGTACCCTTACGCTTCGGAGGCATGGGGGCAGAGGGTGCTGGATGTCTGCCAGTGGTACTGGTCAGAGCAGAGACTTCTCTTTATCGTACAATAGCGCGATGATCAGATCAAGGCGAGATGAGGGAAGAAAGCAGCAGGACAAAGGTGTGGCATTTATACCCGAGAGCAGGAGCCCGTCGTTGCGGGCTGGTTGGGGAAGTGACCCTGTTCAAAAATCGCCGAGAGGTTCAAGCCAGGGATTTGAGCGTGAAAATGGCGGAGTGATTGGAGGGAACTCAACCCCAAATCGGTGGGGACTCAACCCCAAAGAAGTTCTCGATGGGATTGAAGTCGGGCGAGGCAGGTGGGGTGAAGATCACTGACCATCCTCGGCGCTCGATGCAGTCCAGGACAGCCATTGTCTTGTGCATGCTGACATTGTCCATCGCAATCACAGAGTCGTCTGAGAAGCACCCTTCGGTGAGTATCCGTAGAGAGGAAAATGGATCTCCTGATCCCTGTCTCGTCGACAAAAACGAATCGTCGTGGGTCGATGGAGCGGACCTGGTCCCTGAACTGTGCCACTCGCTCATCCAGTCGCTTGGACTTGTAGAGGTGTGTTGCCCTCTTGTGTGAGAGACCTGCTCGGTGGATGGCAGTGTGGCAGAGTGAGAGTGATACTTTCCTCTGGAGGATGGACTCGAGCTTGCATCGCAACACAGGACCAGTCTGGAACGGATCCTGTTCAATCAGGGTGCGAATGACTGGACATGCCTGCTCGAAGAAAGTGGATCTGCGAGCTGGGACCCGGGATGGGTCATCCAGCTTGCATCCTCGGTGCCATCGATGGATGGTGCTCTTGGATACACTGAATATGGAGGCGACCTTACGCAGGCTATGGATGAGGGCGTAGCATCGCAATGCGGCGGTGCGAAAGTCGGATGTGTGGCGAATGGTCATGGCCAGCGTGCGATAACATTGGGTAACAAAATATTCGATGAATGGTCAAAAACCCGGGTGTCCCGTTTTTTATTGGATTGCCTGTAAGACGACGGGATACTGATATCATGTTCCCAGCTGGTGGAATACTGGTGGGATACTGGAGTGATACTGGAGTGTGGTGCATGTATTCGACTTTCAAGTACTCCGTGGTTTCTGGATATCAAGATGGTCGGGTGTCCGTTTCGCTTTGGGTACTTTGCAGCGATTCCAATCGTCAATCACACATCCGTGCCGCCGACGAGAGAGCCAGAGAGCCTTTGAGCGGTTCTGGCGGCCAGGTCCGCCGTATCCGAGCGATTGACCGGGCAATCGACCGGGCAATCAACCAGTGCGAGGGAGGCAATGGCGGGAGTATGCATTCGAGACCGCCGCAGACGGAACATGGTGCGGCATGACGATAGCCCCGAGCAAGTCGAATAACAATCGATTGCCTTCCCCGACCCGCCCTTTGCCCCATCTCTGATCTCGGCATTCGCATTGCATAACGGCGCACTGCATCACGGCGCATCGATCTGCCGCCGTCGGGCCGATTGTTGCGTTTGCCGCCGTCCCCCTTGGCCTGCTCAATCTGCGCTGCTCTCGTCATCCTGCTCTCCGCGCTCGCTCCTGGCCCGGCACTCGCCGCCTTTCCCCAGGGACATTCGCTGACGCATCGGTGCATCGTCATCCAGTCGGCTCTGCGACCCACGGCCCCCGATCATATATCCGCGCTGGGCACCCCGGTTGTGATCTCATTCCCCCCTCCCTGCCTCTCGACCGGGAGATCATCCCTTCCGCCTCAGCTGAAACGATCGCATCTGCACCGTGGCCGGCAGACCCGTCATTGCGGTCCAGCAGCAGCAGCAGCTCCTGCTTCACTGTTTTCGCAAACTGCTTCGTATCTCGCCGATCTGCTTCGTTTCTCGCCGAACCTGCCTTCGCGTCTTGCGTCCTGTCTTGACCCAAGCACATTCTGGCACTTTCCGGCACCCTCCCTTCGCCTGATCACATCCCCCATCTCGACCCACTACCCTTACGGATTCCATCGCCGGGACCTGATTCTGCTGCCGTTGCGCTGTGCTCCGAAACCGGCCCTGTCGGATCGCTTGCTCTGGCTCTTGGGGACCGCACATATTTCTTTTTCTTTCCTCTGCCCGCTACTCCATCCAACCACCTGCCCCACACACGCACCGAGAATCGCCAGCGAATGTCGCATCACTGGATCGGAACTGATCTGGGAAAGGGATTTTCAATCGTTGGTCTGCGCTGCGACTGTTTTGTCTGAGTATCTACTTTGCTTTATCTCTGCAGTTCCTTCTCTTCCTCCCCCCCCTCCTCATTTCCACCTTCCTTCTACCTTCCTTCTACCTTCCTTCCACCTTCCTGTTCGTACCCTGTCTTCTCCATCTTTCTGGCTCTGTCGATCCGCGTTCCGTCACAGGAATCCCTCGGCCCTTGTACGAGCGACGGACAGGTCGGTTCACCCGGTTTCGTCGCAACTCTGCTGGAAGATGGACTACCACATCGGGTGGTGTCTTGTCTGCGAACAGCAGCTCAAGGTAAGCCCGTAGAACCTATGTCCCGTTGCCTTCATGCGAGTTGCCCTGCAAGGGCTTGGGGCTGGACTCTGTGTCGTCGAGATTACATCTCGATCCAGCAACGGCAACCGCAACCGCAACCACAACCACCGCAATCCCAACCCCAATCCCCAGTTCGCTCATCTGTCCTTCCTCTCGACCGCCGTTCCCATCGCCATCGGTCTGTTGTCCTTGCTGCTCGCATCCCTGGATTCGGCCTCAAGCACAACCAGTTCGTCTACTGCTCCCAGACTTGCCAGCACCGAGACCTCTATGCCGCCGCCCTGCTGCCCCCAGGCCCGGTGATGCGGCCGCGTGCCTTGTCGTCCAATGCCGCATATCCAACAGCCCTTCCTTTCCATGAGCCCCAGAAGGCCATCAAAAGGGCCGATGCTGTTCATATCCCACGCCAGTCCAGCGATCGCTGTGATGTCGATGCCGCGCTGGCCGACCACCCACATCGCAGACCAGCCCAGCAACCAAACCATGGCCTGTCCGATGATCTCCCGCTCGGTTCTCTCATGGGCGAATCCGCCCCAATCGGCTCTGTCCACCGACTTCCTTCGCTCTCCATCCATCCGACTCCCCCCCAGATGCAAGAAACTTGGCCCAGCAGCCCGCCGTCATCCTACAAGGGCATGCAAGAGGCTCCCTGGCTGGGCGACCTCGCGACCAAGCTCTCGCTGACACCCACGGCGTCCTCGACCTTCTTCCTCTCGCAGTCGCACTTCAAACGAAGCTTCAGCATGTACGATCTCGGGAGCATCTGCACGCTCCCGGTCACGGACCACTGCTTGAAGCGCTACGATTCCCGTCCCCTCAAGCGACACTACCATGCCAACTCCAGGTCCGAGCTGGACCTCGCTAAGCGCAAGTTTATTCCGTTTTCCAAGCTCGTCACCGACGACCGACTCTGTGTGGGCGGTTGGAGCTAGCTAGTGGTTTGTGCTGTCTGCCTGTCGAGCAAGTCCCCCCCCCATTAGTTGGCAATCTTTGTTATCCGCCGAATCAGCCCTCGGTCGCCGGCCTATTCGACCACCATTAGAGCTATTCCCCTCTGCTGCCTGGAGTTCCTCCGCTGCTATGAGCTCAAGCCACCTCCGTCACAGCCAGCCAGCCAGCCAGCCAGCCAGCCAGCCAGTCCGGGCCTCGTTTCAAACAGCCCACTCTCGTTTCTTTCTTTCTTTTTGCTTCTCATTTTGGACGCTCAGCAATCCGCAACTGCGTCACCCACGAGGACAAGCAACCGCCTCGATTTGCTTTCAATTTTGTAATCGGCCTGTGTGTGTGGGGGGGAGCGTTTTTTGGGATATTGTTCTCCACCTGTTTTGATCCATAGATTCATTTTTTGGGGGAGGGGGTTGAAGGCGAATGCGTCGGGCATGCCAATAGCGATGAAAAACCCTGATCCAGATGAGAGCCCGCGCCAATCAACAGCCAACAATCAGCCCAAAGCGGCGAGACAGAGGCGGGTTTGGATGTGAGCCGGCTGGCATGGCGGGCTCCGGGCCTTGGGCGGGAGGGCGGTCTGTTGGGATCCGAATCGGGGCTGGCAGCTGGGAGACTGACTTGACAGGCCAGCGTCGTCGTCGTGGGGGAGTGCGGAGAAAGTGCATCGTCTGCGACTGCTCTCCCAAGAACAGAGCGCACCGCCGCTGTCTCTCGATTGCAGCGGAGCACGCCAGCCGCAGTTGATCCAGAGAGCTCAAAACTCGGACACGATCGACTGCCGATGGATTTCGGAGCAGCCGCTGCGAAGAAAGGGTCCGCCGGATTGCAGGACCGATGCGAAATCAATGTTCCGGTCGATGACGCAGCCAAGGAGACAGCGAGGGGAGGGCAGGAAGAGGTGTGAGTAGCCGAGACATATGGGCAGGTCGCCGAACGAGCCGTCCATCAGCAGGACATTGTGCTATGAACCACAGCACTACACCAGTGCGGCACAAATACATACTCGCTGTTCTTCAGCACCCGCCAGTAATGGTCGCAGAACTCGGATTTGCCCAGCAGCTGCATAAACTCCTCGTCATGGGTGATGATGATCAGCTGGAAGTTGGACTGGAGCCTCCGCATCTTGATGATGCTGTTTCAGCCCGAGATTGCAACCGCAGCGATGAAAAGTACGCGTGAGAACAGGAATGCTGGCCCCACGCTTCAACGAGTGCGGCTCTGGTCCACGACGCTGAGCGGGCTTGGATCGTGCGCCCCTGAAATCGCACGGCAAATGCCGCAGAGCATGAGCTTCCTCACCGCTACGCTCGGCTCCTTGGCACCCCGCCCCAGACCTACTTGACCAGGCTCTCTGCCAGGCTCTCGATGTTGGCGCGATCGAGGTTCGTCGTGGGTTCGTCCAGGGCAAGAATGCCGCAGTTCAGGCAGAACGACTCGGCCAAAGCCAGTCGGATGATCAAGGATGCCAGGACCTTCTGTCCGGCGCTGCACCGTCCTCGCATATCGAGTTCGATGTCGCTCTTGATCATGACAACCTGGACAAGAAGTGCCGCGTCAGCACATGGATGCCAAGCTTGTCACTCACGGATCGCTGGCTCGACAATGACGGGAACGACCGCAAGAGGAGCACTGGCAGCTTACTCTGTAGTTATAGGACTGGTTGCCTCGTATGCCTTCGTTGTCAGAGCGGATCTCAATCGTGTCGATGTCTGTTGCAAACACTTGTCGCTCAGCAAGCTGCGATGCGCATGCAACACTCCCACCACATCAAGGCAGCATAACAGTGCGGTACCACACCGCCATAGCACCGCGGGATACTCACCCGCCCCTTGGTAGGTATTGGTCCAGAGCTCACGGATCGTCTTGTTGATCTCCTCCATCTTCATTGAATGATACTTCATGATTGCGCTGCACAGCGATACCATCCGGAGCCGAGTTGAGCAATTAGCCGATACGATCGACACGTCCATAGCCACTCCATCCGCTTGTAGCGGCGCCGCCAGTTCGCACTGATCTGATAAACCAGCGTACGGAAGCCCTCGTGCTGCACACCCCAGATCGGTTACCTGTCCAATGCCTTTGCGTACTTTTCCAGATCGTAGTAGGCCAGCTCTTCGGTCTATGGGCAGAGTAATAAGCAATCAGACACATGGCGAGCAGATACGAGGATGCGCGTCCGAGCATGGAGAAGCAGATCCGACCTTGAGCTTGATTGTGCCCTCGTGGAACTCTTCGTCAATGTTCTTGTAGTCGCTGTCAAGCTGCTCGAGAAGATGCCGCTCTTGTTCCTCCAGTTGCTTCAGCTCGCCAAGAAGCGTGGCTCGCTAGTGTTGGTGGCGACAAGAACGGCGAGTGTAGCGACGGCAGTAATGGTCGTCGGCGATAGTAAGAATCAAAATAACCTCGACCGAGTAGCACAGCGGATGTCCCCTGTTCCTACAATGGGCTCAACCACCTATCCATCCACTTTACCTCGCTGATCAGTTGATCGTGCTTCTTCTTCACCCGCGCGTAATCCGCGGCAAACTCGGCGCCTTGCTGTCGCTGCAGCTCGGCCTTTGCAGTGTCCAGACTCCTGCTGATCTGCTCGATCTTCCGCTCCATCTGGCGGTACCGCAGGTTGTCATCGATCCCGCGCTGTAGAACCTGGATCTGGCTGTTGACCTTGAGGACCGACTCGATCTCGTTGCTCAGGCCAGCGATTTGCGTCTCGATGTTCCGCTTCTGGGTTTCTACGGCTCGGACTTCCTTGATGCACCGCTGGAGCCGCTCGTCGCCCCGGGAATTGACGTATCTAGCTCGCAACCCACAAAAGACCACCATTAGCCGCGGCTGGCGCACATCAGGGCCCGGCTTCCAACCCCAAAATCGGGCCTGGTATACAGCTGTGCCCTGTCGGTATGCGCGTCGATGTCCATACCGTTGGATATCCCGCTCGATGGCTTGGATTTGGTTGACAGCGTCACGGAGCTGCGCAAGGTCCTTGACAAGCACGCTCTTTTTGGCCTCCAAGTCACTCCGGAAGCTTGAGAGCTCCTTCTCAGCCGCGCGGATCTGGAGCGAACTGCTGCTGATCTCGCGCTCGGCGTTCTAGAAACACCATCCCGATGCCGATGTAGCAGATGAGGCTGTTAGATGTGTATCCTGCGCGTAGTGCTGCCTTTTGCACGACATCGCTACGTTGCCATCACTACGCTGTCAGCACTACATTGCCATCACTACTTGCCATCACTACGCTGGTACCGTACCTCAATTTCACGATTAAAAGCACTCGTCTCCTTCTGAAGCTCGTCCATAGTCTTGATGAGTTGAGCCTTCTCTGCATCTTTCAGCTGCTCCGCATTGAGCCGCTCGCGCAGATTGCGGATATGGACTTCTTTCGACTGGATTTCTCGCTGCTTAGCGCGAATGTCCCCGTTGGCTTGTTCGAGGCTCTTGCGAAGTTGCTTGCTGCAGGTTGCGGAAATGCGCATTAGAGCAGGTGGCTCTCGAATAACTCGGCAGCTGGCTGATGGGCACATACTGCAGACGCGGCCGCATAGGAAAAAACACAATACCATCGCGACGAGCACTCCTCTTGCTCCTGCTGGAGCTCGTCCATGGTCTTCCCACTACCACCAGCCTCAAGGTCCTTGGAGAGTCGATCGACCTCCTGGCCCAGAGCAGCAAGTTCGCTCTTGAGCCGCGTGTGCTCTCCGATTTTCGTCTTCAGGAGTATCAGCTGGTCGTGCTCGACACCGAGGAGCCCCAAATTGCCGAGAACCTGACAAAGTATGTGGCATGAGCAGATCGCCAATCTTATATCCTCCCTTTCCAGGCTCCGTGGCCAGACGCCAAGGACTGGCAGAGAGGTCGCACCGATCTGCAGCACACCTCCATCTCTTTGTGCACAAGCTCACATCGTCGTGGTCTGACCGACAGGCTTCGAGCTCTTCTTCGCACTCGCCGATCGATTTCCTCAATTCCGGGATCACGCTTTTCTTGAGCTTCTCGACCTCGTCGGCAACTCCACGCAAATTCAGCAGCTGCGTGCGGTGCTTCTCGAGACTGGCTAGCTCCTCCTGTGCATCTTTGACCTGGCCAGGAACCGCTTGAATGACTGCTTTGAGCTGCAGAGCCCAAGAGAGTCGTGCAAATCAGTCGAATGGCCCGTTGGGAGACGAGAGGCTGCCTTCCACGGTGCGTATACATTTCGGATGCATCAAACGATCACGAAATGCGCATTTCCTTGCATCGTTGGTCAACCCATGCGAGCCACTGTCCGCCCGAGCCTCTTCGCAGCTACATACTCGGGATGTAAACTTCTTTTCCTCCTCGCGGGTGCCAAACTGCCTGACGCACAGCGGACAGTGTTTCTTGGACTCGAACACAGCCAGAAACTGCTCGTAAAACTTTGCTGCACTCGTCATCGACGACGAGACCCTGGCAGCGAGATCAGTCAGCACAACTCAGCCAAAGTCGCAAAAGCGATGCTGCTGCGACACAAAACATACTCAAGATAGTCCTGGTACTCAATCTCGGCCTTCTCCATGGCGGTGGCGTAGTCGCTCTCGCCGCAGGCTTGCTTGAGCTGGGCCACCTTATCTGAATGCAAGTCCCAGCCCGCCCAAGCAAAGTAGGATTAGACCGGAGTGCTCTCCAGGGCGAGGACAGAGTGGCGAGCGATAGGCAAAGCGCTGGACAGTGCGACGAAAGTGGCACTCTTTGGC
The DNA here is from genome assembly GCF_025602895.1 of Polychytrium aggregatum. NCBI lineage: Eukaryota > Fungi > Chytridiomycota > Chytridiomycetes > Polychytriales > Polychytrium > Polychytrium aggregatum. The sequence continues at coordinate 160,717 of NW_026516245.1, forward strand.
GCAGTTCTTCCGGAGACACAAACCTCGCAGTTCGCCCTTGGACTTTTCGTAGCTGCCTTTCATGATACCGAGCTTGGTTTGACACGCCGTCATTCGCTTCTGCTCCTCCTGCTCTTGCTGCTCCATTTCCTTGATTGCCTTCTCGGTTGTGCTGTATACACGGTACCGGGCCGGGTATGCAATCGCAAACGATCAAAGCACACAGCCAACCATCGTCAGTGTACCAAGTCAAAACGCTCGGTGAGATCGGACCGATTGACGACTCTTTTGGACAGCAACTAGCCGCATGCCAACATCTGTGTCGGCCCAATCGACCAGCTGGCAAGGATACCCACGCAATCATTGCCAAGACCGACTGCTCCATGCTGCTGGGGTCGGCCGGCGTGCCGAGCTGTCGCTGGTATTCGCCCGAGAGCTGCTTGAACCTGCTCCAGATAGATGCATGGTGAGTGCATGGTGAGTGCGTGGTGAGTGCATGGTGAATGGCATTGCCGTGAGCGGTCCATGTTTGACGTGACCAACTGTCGGATGCGTCGATGCTTATGTCGCATGGAGCCACAAATGCATTTGCCCCACCCCTATGGCCACGAGCATCAGCCCAACCATACATCTTTTCAAGAGCATCGGACTTGCGCTTGTGCTCGCTCTTCTTGATACCAAGTCGGGCGCGCGTGTCGGATTGCATGTTCAGCATCGTGAGTTCGTCGGCGAACTGGTGGAGCCTCGCTTCCTCGGCCGCGAGCTCACGCGACTGCTTGACAATGGCCTGTTCGAGGTCCTGTATCTGATCTGAGTGACCAGCCGCTGACAGCATCGATTCCTATTGCACATCCAAGTCGGGGTCGCAGCGACGGGTATCAGCACAGGCCACCACAGATTGTGCACCAAGGATACTGAAGCAGCGGAGGCTTAAGCAGGCCACAATTCGATAAAACCCAGTGGCTTGTCACGCATACCTCTTTGGCCAGGGCAGCGGCAATCTCCTCCGCCCCCCTGCCGGAACCTGACACAGCCCTCAGTCTGCTTGACGCCGTATCAAGTTTGGAGCGACTAGCTTCCTGTGGGGCAATTCGGTCGTCAGCAACGAATGTTATCGCCATCACGGGGGAAGGACGATACCGTGTGATCAGCACTCGAGACTGCAAGATCACCACTCGACCACTCGACCTCTCGCCAACACAGTGCAAGCCTCTCACCAGCTGTTTATGAGTGAGGTTTTTTCTTTCGATTTTGATGGACCACGCGGTTCGGTGATCGTGTATCGCCGAACGAAGTGCTTCTTCCTTGGCCCTTCCGTCCGTCTCCAAGTCCTTAAGGGCGCGCTCTTGAGTCTCTAAAGCTTCACGGGTCCGTTGGATGAACTGAGGCGTCGATGCCGAGTCAAGGCCCTCGATTCCTTTGAAGCAGCTTTGAGCGGCCAGCTCCTGGGCCAGATGATCGCGCTCCTTCATTCGTCGTTGGAAGGCCTGGCGAGACAGTCCACATTTTAGCCCATGAGGTGACCTCCCGAGTCGCGCTGCTCCAGTGCGCACACAGCAAAGTCCAGCAGCCTGTGGGGACGAACAGACAATGTCGTTGAGGAACCCGCGCGCCTATACTAACACTTTGCTCGGCCTGCAGTTGCCCTTGGGTTGTCAGCTTGAGCGACATGTCTTGCTGAAGATGTGATAGCTCGGCGGTCGCAGAAGCCTTCTGCCGCTCCTTATCTTCCAGGTCTTGTTTCTCATTTGTGATGCGCTCGCTGTAGGTCCGGAGCAGTGCCTGCAGTTCCTCGTCCGACTCTGAGGCATGCAATTCATAGTAAGAAACGACGTATCAGAAGCACATCGGATCGAGCCGATGGATTCTCCGCCCGCAAAGCCAATCGAATCCATCGGGCAGCTTTGTGAGAAATCGAATCTCCAGCCCCGGGACATCCGCTAGTCGGCACAAGTGCACTCACCGGCGTACTCCTCGAACGTGCCCTTCATGCCCTCCATACTCGCCACAACCATCTCATGCTCCTTTGCAAAAGTCTGGATCTCGAGCCGAAGCTGCTCTGTGCGGCTGTCTTGGGCTGCATAGTCCTTGAGCTGCTGCAGCAAAACGTTGATTTCGCTCCCTTCGATTCGGTCATACCGTTCTTTGGCGATGCGAATGTTTGTCTGGATGCCGCTAAGCAGGACCCGGGTCTGTTTCGGGATGGAAAGGCGGCGTATCAAGAGGCTGCTGATGGCTCGAGACAACTTTGCACAGCACTCGCAGACCACAATGCACTCCCGGCACACCGACCGACTCGCGAGAGGAAGCATGTCGCTCACTTTGTTGGCTTTGTCTCGGTTATCTCCAAGGTGCTGGAGCCGCTGTCGATCGAGCTTGAGGTCGACGGCTTGGTCTTTTCGGAGGGCCTTGATGTTCTCGATTGCTTTGGTGTATCTGCGTCAGCGGCAATTGAGGCCGTCAGAGTCTGCCCATGACACTACTGTCGCAGCAATAGCGGACAAGCCGGACCTGCCATCCTCCTTCGCGTGGCAGTGTCGCTGTGCCGATCGAGTCGCTACGGAATATGTATGCAGTGGGCAACAGACAAACCTGGTCGCCGCAAAGATGGCATCGAACTTTTTCTTCAAGACCGAGGGCTCGGAGAGCGGCCTGAATGGGACGACATGGCCAGATCAGTCGACAAGCAAGCGGCTGCCTGTTGCGTGACTTGCGATCGGGGACTGAGAGGACAGCGCTGCTGCAAAGTCGTCAACTTGCCAGAACGAATCCTCCTGGTGGCAAAAGATGACGTTCTCCAGGATGGCCTTGGAAACACCCAAGCGATCGGGCATCTCGGCATCCATGTCGGCGCAGCGGTTGCTGATGCTGATTTCCTGTTGAGCAACAGCAGCACCTGGGTGAGCGGCATGGCCGAGACCTGGTCCATGCTCTGGTCGTCGGATCGGCCACCCTCGCCGTCAGATCGGCCATCCTCACTGGATCGGCCGAGTTCCATCTGCTCGCCACGGCCAGGCCATTTACCTCCCCGTGCTCGTTGACCATGTGGAGGATGTTCTCGAGCGTCTTCATAGAGACAGTGGCCTTCTTTTGGGTCAGCGACAGCGATCGGGTCATGTCCATAACCTTGCCGTCCACCGAGCGAAAGAGCAGCTTGACCTGCGCCTTGACCTCGACTTCCTTGGCAATCTGCGAGCATAGCAAAGCACAATAGCCATTGAGAAATGTGGATGCTCAAAGGAAATGAGCTGATCGCTGAACGGGTCCGTGTTGGCTTGCAGCTTGCAGCTTGCAGAAACAGCACCCATCTGCCGCACGAAGACCGCGAAGTGCTTCAGAACCCTGCAGGCATACCTTGGGATCGTGGATAAATGCGCCGCTCTTGGAATTGGGAGGCAGGTCGCCAGTGGTGGCATACTTGAGGCACTCGATGACGGTAGTCTTGCCGGCGCCGTTGTGGCCGACGATGAGCGTCAGGGGGGTGTAGAACCGGATCTTGCTCCCTCGGCCGTCGGGTGAGAAGGAGCGGATGCCCTTGATGACGAGCTCTTCGATGGACGACATGGATGCGGATGCCGGTACAGAGCAGCTCTGGTGCGGTTCTGGCGATGGGAGTCGGCGTTTGGCCGTCGTTCGCTGGGGATGCGATGCAGGACAGAGCACGATCGGAGATGGTGCTGCATGTTCCCAGGGCTTTGCCCAGAACCGAATCCTCCAAAGCAGACTCTGCCCATGGCTGCCCAAACCCGCTGCTGATGTCCTGGGGCATCGCCGGGCTACTCGGATGCACCATGCAGACGCTGCGGCCTGCGAGCAGCACTGTCGATCCTGCCCATGCTGATCCCGATGCCCAGGCCCATGCCAATCCCGATGCCGATGCGGATGTCGATGCCGATCTCGATGTGTCAGCCCGCCCCAAAACTAACCCATGCCCCAAACGCATCAGGCTGGTTCGGCAGCTCCCGCCGCCTTTGGCTCCATCTCGGCTTCGATAGCCCTCCAGACACCTCTGCACTCCTCTACAAGCATCCGTCTCCGAACACCATGGCCGACCAGCAGCCCCATTCCGACAGCTTCGTTGTCGATCCCGCGCGCACCTCGACTCCGAGAGAGGCGTCCAAGTCGAGGTAGGCGATCGTCGGACGCAGCAATCCGGCTGTTGTCACGAACGAAATGCTATCGAGCCGTGCGGGCACTCATAAGCCTCGCCTTCCAACCAACCCAACCCTCGCAATCTTCCCAGAACAACCATGACCCAGATGATCCGCCCAGAACACACCGATAACCGAGGCAAGTCGTCGGGTGGATTGCTGCCGGACTCGAACTGATGCAGCCTCAGCTCTCCGGATCGGCTCTCCGGATCGGCTCTCGGTGCAAGGCCTTCGGATCGCCTCGCTCACCCACGCCATTTCCTCTGCTCCCAGGGTTCTGCTACGGCGGCACGATCCTGTCCTGGGTCGACATCTGCGCCGGCATCGCCGCCAAGAGACATGCCGTATACCCTTGCGTTACTGCCTCGGTATGGCCAAAGGCGGACCCGCATACGAGTCTGCTGTAGAATGCCAGTCAAAGTGCTCGGATTGGCGTTGCCAATTGATGCCTTGGCCCCTACCTGCATGTCTACGACGGGTCTGATGGACCCTGGCCTGCGGTCGCTGATGCCCACTTGTTCTTCAAAGGTCGATGCCGTGCACTTCCTCCATCCCGTCAAGTTGGGCGACATCTGCAACTTGGTGGCCACGGTGAACCGCTCCTGGAGAAGCTCGATGGAAATCGGTGTCCGGGTCGAGACAGAGGACATGCTAACTGGTAGGGGCGCATACTTCTCGCATCCCAGCCATCCTCGGTCGAACGCCATCGTAGCAATCGGGACTCATCACAGCCGTTTCATTGTCCGGTTTATCCAGGCGAGCGCAGATACTGCTGCCATGCCTATCTCATCTTCGTGGCCATCAAAGACGGCAAGTCTGTGCCTGTGCCGCCGGTTGTTGCCGTCACGCCCAACGAGATCCGCCGCTTCGAAGAGGCCGATATCCGTCGCATGGATCGCACGACCCGCAAGCGACTCTCGCAGGCCCATGTTCCCAAACCGATCACGGCCCCAGCGCAACTCGAGAGCACCGAAACTCCCCGCGACTCGACCATCAGAGCGCCGGTCATCGCATCGACATCGCAGTCCGAGCGCACTTGCGACGAAAGGTGGGACTTCCTGAATGATACTGCCTTGACTTGCACCTGACTGACCAATCCTGACGCCATTCTACAACCAGCTATACTGAGGTCGTCGAGATTGTGTTTCCAGAGCACGCCAACAGGTAAATCGGCGGTGACAGCCTGTACTTCTTGCTCGAGCCCGTACTAACGGCCAACCCCGACGACGCGTAGCTATGGAATCACATTCGGTGGCCAGATCATGAAGTGGATGGAGTATTGGTATGGACCCGACTACTTGCTCTGAAACAGCGCTGATCTGCTGTCTTTGCCAACAAACCATGGACCCATCGGCCTGCTTCGCGATTGTACAGACGGCGGCTGATTCAGTGTATCTGCTTCTTGAATCATCTGTAACCAGTGCTGCTATGGCTGGATATCGCCACTGCCGATCGCATCTCTTGACTGCCGGACTGGATAGCCTGACCTTTATGCGACCAACAAAGGTCGGCGATATCGTGTGCATCCGCGGTATTGTGTCCAAGGCTTTTGATCACTCCGTCGAGGTTAGTATCTACTGATATCACCGTGGTTTGAGAAGCCTATGTGCGAATGAACAGTGCCATAGCCATGGCCGTTCCAAACGCAATGTCAACCGCCGGGAGCAAGCCGCGCAAGAATTCACATTGAAGCCGCCCACACACTCCGGCGTCTGAGGACCGCCAGTACGCTGACTTTCAGCCAATGTTGCTCGCCCCCAGGTCTACGTTACGGTCGAGATCGAGGACATGCACACCGGCGAAGGCGTGATAACTGTAAGCGTCTCGGGACAGGATTAACGAGCAGCTTCAGGGCACCGCTGCATGCAACACGCGGCCCTTCTATCGCTGTCGAAAGCCCTGCTAACATACTCCTACAACCACATCGGCCCGTCAGAATGATGGCTGGCTCACCATGGTCGCAGTCAACGACGCCGGCCAGCCCCAAAAGATCCCAGCGACCGTCCCAGCAACCGAGGAGCAAAAGTCTCGATTTGCTCGTGCTGGCGAGCGCCGCGAGCGTCGTCTCCAGGAAAAGGCCAACATCCGGGGATAGCCAAGTCGCTCGGAACAGGGCGACCTCGGAAAGTCGATCGCCTGACTTGCACTTGGGATGCTGCCGCTTGCTGATCATCGCCATCGACCAATGGCTCCTCAAGTGTGCCGCGATGATACAGGCACCTCTAATACAGTCCTTCCACAAGCAAGTGGGGCAGAGCTGTGATCGCCGGTGGATCTCGTCGAGATGCGGTCTGGCTCGTGGTCCTGTCTGGTTGATTTGAGCGGGGCACAGCGTTGCATGAACCAGGGCCGAGGCTCGTTTGTTTCATGGTCCTGGGCAACGCGAATGCTGGCCGAGCCAGAACTCCGTGATTGCCACGTGGCATCACGTGGAGTTGACCAGGGTCGGTGCCTGTCTGGGTGGTCGGCGTCCTTGCCTGCAACCTCCATCGGCAGCGAGAGAAAGCTCTGCTGCCAATCTGTCCACCCAGGAGCGCAAACACACAGGTGGGCGAGGCGACCGGGCCGGCAATGCCGAGTGCAGGGCACAGGAGCTCCAGCGTTGCTGCGACGGCTCTCTGCAAGACTGCTGACCCTCTTTGTCTGGCATATGCAGCGGCGGCAAAGAACACTTGCAATCGGTCCAACGGCGTATCACGCAATCAGCGCTCATATTCAAGCCCAATACTACGATGGAGGAAATTGGAATCAAGATCAGCGCCTCGGGCTCGTTTGTATGTGATTTTTTGCAAGGCTTGGCGCCGAGGAACGGAGCCGGTGGCATGGGTCTCGTTAGCGATCAGGGACTTGACGAACGGCGACTCCGAGGAGCAGAGCTGCGAGTCTGCTGCCGATTCGAGTCGTCCAAACAAACAGCCATCTTTCCTATAGCCTGTTGGATGTCGGATTGGCTGCATCTGTCTGCACATCTCAACAACACAGTCACCGGGATAGCGGTGGAGGCCCCGAGGCCGCCGCTGGAATATGTGATCTGCTCAGATACCGCCGATTGACCCATCTGCTGACGCTCCTCCGATTCACTCGGTTGTCGTGCCATCGGTGGTCGTGCCATTGGTTCAACTAGCTCCCGGCGGGCGACGCAACCCCAGTTTCGGGCTATGCTGCCGAACTCGATCTGCTATCCGAGAAGGATCTGTACATGAAGCTCAAGAAGCTCCAGCAGCATATTGAGTTCCTGGCACTCCAGGAGGAGTACATCAAGGACGAGCAAAAGAACCTCAAGCGCGAGCTGATCCGAGCGCAGGAAGAGGTCAAGAGAATTCAGTCGGTGCCCCTGGTCATTGGCCAGTTCCTCGAGCCCATCGACCAGTACACGGGCATTGTCGGTTCAACCTCTGGATCGAACTATGTCGTGCGCATTCTGTCGACGATCGACCGTGAGCTGCTGAAGCCCTCGGCGTCCGTTGCATTGCACCGACATTCGAATGCCCTTGTGGAGGTCCTGCCGCCCGAAGCCGACTCGTCCATCTCGATGCTCTCGGACCAGGAGCGACCCGATGTGTCGTACCAGGATATTGGCGGACTCGACATGCAGAAGCAGGAGATCCGTGAGGCTGTCGAGCTCCCCCTCACGCACTTTGATCTGTACCGCCAGATCGGCATCGACCCTCCGCGAGGTGTCCTGCTCTACGGCCCTCCCGGAACGGGCAAGACAATGTACGTGTCGTTGAGCTTGGATCAACTGGATGATGGCGGGGGTTGAGCCCGTGTGGATCAGGCCGCTTCGGGATTCTCTGCAATGCTGAAGAAGGCGCAGCCTTCGAAGCGAGTGGCACGCGATGGGCATCGCATTTCTAGGGCCCTCTGCAGGGGAAGGTTGTGGTTGTTCTCGGTGGAGGCGCCGATCGTGTTGGACACGCCCCTGCTCACACTCGCTTGCATTCTCAGGCTCGTCAAGGCTGTCGCTCACCACACCACGGCATCGTTCATTCGTGTTGTCGGCTCCGAGTTTGTGCAAAAATACCTCGGCGAGGGCCCTCGCATGGTCCGCGACGTCTTCCGACTTGCCCGTGAAAACTCGCCGTCGATCATCTTTATCGATGAGATTGATGCGATTGCCACCAAGCGTTTCGATGCCCAGACAGGCGCTGATCGCGAGGTCCAACGTATCCTGCTTGAACTTTTGAATCAAATGGACGGATTCGATCAGACTTCGAACGTCAAGGTTAGTTTGATCGTCGAGATCGAGGGGAACGATGTTGTCGCCTCAGGGCCAACGGCTGCTTCTTGAGCGGCGTGGGGACGGAGCTGTAAGCCCATCCATTGTCCACAATCAGGATGCCACCCGTAATGCAGGCACTCTCGATGACTGGCCCCACAACTGACGACCGGTTTCCCCATCTCAGGTCATCATGGCCACAAACCGTGCCGATACGCTGGATCCGGCCCTGTTGAGACCTGGACGCCTGGACCGCAAGATTGAGTTCCCGACGCCAGACCGTCGGCAGAAGCGGTTGGTCATGTCCACGATTACATCCAAGATGAACCTGGCCGACGAAGTTGATCTCGAAGACTGTAAGTTGTCAAGCATCACAGCCTCGTACTGCTGGCATGATGGTCCAGACCGGGATCGCTAATATCTCATCCATCGAAACCGCTGCAAATCCAGTCGTCTCCCGCCCCGACAAGCTCAGCGGTGCCGAAATCGCTTCCCTCTGCCAACAAGCCGGCATGCTTGCTGTTCGGGTAAGAACGAAGGATGGATCGATGATGTGGTTCTTGGGTGGGATTGTGATGGGCCACTAACCTGCATTTGCCGACGCGGCTTCGCCCCTCAAGGCCAACCGATATGTGATCTTGACCAAGGATCTCGAGGATGCCTACAAGTCGATTGTTAAGAAATCGGACAACGAGCACGAGTTCTACCGCTGAGCGACAGATACAGTCGGAATCGGTGGATTGGCATGGATACAGTTGCCCGAGACCGATGCGGGGAGAGGGCGCAGTGCATTTCGAAATATAAAGTGCCCAGAAGATATGACATGCCTATTTCGGCCAATCCAGAAATGAACGGGATGCCCTGGTTTTGGTCGTTGACCGAATATTATGTTACCCAATGTTATCGCGCGCTGGCCATGACCATTCTGTGATGCGGTGATACACTGCCATCCATGCCTGAGAACCGTTGCCTCCATACTCAGTGTGTCCAAGAGCAGCACTCACCGCTGGCACTCTGAGACCAGTGTGCAGGTCGGTTGTGGAGACGGGTGAGCGACCCAATTTCTTCACTCGGAGGTGATCTGCTGAATTGCATATGGCTCAGTTGGACGCAAGCTCATCACATACTTCATGTTCATGGAAGCGGCTGTGGCGTCCCAGTTTTGTTTTGAATGAAATGTAAAGTGCAAATAGGGCCCAGTAATCAGCCTGGTGATGGTGGTGGTGATGGTGGTGGTGATGGTGGTGGTGATGGTGAAAGAAGAGTTCCTTGGAGAAATGCATCGTCTGTGAGAGCATTGCCATTGGTATCCCGGTCGTTCTGCACTGCTGCGATATGAAGTTGTGCCAGTCCGTTGTGCCAGTCAGCTGTCAGCTATGTCATAATGCACTGTGGCTGCCACCTGTCGAGCAAGACATCCGGGTGACTCCGTCCCGAGCAGATACAGGGTTCATGATGGTCCATTTCCTGGGGCAGCTGGCTGGAATGCTCTTGGTCATGAATGCACGGCACTTCCTGTGCTGGTCGGTACTTGTGCTGGGGGTGAGTGAGTGAGTTGCCCGATACAGACACCGGCCGCTGCTGCTCCTGCATGATGGTGATTCTTTGCTGTTGAGGTTGATTTCGTGAGATTGACGCCGCCAGAGCGAGCCGGGGAACTCATTCCCGACACCATGATTGCTGGGACTGCCTTGGATTCGACATACTTTGGCTCCCCAGCGTCGACGCTGCTGCATTCGCCAGCTGTAGATACACATACCTGAGCCGCAGACGAGCGGGCGTGCTGCCTGCAGTACTGCCCGGCAGTTCTTGACATTCCCGGCTGCCGTCGACACAAGCTGCTTGCTCACTCGCTCGCAGGCATCTCAACTCCCGATCCGCGCCTTGGATGGCCGCGCCATTGTCCTTTCCCCTCATCTGCCCAACCGTTCCCCGGACTCGTCCCTCCCTCGGATTGGCTGCTGATCGATGCCCTGGCTGTCCCCAGCCCCCTTCTCTGAGGCAGGCTACCTGCAGCCAGGACCAGCAGAATGTCCGTATCCTGCTCGTGCTCTTGCCACAGTCCCTGCTCGGTCCTTGCTGTGCATTGTTGCTGTGATGTTGGCTGTCTCGTTCGATCCAGCGACTCTGGCTGGTCCGAGGCATCGTCTGCTTCTCATCGACGATCAGCTTGCTGTGCGTATCCTCTGTGCTCGAAAGATGCTCGCTGTGGTCCTCGCTGTGATCCTGAATCATCTTGATTGGCTTCTGGCGAGTCTGCCGTCGCCGGCGGTATCCTGTCCTTCATGGCCCGAGAGAAGCACCACCCCTTCGAGCCCACCCTCAGCACCACACTGCAAGCCAGACAGGGCTACGAACAGTCCAGATGGCTCGGAAGGCTTCGGAGACATACGGGTAATGTAATTCATATGCTTGCTCGTGTTGGAAGGCGGGAAAGGGAGGAGGGGTTCCCGGTCGGCCATCGTGGGTTCAACCGCAGCTTCCTCCAGACATCGAACGAGGTATGTCTCTCTAGATCTAGACTGTCGCACACACGGGCTGCCTCCACAAGCAGAGGTGAATGTAAGTGATGCAGATGGGATGCTGGTGCAGATTGAGGCGGCAGTAGTGGCGGTGGCCGGTATGAGGGTGTCGATGGGCAACTGACAGCGAGTGCGTCATTGCGTCCCAGCATTCGGCCTCGCCTGGGAGTACTACCGGATGGGATCCAAGCCACGATGGTTCAGAGAGGCAGATGCGATGGCCACGGAAGAGCAGCCCTCGGTGAACCACAGGGTTTGTGAAGGTGAAGGAGTGGGAATGCGGGTGAGAGACAGATGTGGACTTGCTGGCCAGGGTGGTTCAGTTCAGTCGAGGATTGAGAGGCATGGTCGATCTGTTTGGATTGCAGATTGCAAGGATGCATGCTGACGCTTGATCGGAAACGAATAGCTCCGTCTTGTGGTTGTTGTTGGGGCTGGATGTGGATGAGACTGGGAAAGCGAATGGCAGGATCACCGGCGATGCGGGTGAGATGGATGGCGACGATTGTCAACATGCCCAGATGCCATCGTCAAGCACCAGCACCCCGGCTTCCACAAGCCAGGATCGAGAGATGGCAGTCGAGGGACGGCTTGGCTCTATCCTCCACCCTGCATCGGGCCAATGCGCTGATATCTGGCAGCGTCGACCAGGGTCCTGCTTGGATGTCTCGCGTTCACAGTGTCTGCTTGGATGGTCCGTGCTGCTGGTGCCTCTGGAAGATTCGGAATCAAGATCAGGACCAGGATCAGGAACATACCTACTTGAAGATGCACATCGAGCGAGTCTGTGCCGGCCTGTCTGGCGCGAGTCAAAGCCGGTCGTCGGGAAGGGTGGTCTTGATGGTGCTCCAGCCGGACGGCATGTCGGTGCCATCGACGACACTCGGATCCCAGTCCGCCATGGCCATGCTCATCAGCGAGCCCAGGTCGACTGCTGACCCGGCAGCGGCCACGTCAAAGACGCTCGGGTGTTCAGAGTAGCAGAGACCGGTGGGTTTATTACTCGGACCAGTCTCTCTGTTAGTCTGCATCAGAATGGTGCTGTCATGGCTGGCTGGGACGACGGCGCTGTCGGCTCCATGTCCGTTCACTTTGTCCGGGATACGATCAACGAGCCCAGAGGAAACTGGAGTCTGCAGCCCTTGCGGCAGATTGATGGCTGGCATCTGGCCGACCAGGTTGGTGTCGACGTTGGCAGCGTCTTTGAGACTTGGTTGTTGAATGCTGTCCTGACGAGAGCCGATATCGTCCGTCGCATCCGTGGTACTTCCCATACCAGCTGCCACGGCCGTCTTGGCTGCTGGAGCACCAGGGATCGTCGACAGAGAGTGTCTCGATGAATCAGGGGTGCTTCTTGGGTCGATATGGATCTGGTCGTCGCAACCGCCGAGTACTTCACCGACCTCCATGCTGGATGCATCTCCAGCAAAAGTGCTTCCGAGAACCGATCCAGTGCCGATGTGGGAGCTGCTGTAGTTGCTCAGGCGGACAGCACCTGGCATCTTGTTCCAGCTCCTGCTCGGACCGACTTGGTTGGTGCCTGTGGTCGCATTGGACAGAATTGGTGACGATTTGAGATGATGTGGTGCTTGTGCAGCGAGTGGGTTGGCATTCGACGGCGTTGATACACCCATTGGGATCAATGGTGTCAACACTCGCACTGGAGTCGATGACGATATGCTGGAGATACCAGGCTTGGACACATGATCGGAGGCAAGAGGCGGCACCAGAAAGCCTCCATGGCCAGCGAGCCTGGTTGCAGTAGTATCGATAGCTGCCGAGAGCCGACTGGAGCCTGTGGCTCTGGTGGTGTTGCTGAGATGCTGGAACAGGGCCAGGTGATTTGGTGGATATGCCTCGGAGAGATCATGACCAAACCCTGGCGGATCGCTTGGAAACGAGCCAGGAAGCCAGTGGTGCATTTGATCAAACGAATGGACTGCCTTGAAGAAGAATCCGTTGGCTTGATCGCCAGCACAGACAGATCCGGCGTTGAGAAGGCTGTTGCTGTTGATACCAGGGTCGTGGATGGACTGACGAGGCTGCGACTGATACGGATGTAGCTGATGCTGAGCGGGATGCGAGTGGCGCTGAATATGCTGCGATTGATGCTGAGTATGCTGAGTATGCTGCAATGGTGTTTGGCCCTCGATGGAGTGAATGGGGAGCGAGCGGCGGCGATAGGGATGAGGATGGAGTCGGGAGTGGCGAGTGATCGACTCGACAGCTACAGGGTCGGGTGCTGCAGTCGGAGCCATCAGCGACGATGCCGGCCAGGCAAGCGAGTCGTGGACAGAGTGTGGATGAGAAGCTGTCGGAAATGGTCCAGCAGCAGTGGGACATTGTCCAAGAGTCGATGCCGGGATCGAGAATGGATTCATCGAGATGTCTCCGTGGCGAGCAGCCATTGTCGTCGAGAATAGTGGCATCGTCCCTGGTGATGAGACTCCATGAGCAGGGAGCCTCGACGGCCGACCAAGCACCAGTGTCTCTCCCAGCGGCGACACATGCTGGTTGCTGTCTGGTGCCGAAAGAACAGCACCGATCGTGGGTAGAGTGGAATGACCAGGGAGAAGCCAGACGAACTCATCCAGATGGCCGCGAGGATGTGCATCAGACACGCCGACGGCCGATCCTGCAAGCGGCATTTGCAGACCGGCGGCATCGTGGCATCCAGATGGAGGCAATTCAGCGGCAACAGAAGCAGCAATGTCCAGGATATGTGCAGCGGGCCGTGGTCGAGATGCTGTTGGCGACAGAGTGGGGCGAGCATGAGCGGAAGAGGCAGCGCCGATGCCAGGCTCGTCGGCCGACGTCATTGCGAGCCCGCCAGGCCATAGCGGCGTTCTTGTGCCAGGACTGACACTTGCACCTGCATCTCCGCCATTTGTCGGCGGGCATGGAGACCGATGTGCATTCTCAATGGTCGCTCTGATCAGGCGAGCATATGTCTCGCCACGGTGGTGTGCTTGATCGAGATAATCGAGGATGGAGTCCAGAACCGAGAGGGCCAGATTCCTGTCGGACGAGTGGCCCAGTGTGTCCAAGTACACCGTAGCGGCGGTCATGACAAAGTAGGACATGCCCGGGAGGAGCAGGGAGGATGGGCCGGAAGGCATGTTCTCCTGGAGTGTGCGATCAGAATCAAGCAGACCCGACCCGAACGACGCTGATGTCGATCCGATGCCGACGCAGGAGAGAATGTACTTTGCGCTCTCGAGGGCCCTTGTGTGGTTGACGGAGACACTTGCCCGAGTGCTTGGATGCGTCTCATTCGACGAGAGAGTGCTGCTTCCCGTGGTCTGGTCGCCGATGGCATCGACCGAGGATCGGCTTGCCGAGTTCGCATGCGTTTCCACGGACTCGGCACGCTCTTCCGACGAGGCGCTTGTTGGGGTCGCAAGACGGTTCTCCAAGAGATCGCCAGCATCGAGTTCAAGAGAGCGACGATCTGCTACCGACGAATGGATGATGGCGGTCGCAGTGGGTCTGTTGTGGAGTGATGCCGGTGCTTTGCATGTGTCGGGCTCGCCAGCGACCGGGCTCGATCCCGACACCGTCTGGGGCAGAGGGCTGCTTCTGCTCTCGAGCATGCCACCCTTTGCTGCTTCTCCACGGCCGCTATGATGTCGTGGATGTGGATGTGGATGTGGATGAACCAGGAGCCCTGGATCGGCGTTGGTCTGCTTTGGGTGTGAGCTGAGCGGTGTTGTGTCGCTGTTGGTCCTGTGCAATGGCTGGCCGTGGGAGCGACCCGCGAGGGCCGTCGAGGCGAGGCGCTGGGCAATGATGTTGAGGGAGTGAAAATACGAGTGCAGGTGGTGATGGAGGCCGAGGGCACCTTTGGGCGATTGCTGGTGCTCGGGCGAGAGACTGCTCCACCACTGGCGCAGACCGACAATGACCTCGGCGGCACCCATCTGCCGCTGGTGGCTCGTCAGCACCGGGGACACCATCAAGGACGAGAGCCTGCCACTGATGTGGGCGAGGTGGACGTATATGCACATGTCCTCGTAGAGCGAGTCGAATCCATCGAGCAGGAACGACGAGTCCCAGCCTGGTGCGGGCGCCGATGGTCAGATGTGCGGGTCCGGGATCAGGACAGGGTTGGATGGCCGATGCACCGGCACGGTGTTGCAGCGACGGTGGTTGGCGAGCGGAGCCATCGAGTCATCCAGAGTGTTGTCGCCGAGTTGCACCGTTGAGCGAGGCGATGGAGGAGACAGGATCAGCGGGATGGATCAAGGGGAGCAAAGGCATCGGCACGACCGAGACGCCTGCCCGCCTGCACCAGCAGAATGCATCTCGGACCAGCGTGCGCCACACCCCATCCGTGCCTGCATCTGTGCGGGAGCGATGCAGCAACGGGGAGCCAGGGCCCTGGGCAGCAGCAGCACCGCCAGCCCGCCCTGGCCGGCATCCTGGCTCATGTTCGCAGCGACAGCCAGGGCCGTGTGGCGTGGCGCATGCGCCTCACGGGGTGGTGTCACAACGCGACGATCCCTTGAGGCGCTGCGTTTCAGGGGGAATGGTGCAGGGGAATGCTGCCACAGAGACCCAAGCGACGGCGACGAGGCAGGATGGGGGCTCTGTGGTTGCTCGCAGACTAGATGGCGCTCGGTGTCGGGCGGCTGCGTCCTTACCATCGTCGGGAATGGCCGGGCATCGCCCAGCCATCAGAGCTCCGAGACGATCAAACAGAATCAGGGCGAGAAGCGTCATCCGGCGATATCGCAGCTCCGAGGACACACGGCTTGTCGTTCCAGATCGTGCCATGGGAATGGATAGTGACTGGCATTCTGGGTCGGGGCGTGCAGACTGCGAAGAGGCGGATGCCGTGGGTGCTTGTGGCAGTGGGGTCTCGGATGGGTGACTCAGGGCCGATCCTGTGTGGTGCGGACCCGGAGCAGTCCAACTGCCGTGGCTGTCGAGACTGAGATGCAGCCCGAGATCCTGGGCCATGTTCCAGGCGAGCCCTGCATGATGGGGATCGAGTCACTCCCATGAACAGCGAGGCATCGCGAGCCAGGATCCAATGATCAGCAGTGTGTGTTACCTGTGTAGTAGGTGTGGCCGGTGCTGGCGCCGGATCCAGTCGACAGACTCGTTCCACAGATGATGACCACGGCTTGCAAGACTTGCAGACACGGGTGGTCGTGGAGTCGCTGGGTGTAGATGCGGCACTGGTCGGCCAAGGCTTTCCGGGTGTGGGCGGGGTCCGAGAGGCCGAGGGATGCGCTGAGACGGTCGTCGTGAGCGACCGCCAGACACATGGACCAGACGAGGAACAGGAAGGGCTTGAGTGTGCGTGTGGATTGGAGATGCAAGAGAGTGGCGAGTCGTCAGTGTCTGCTCGGGAATCGAGGCGCATGGCGAGGCAGATGGAGACATGGGTGGGCTTGTGGGAGAGGCAGTCGAGGACGTTGCGGCTGTCGATTGGCTCCCGACCGATCACCGAGACAGCGACGCCATCCAGATCCACAATGCCATCCTGATTCGTTCCACAGCATCGATGCCGTGCTCTGGTCGTCCTCTGGATCGCCTTGCTGTTCAGAGCGGCCGCCGTTGCCTCCATATGGCCAGATGTGTGCTCGGTGTCATCGACGACTTCTGCATCGCGACCATGCACAGCATCCGGCGGGCATCGATCAGAGCGACTTGCTACTGTCTGGCTCGCCAATCACACACCTATCTCCACGACCTCCGTCTCCGTCTCCTCCTGCGAATCGTCGTCCAAACCACCCGCTGTCGCCCTGTCCAGAATCGCCTGTACCTCGGAGTAGCGTTCCCTGGCCAGCTCGGCGCGGAACGCAGCCGGGTCGACAAAGTCCATTGTCAGTCCGAGGTGCTCAAAGAACATCCCAGTGATCTGCCCGGTGGCATTTAGTGGGAATGGAAGGACCTCGGATGTCGGTGCCTCGGGCTTGCCCGTCGGACGGCATGCGATGTCAGAGTCAATGTCGATGGCTCCTCGTGCAGACCGAGGAACGCTGACGACGAGGGTGGCTCCGCCCATGGCAGTTGCCCCCATGAGCACTGCCGAGTTGCTGGTCGTGCTCTTGACTGTGCGAGCGAGCGGTGAGTCCACCGGCATCGATTGGATAGTTGTCGGTGTGGATCGGGTCAGGCAGGTCCGATGCCAGATCGACGAGCACGATTCCGGGTGGCAGCCAGGGGCGGTATCCGATCAGCACGTTGGAGTGCCGCCCAATGATGCCGAGCGTGATGGATCAACGGCGAGGCGGCATTGGTGGTCGGAGCGGGCCAGGACAAAAGCAAGTCGGGTGAGTGGTCGGCTCCAGCGATCACGGCTTCCTGGTCGTCATGGCAACTCGCGGTGCACATCAGGCAGCCGGCGCCACACCCACTCCCACCAGTATTCATTCTGCCACAGCAAGCCGATGTCGATGCCGATGCTGATGCTGATGCTGATCTGCCCCAGAGGCCGATGTCGTCCGTGCAGCGCAGGCTTGGGCCATCCGCCGCAGCACCATCTGCAGCATCAGCAGTCGGTCACATACCCCAGTAAATGCCGAGGGTGTTTTGGCCCTGCATCGGTTGAGGATTCCGTTGCGAAGACGGCGGGTGGTTAGTTTTACATCCTCTGCTTTGTCCTTGGTCGAGCCAAGCGAGTGCGATCGGCATGGAGGCGCACCATGGCCAAACGGCGTCGATCGATCGGGAGCAGCCACGGCGTCCTGTGCGAGCCAATCTGCCAAGGCTGCATCAAAGACTCGGATCGAAGGGCTTTGATATCCGGCAAATTGGAGGCCGTCGCGCTGATCCACGAGTTGGACGAGTCTCCTGCAGCTGGGTGATGGCGAGTCTTCTGCGGTCCGCGTTTCCTCGGAGGAGTGTAGTAGGCTGGAGAGCAAGCAGGCATGCGGATCAGCGGGGACGCAGGCCAGCATGGAGATGTGCACAGTATGAGGAAGATGTCTGGCTGGTGCCTGCAACTCGATGCAGCTGCACGTCGTGAGCAGTGATTGCGAGGGCCCAGAGCCAGACACCTGGGTTGACGTCGTCGCATCGCGATCGATGGGATGGAGTGAGGCTGCTCGCCTGCTCGATACTCACTGCAGAGGATTCCGCTTGCCCGACAGGCTTCGCATGGGTATTCGCCGATGCACTTGACCCGCTTGATGCGGCAGACTGTGCAGATGCAGATGCAGATGCAGATGCAGGCGTGTGGTTGTGAGCGGCGACTCGCGGCTAATCTGGGCGTTTGGCAGTCGACGGACATATCGGCAACGGGGCCGGGAGCGATCTGGGGGCAGATGGGATCGGCACATACCATCACACGCCCGCTTGGTTTTCGGGGTGGGGGCGGGCTTGGGAGGACCCGGTGGGTCCATGCTGGATCCGGTCTGGAGGGCAGCAAGATGGAAGAGGAGGGCTCTGGGACGAGGCCTGAGGGCGAGTCTCGCCAGCGCTGCGAAACGCGAGGATTTGCTCAGAAATGCAGGTGTCGGAAGCGGCCTGCACCGTAGCCAGTTTTGCGGTACACCCGCCCAGCCAGCCAGCCAGCCAGCAATCAGCCTGGCAGCCCAAGACTCACAGTCAGCACACCGCACAACAGCATCGACAGCATCGCAGACGACAGAGAGTCGGCGGGCTTACAGCGCAGCCTCGTTTGCAGGGCAGTTGGCGCGGGATCGGCTGGGGATGGCGATACTCGGTCCAGTTGTCGCTGTGCAGTTACTCCGGTTCAACCGAAGAATGCCCATGGCCGGAGCCAGTCTCTGGCTCACAGGCCCGCTGGCCCGCAGGGAGCGCACCGTGATATATGGCGGCCGCACTCAGACGGCCCAGCACAAACAGCCAAGCGGGTCTGCTATATGCGGCAGATGATCGCTGATTGCCCAAGGCATCGAGTGCTCAGCCCAGCCCAGCAAGAGGCATGCGAGCGAAGCGTTATGCGCCAGCACCGGCTATTCCTGGGCTCAGACGACTGCCTGCTTCAAAGCGGGTAGCCGAGGCACCTGCCGGGCGGAAGGCGCCAACAGTGGCATACAAGGGTCCAGATGCTGGTGCTGTTGTCGCTCGACGACGAGATCGCACGGGTATGTCGGGGAGAGCAGGCACCCGATCGTCAACAAAAGGGGGTGGATGTTGGATCGCTGGGAGGTGCCAGGCATGGATGCAACTGCACCCGACTCAGCCCACAATCCCCGGCGGTGTGATGCACGAGGATGTGGGGGGTGGATGTGCATTTGTGGTGTCAGCTGGATTCAGGGGGAGGGGTGGAGAGGAGTGGTCGGCAGTGGTCGATAGAGTTGGGCCAATGCCGGTGTAGTTGGTGCTCGGCACAGGGCGCTGCTTGGGCTGCTGGTGTGTCCTGGGTGTTGATGTTTGTGTTGGCCGCGAGACAGCAACGTGCTGGCGGGGGCTTGGGTTGATGTGGCCAGAGTTGGACGACAGGGGTTGTGGCCGCCAGGGGTTGTGTTGTCGAGGATTGTGGCTGTCAGGTGGCCGCTGTCAGGGGGTGGATGCATCTCGGTCACCAGCACCAATGATGTGGCTGGTGTGGTGCTGGGGAATAGCTGGTCAGAGGGGTTGCTGGTCTCGAGCTGGATCGAGAATGTGGACTGGGTGTGGATGGAGAGACAGTCGGGGTGTCCAGATGGAGTGAAGGGAGTCAGTGCGATCCAGGGTGCAGCTAACTGGCAGGGACGAGTGCTGGTGTCGAGCGGGATGCAAGAACAGGTCGTGGTAGCTTCGTTGAGTACAGATGTTATGCTGATGTTGTGCTGGTGTTGTACATGAGTGGACCAGGCTCCAAGACGATCCAATGCGAGACACCCGCTGGATCGAGCATAGATTCGGCGCATCTCGTACAGTCCAAGGCTGGGGATACACATACGACCAAGTCGGTATTATTATCTCTGCTCCATAGTGTCAAGCCCAGTATCTGCCGCCCATATCCCACCAACCCAGCACATCATAACCGTGTGAGTGCCCATCAACGCCATTCAACCAAGCGGCCGAACAATATTATCCGTGTCCAGGCCGTCGTCGAGTACAAGCGATCACACTCCGCATCGAATGCATCCACCACAACGAAAGTTTAGCAGGCCTCAGGCCACTGATGTCCATAGAAAGCGGGACGCTGTCCCGCATTCTATGGATTTGACTATATTACTCAAAAACTTTAGAGATGTTACTCGAGGTCTGCAGCAGCCGTCCCGCACTGGCGGAGGACATGGCGAGCAAGGGCATCCTTGCGTGTGAATTCTTTGTCACAGCTCTCGCACTTCCACTCCTTCACCTTGGTGTGGACAGTCGAGTGTCGCGTCAGATCTGGAGAGGGCAGCAGCACAGCAGCATCAGTACCAGTCGAGGCAGAATCGGGCCGGACAGGGAAAGAAAGCTATCGTGTGAGGCTGGACGGAGGAGAGACTCACCATGATTGCGGAAGAATCGCTGGTTGCAGATTGGGCACTCGAAGGGGCGGTCGCGGCAATCTTCGTGGGTCTTCTTGTGCGCCTTGAGGTTGAACTGGCGCGAAAAGGCACGGCCGCAGCCCTCGTAGTCGCAGGCATATCTGCGTTCCTGCAGCTTCTCCTTCATCGCAGAAGGAGCGGCAAGGCGGGTGGACTCTAGAGGCGACATGGCCACAACAAAGTCGTCGGCGCTGCCAGGTTCTGAGGAGGACGACAGGGCAGCTTCGGCGGCAGAGGTGAGCTCCGCGGTCTTGTCCTGGAGGGCCTCGATCACAAGGTTGTTGAGGACGGTCTGCAGCCTGGCCTTGACCATGTTGTCGAGCAGGGCGCCGAGGGACGGGTTTCCAATCAGGCTGGAGGCGTCGATGTTGTAGGGCACGCTGGACGAGCCGGCAAAGGCCGGGAGGGCCGACACCAACGGCGTCACCATGGGGGTCTCGAGGCCGGTCATCAGAGGTGTGTCACTCAGGAAGGGCAGGAGGCCGGTATCCGGGGTGGACTGCGACGCAGACAAGGCGGCATTGAGGGCCGACAGATCGTGCGAGGTATAGCACGGGCCCGGAATCGACAGGGGCAGAGTGTTCTGGGACGGAAAGACATCGGAGGGAGCAACAAAGGGGGTCTCGACAATGTCGTCGATAGAAGAGAAGAGAGGAGTGCTGTCGAGCAGAGGCGTCGACAGGACGTTGTGGCGGAGCGAGTCCGCCAGGGGCGTGGCGCAGGCCGAAGGAGCCCAAAACAGGGACGACGACGCCGAGGCCAGAGGCGAGGCGCAGGCCGGAGCAGCAAAGTCAAAGAGCGGGGTGTCGGCGACGGCGCCAAAGTGATCCAGGGAGGCGGCGAACGGGGTGACGGCTGGGGTGAGGTCCAGAACGGAGGCGGCGGGGGTGGCGACGGTCGAGGCAAAGGGCGAGTTCAGAGCGCCAAAGAGATGGGACGGGTCATCGAGCGAGGGCTGCTGCGAGGCAAAGTCGGTTTCGAAGGAGAGCAGCGGGGTCAGGTCGACGGCGCCGCCGGTGCCAAAGTCGGGCTCGAGAGCGTCGGCAGGCGAGGCGTACAGGATGCTTGGGTCGAGCGACGGAAACTTCAGGATGGAGGCAGCGTCGCCAGAGTCCGGGATAATTCGAGGGGGGAAGAAGTCATTCAGATCGGTAGCGGGGGTCAAGAGCATTGCAGCGGTTGCGATCGGGTTTGTGGCAGGCTGGATGGCCGACACGGGTTCGGCGATCCGGCCCGCGACTAGAGCGGCGGCGGTTGTGGCGGCTGAAGATGAAGATGCTGGAGCGGCGAATCCTCCAACAGAGACCACAGGCCCGCTTGTGCGGGCGAGCAGGTCAGCCAGACGGAGTCGCTTGAGGTCATGCAGTTCATGAGGCCGCTGCTGCTGGAGGGAGCCGGCTTGGGGCTCGCGCAGGGAGGAGGCATTTGAGTAAGAGGAGACATTGCTGGGGAATGAAGAATAGCTACTAAATAAAGGGCTGTGGTTGCTTAAAGTCTGGGCAGATACGCTTTTTAACGAGGAAGTAGGATTCGTCAGAAGCGAGTACGACAGGTCTTGTGAATTATGAGAAGAAGCAAAGGGCATAAAAGAATCAACGACGGGGGTAGAGAGGGAGGAGGTGGAGGAGGAAATGGTGGAGGGGGTTGGGAGGGTGACGGTGGCGGGAGTTGCGGTGGTCGATGGGATAGTGTGCGTTGAAGCTTGGGGAGACGGGAGGAAACCGGACAGCGGGCGGATTTGGCCGGACGAGCTGGTGGTTTGGGAAGCCTGGGGAGCGATTCTTCGGGGGGGAGCCGATGCGAAGAACCGCGACGAAAGCGGCGGAGGGAGGCGGACTGGCTGAGCTTGTGCTTGGTGGGAAAGCGCAGGAAATGCGGCTGGACAGAGCTCTGGAGTTCCCTCGAGACAGAAGAAGGGAAAACAGGACCAGCAGAAGGGCGTCAGATGGGAAATGAGAGAAAGGAGGGCGACTGCGGCAGGCTGGGCGATATTTATAAAACAAACGAGCGCAAGGCAAGCGAGGGGCGGTGGCGAGGCGGGAGCGGGGCGAGAGCGCGGCGAGAGCCAGCGAGAACACGGCACACACAGCGGCGAGAGCAGCGGAGAGGCAGCGGGAGCGAGCGGGAGCCACCGAGAGCCACCGAGAGCCGCCGAGAGCCGCCGTTCCCACGCCGTTCCCACGCCGATCTGGCTAATTGGTCACGTGGCGGGTGGGACAGCACGTCGCACAGACCTTGGCGGGCGGCGATTGGCCGGCGGGCACGACAACAGGCGTGTGCAGGCCGCGGCGACACAAGGGCCTGTCCGCCCGGCGGCCGCGTCCCACGGCCAAAGCGGTCCCGGCTTGTCGTGCAGGGCCGCGACGATGGGGCCGTGTGGCCGTCCATGGGCGGCACCACCATCCCATGCTCGCGAGCGACAAGCTCCCCAGGACAAGGGCCCCGCCATGAACAGCAGGCGGCCGCGACGGGCGGAGCCTGGTGCGTGGTTCGCGTGACACGGCGCTCCAGCGCGGGCTGTGTGGTTGTTGGCGTGGCGCTGCTGGCCAGCTTGTCGATGTCCTTTGTGCATCTCCATGGCCATGAATCGAGGGACAGCGATGCCGACAGCACCGGCAAGCACTGCGAAGCACAACCAGAGGACGCATCGCATCGCATCGCATCGCATCGCATCGCATTGGGTGCTGCTGCTGCGCCAACGATTGGGGATGGCGGTCGGGCTCTCGTGATCCGGCAGAACGGTGTGCAGTGCCGCACATGTCAATGTCCGCAGCGGCGTTTGTGATGACGTCCGTACAGCCGCTTCATTTCGGATAAGACTGCCCGACACTTCTTTCTTTGCCAAAACTCACTTCCCCAAACCGCCCCTCTCGCGACTGTCTCTTCTTCCTCCCAATTGAACGCGTTCCAGTCTCGTGCCGCTCTTCCCGAGGTGCTTCTCCACCGCAACCAACCTTCGCGACAAAATTGGATACTCCGTCTGGATACTGTTCATTCGCCGGCTCATGTCGACGCGTCACCGCAAATCCTTTTCCAGCGGCTCGCAGAACAAATCAAGCATCGTCCGTATCTGATGGTGCTGCTGGTGGAGCTGCTCGCGGTCCATCCATCGTTGGCAAGACTCGGCTGTCTTTCTGCCGATCGTTCTCGTCGAGCCAACTGCAGCAGCCGCACTCATCCCAATTCCTCATTCTGCATGTGCAGTCGGGTCTGTTCCGAAACAAGACTCAGGACGAGCCAGTGCACTTTTCTTCTTCGATAGCGGATTATGAGCTCCTTGGCGACATTGGTAGGCTGGGCGACCAAGTGGACTGGTGGCGATGAAGGGGTCTGGATAGTACCCACAGGCCAGCCCACCACCGTATTCGGGAATGAGATCGTGGGATCTTGGTTGACGCCGACTCGTTTGACGCCGACTCGTTTGACGCCGACTCGTTTGACGCCGACTCGTTTGTCCCCTCCCGGCCCGGCCACAACAGGGGGAATCGATGATATCTCGTATCTCTACCTGGCTCGGTTCAACCCAACGCAGGAGCTGGTCGCTCTCAAATACACCGATCTGACGCTGTCGCCCGACTTTGAATTCGTCGAGGAGCTGATTGTATGGCATGCGCGATGTGTCTGGATTTGCATCGGCAAGCCATTCGTGGCGCACACCCTGCCTCGGCATCCAATTCCTTGGGATAGCATCGCATTTCGGTGGAAGTATCGATCTGTTGGCGGAAGCATCCCCGCTGATTCACCAATCCCATTCGCCTGCCTTTCGTTTCCCCTCTCTCCGCTCCGCAGAAAACCATTCGAAATGCATCACTCTGCCGACACCCCAACATCCTGCCTTACTATCGTTCGTTTGTCGAGAACGAGCGCCTCTGGACCGTAACTCTGCCGATCAAAGCAGGTTGGTCGTCGATGTCAATGATGATGTCAATGATGATGGTGGTGGTGGTGGTGGTGGTGGTGGTGACAACTTCATGTCGATGCGGATGCCGTCCCGACACCGATAACGATGCCGCATCAATACCACATCAATACCACATCAACGACACGGCAAACCAAACCGCTTTGTTTGCGTTAGTCCCTCCGGAATCAGATGCGCAAGCAATACTCATGCTATTCGAATACTCTCCCGTTGCATCAGGATCGTGCCGTGGAATCATGAAGAGCTACTATCCCAGTGGCTTCTCTGAACCTGTTGTCGCCACCATCTTGCTGGAGGTTCTCCGCGCCATCCAGTATCTGCATGCCAACTACATGATCCACAAGTGGGTGACTGTCGGGTGCTGATGTTGCGGTCGGTGCCTGCTGTTGCGGTCCTGTCCGCTGTTGCTTTCTGTTCTCCTCGGCTCTGATTGCATCGGCTGTGTCCGTCCGACGGACACCTTCTGACCTTGCCATGCAACTTCCCGTGTCGCGGCAGCGATGTCCGTGCCGACAACATCCTGCTGGACCTGACGGGCGAGGTCCGCCTCTCGGGGTTTCGCCAGCTTGCCACCCTGAGTCGGAACGGAGAATACCAGCAATCGGTCTTTTCGCTCGTCGGCGACAATATCGAGTGGGCAGCGCCCGAGGTCATGGCACAGGTGCGTGCGCTTGCCGTTGTGAGCCAGGCGACTGATGTGCTGTGATGGGCGAGCGGGGATGAGTCTTGAGTTGGAGTGAGCTGGTGGGGACTGCGAGATGGCAGCCACACATTTGCTGATTCGGTCCTGTTGCGCAAATACGTGTGGGTGGTGTCTCCTCCCCTTCCCATCGCTAGAATTCCAACTATGATGAGAAAGCTGATATCTACAGCCTGGGCATAACCGCACTCGAGCTGGCATTCAACCAGACACCATTCGACGACTGGCCGCCGATGAAGGTTCGCATCGCTTGAAGGGGAGAAGAGGCGCCGGCTGGGCTGTGTGGCTCCGGTGGGAATGCCTCGCCACCAGTCGAGGGCTGCACACAAACTGGTTGGCTGACCGGCAAGTGGATTGTGTGCGGAGCGGCGATAGGTGCTGCTGAGCAAGCTCGAGTATCCCTGCCCGGGCATCGCAACCGACAAGATCATGTCCAAGGCCTTCTTCCAGATGGTGGCAGCTTGCCTCCACAAGGATCCGGCCAAACGGTACAGAGCAACAGGAGGGGGATGGGGACAGCGCAGCAGCGGGCGCCGAGGGCTGCTGAGCGGGTGGACGGAACACAAATCGAGACTGACGCGAGCTTCTGGGTGGATGCAATCTACAGCTCTTCGGCCCAGGAGCTGGCCGCACACGCATTCTTCAAGAACGCCAGGAATGCGCACTATTTGGAGACGCACCTGGTCAAGACCTGCGATCTCGCTGTCAAGCACGGTGCGTGCGGGCTGGGCTTGACGGACGCCTCTGATCCCGACAGCGCTATCGACGCTGGCGCTGACGCTGCGACTGACACGAGCACCGACGCCGCTGTTCTCATCGCAGGGGTCGCTCTGGGCCAGAAATGTCTCTCGGCGCCGAACAACAACTTCAAGACCGAGAGCAGCCACAAGGGATCGCCCTTGCGCGATGTCGACGACGAGAGCCAGATGGTACCTCGAGGGCGCGGCAGCTCATTGGGCGGCGGGAACAGGGTTGTGCCAGTGTGAGCGACACAGGGCAGCACCGGCTGCGGCTGTGGCTGTGGCACGGGGTGGGGGCGCTTGCGACGCGCTTTGGCTGTACGACTGCGCCGTGCAACACGGTGCGCGGCACAACATAGCCAGCGCCGCACAGCACGCGTCGGGACGCACTGCATCGCCACAACGCGTGTTGGGTTTCAAGAAGGTGCGCGGCCACGGCGACCCGGAAACAAGGCGGCCAGGAGGCGAAGAGGAAAGGCTGCGCGGCAGTCTTGTTGCCGGCTTGTTGCTGGCTTGTTGCTGGCTTGTTGCTGGCTTGTTGCTGGCTTGTTGCAGCTGTGCCTCGGCATGGATTCGGCGTGGACTTGACATGGACCCGCCCCTTGCCGGAGTGTGCATGCTGTTTCACTTGCTGTTTCACTTGCATTGCTTACTTGCATTGCTTACTTGCTTGCTGGTCGTTCGTGTCCCTCTCTTCCTCGCCCTGTGCGAGAGCGGCGGCGTCGCGTCCACCGCCCTCTTGTCTCGGCCGCCTCCTGTCGCCGATCGGATGCCGATCGATCCGCCGAGCTTGGCTGCTGTTTCTCTGCCGAGGCCGCTCCTGTCGCTGCTGCTGCTGCTGCCTGAGCCCTGGCCTGAAACACCACCACCACCACCACCACAAGTTCCACCACCACCGCAAGCATTCCTCTTCCCCCACTCGCTGCCGCCGCAATTTGTCTCTTGGCCTGTCGGCTCCCCCGCCGCTGCTCTCTTCTGTCTCGCTGCGCTGCTTAGACCCGCTGTCCTGCATCGCTCTCTGGTCCCGCCCGTCTGCCGTTGCTGGCCCTCTCTCAATCCCAACAGGCAGCGGCTGTGTCAGCCTTTCCGCTTTATTCGGGTCGTCCTGGGGCTCCTCCTGGGCTCCTCTGCTGTCCTTCCCGCCTGGCCTTCCTGAGATCGCTCTGGACTGGTCCCGCAGCCTTTTGTTGTCCTGCTGCGAGCCGCCTCGGTCATTCCCAACGTTCCCCTCATCTCTCTTTCTCGCCCGGGGCTTTCGCCAAGTTGCTTCGTGTTCGCTCTCGCCCCCTCGGCCTGCTTCTATGCACAACTTGTACATCGATTTTCTCGTTCGTCCAAACGCACTCTAATCCGTCGCGAGGTACTCCAGTGTTCTATCGCATGCATGGAAGGATGGGGAGGCCACGGCGTTGTTTCTGTCCTGCCTTCGTTGCCCCATTGCTCCGAGGAGCGGCCGGCTCTGGCACCGACCCCCATCCTTGCACTTGGCCATTCTGGTGTCCAGCAACAACACCCGGGGGCGCTTCCTGTGCCCCTGCTGCTGCTTCTGCTCGGCCTATCTGTCCTGCTCCTCTGCTCCTCGCTCCTAACCTGCATTTCCACTATCCCCTGTCTTCCTCGCCAGCGCCCTTGCTCAGACGCTTCTCGTCAGCCATCTAAGCCTGTCCATCGGCCACTCGCCCACCTCCCGCTCGTCTCTCCACACTCAATAATCCGCGTCCGTTCGGGCTCTGTCTATCCCATCTCGCCCACCTCGAGTCTCCGTTTTTCGACCTGCCACCAATGCGTCTCTCTTCGCTGTGGCTCGCCGGGCTCGCGGCATTCATCCCAGGCTTGACACGAGCCGCCAATGTGCAGCTGACCGTAAGTCATTGTTCCACCATTCCCCATTCCCGCTTGGCTTATCTACGCATCGAATGGGGTCCTGTCTGCCCCTTGTCCCCTGTCTCCATTCCGTGGGTATGCTCAGGCGCCTGTGGACGATCGTGTCGCTGATCCATGCTTTTCCTGCAACTGCGCAAATCCTCCAACGTCCATCGGTTCACACCATTCTCACGCCCGACACGCCCGACATGCCCAACTCCCAAACCGTCGAATTGCTTGCTTGGTCCACAATCGGACGGGTGTCTTGGTGCCTCCCTCCTGCAGTCGCCGCAATCCGGAGCCATCTGGACCCTCGGTGTTCCGTACACCGTATCGCTCGTCGTTGATCCCAACAGCGGCCCCCTGATCATGGGGTCGCAGTTCGATCTCCATGTCGGCCTTGTCACCATCGCCGAGAACCAGATCTTGGGCGGGTCCGAGTCCTATACCGTCACCTTTGGACTGGGCGACCTGCGCGACGGCACAACCTATTCCATCGTCCTGGCCAGCACGAACCCCGACGGCTCCCCCATCCGCCTCTCGATCGGCTCCATCTACTTTGTCACGACACCACCTCCTTCCCCTCCACAACCACCACCTCCACCACCACCACCACCACCTCCTCCTCCTCCTCCTCCCCCGCCGCCACCACCACCACCGCCGCCGCCGCCGCCGCCAGCTGCATCTTCATCAGTCGCTCCTCCGGAAAATTCATCAACATCGGCCCCGGGATCCGTTTCCCACACCTCCGCCACAATCTCGGCTACGGCCACGACCTCGTCCTTGTCCAGAACTGTGGCTTCGTCAGGGGCTTCGTCCAGAGGCTCTTTGACAGATCTCCCTACTTCCAGCACTGCCATCCTCGTTGGCAGTGCCATCAGCAGTCCCAGCGCTCCTATCCCATTCGTTACATCTGACTCCTCTGCCGCCATCAAGATCATCGCCATCGTCTGCTCTGTCCTCGTCGCCATCATCATAATTGTCGTCATTGTCTATCTGCGTCGTCGCCGACAGTCGCCTGGGTTCCAGAAAATGTCGTCGCCAAACGAGTTCACCCCTCTGCCCCTGGACAAGTACAGCCTGGCGGACGATCTTGCTGCGCCCCAGCCCCCTCGACCATCGCACCAAGGCAGTGCTCAAAGCTCAGTCCGGTCGCCGACCTCGTTCCGATCGACGCTGCGGAGTCCCGGTCAAAGTGAGCCCTCGATGCCCACGCAGCCTGTCCCGTTGGTCGTCCAGGCGCAAGGGGCCACCAGCTCTGTCTACGAGTCGCCAGAGATTGTGCTTCAGCGACACACGCCGAGCTCGACCAACAACTCGCAGGTTGCTCTGAACAACCTCGGCGCGAGCCCGCTTCGCAATCCCTTCGAGTCGCCCAGCACCACGCTGTACTCGTACGGGATCACAGGTCTCACGGCCTCGTCCGCCTCGGCATCCGCCTCAGCATCCCCGGCTGCTCCCACTTATCCGGCGCCTTTCACGACCATCACCGCCATCATGCCGCCTTCCCCGGCCGAGGCCACTGTTGCCAGCTCCACCCTGACCCACGTCAGCCTCAGCCTCGACCAGTTCTCGGCCGATGAGACCGCCTCGACAACAAGCAGTGGATACAATAATCGGCTCCGGAGCGACTCGACCTTTGGCAGACCCCTCTTTGCCAACCCCGAGGCCATCTCTGCAATCGCCCTGTTCGACCCGCTCACCACGACCCCCGCCAACGCTATCACTGTCACGGACGTGTCCCCTCAGGTCATTCCCAGCGCCCCCATCCCTGGCTCGGGCCTGTCTGCTGGCCCGCCGACGCTGGACATGGGTGCTCTCTATGCCCGCCACCTCTCCCAGCCGATCAACACCGTCGACGGCTTCAACACCGTGTCGATCGTCAACCCGAGCCCGATCACCGACGGCGCCTCCTTCACAATCGACCAGGCGACCGCTTCCGAAGCAAGCCGGACCGATGACGAAGGAAGCCCGAAGCTATGAGCTCTGCTACAAGGCCTGTCCTCCCCGGACCCTATTGTTTCTCTACTCTCTCTTTTTTTTTTTTTACCCCCTCCCCTCCACTCTCTTCCTGCCATCTTTCCTGGTTGCTTTCCATTTCTCTCTCCCTTCCCTTTTCCTTTCTTGTTCCTTGTGTGCCGCTTCTCTGTCGGACTCACTCGAGAATACCACCCTCTCCTCTGATCTTCCATATACATATATACAAAAAAATATATACATTGCCTCCCGTGTATCTTCATCGATCATTCGCGATCCACAATGGTCATCTCCCCGTCGAGGTCAGGCAAGGGCGTCGCACCCCAAGCTGCTCGCTTGACCCGGCCATCGTGATGTCGAGAAATGGAATTGTGTGTGGGACTGCCCGAGTCGTCGAGTACACGCCAGATGTCAACAGAATACTGTCCCGAGACCTACAACGAAGCCCCTTCCCGGCTGTCAACCAATACGAGAGACAATCGCACGGGCACATGCTGCTCCCATCCCCCCCTCTCCCATCTCTCCCATCCCTTCTGCACACGTTCGTTACGCGGTTTACGACCAGGAATGAATATGAGCTCCCGCCAGCATATATTGAGAATCAAAGAATGTAAAGTGATCACATAAATGGTGCAAGGTTGGGCCGGGCAAAATCAAAGGAACACCGCAAGAGGTTTATCAAGGACAAAGATCGGTGGGGACTCAGTCGTACTGGCAAAGCAACAAGTACGGAAGCTCTGGCATGGTCATGTCTCTCCCCTCCCCACTCTCCTCGGAAGAAGCTGCTGTATGGCAAATACTTCCCCCCGTCTCGGACTTCTATCCTCTCAGCACGCTCCATTACCAGCCACTGGTCTCCCCACCCTTCTCCACAACCCAAAGCTTTCCCCTCACAGACGATGTGCACATAATCGCTATCAGCGGGTTCGTTCGTGGGAGGGGCGTGGCGGGAAACATGCCGCCCGTCGCCGCAGATCCGCTTAGGCGGTTGTGACCGACTTGGCGAGGTTGCGAGGCGAGTCCGGGTTGTAGCCGTACTGGGTGGCCAAGTGGTAGGACAGCAGCTGCAAGGGAATGATGTTGATGATTCCTTGGAGGGCGTCCACGGTGCGGGGGACTCGGATGGTGGACATGTTGTGGAAGAGAGAACTGTCGTCGTCTTCGTTGCAGATGACGATGGGGTTGCCGCCACGAGCCGTGACTTGCTTGAAGGCATTCTCGACGTCCTGGTGAGGAAAGATGCCGGTGTTGTTGTGAGACCACATGAACAGGACTGGCCGCAAGCAAGCGCCTCCGTGTTGGATGACGAGTCGAGCGGCTAGACAGCTGAAACAGGCGGGATGAAGCAGGTATGGGATCGGAAGCAGGGCCTACTGCCGACTGCGGATCTCCCGATCCCGAGAGCCCTGCAGAGTGCTGGTGCAATCGATTGTGTGATTTCAAGGGCACAGCCGGTGGTCTCCCGCCCCTTGTCGAACAAGCACCACTCATGACCCCGGTCATCAAAAGCCCCATGCCTACCGAGTAGTGTCTGTCCTTGTTCATGACCAAAATGATGGGCATCGTGTTGTCGATCAGCGCGAGGGGGCCGTGCTTGAGCTCGCCAGCGAAAATGCCTTCGGCGTGGATGTAGCAGACCTCCTTGATCTTCAGCGCTCCCTCAAGGCAGGTGGCACCTTGGTAGCCGCGGCCAAGCAGGATGAGGCTCGTGGCCGACTTGAACTGCTGGGTCGCAATCTTCTTGATCGTCTCCTCTTGGGCAAGGGCTTTCTTGATGTTGTTTGAGAGGGAATAGAGCCCCTCGATGATCTCCTTGCGGCGCGCGGTCTTCTGGTGGCTGTCATCCGAAAGCTGCAGCGCAATCAGGGTCAAGGCAATGTACTGCGAGGTGTACGCCTGTTTTTTTTTTTGCATAGAGACCATAGAAGCATATCAAATGTCAGCTTCGATCTTGGCACAACAACGACAGCAACGACAGCAACGACAGCAACGACAGCAACGACAGCAACGGCAGAAGCAGGTAAAAGCGTCCTTGCCTTGGTGCTGGCGACACTGATCTCGGGACCGGCATTGATGTGCACACCACAGTGAGTCTCGCGCGAGATGGTCGAGCCAACGGTGTTGGTGACTCCCACGCAGAGAGCGCCGCGCTCTTTGCAGTACTGGAGCGCCAGGAGAGTGTCCTTGGTTTCGCCCGACTGCGACACAAAGATGCAGACGTCGTCTCTGTAGACAGGCAGTCTCTCGTCAAGGAAGGTCGAGGAGAGCTCGAGCGAAATGGCCATATCGGTCAGCTCGGCAAAGAGCGACTTGGTCTGTTGGACAAGAAGATGGGGGAGGGGTATTTCCAATCATTCGTTAACAGAACCAGTCATGATGTGGTGGCACGAGAACCATGGGAGGAAAAACAAAATCTACCCCACACGACTTACCGCAACGCAGCTATGGAAACTGGTGCCACAGGCCGAGAAGATAATACGGCGCGACCGACGGATGTTCGTAAGCTGGGAGCGCAGACCACCGAGATTGACCGAGAACTTGTTGAAGTCAACACGGCCACGCATGGTGTTGATCACCGACTCGGGCTGCTCGTGAATCTCCTTGGCCATGAAGTGGGCATAGTTGCCCTGGATATACGCATCGACCAAATGGTGTTGTTGCAAACGCATAAACGGCACGAACCACGTTGCCCGAGAGCAGCAGAGAACGCATTCGCGGATGACGGCCGCAGCAGGAGCGATGCAATGCAAGATCAATGTGACCCAACAGGGAAACTCGTCAGTGCTAGAGTGACGGCGACGGCATCGGCCCTGCGTAGCCTGCCTGGGATCGAGTGCGGGCACGGACTAGCTAATGAAGACTGCCCTGCCCAACGGCGTCCAACGCAACCCACCAAAGCGTCACATATCCAAAGC
Source organism: Polychytrium aggregatum (assembly GCF_025602895.1). Taxonomy (NCBI): domain Eukaryota; kingdom Fungi; phylum Chytridiomycota; class Chytridiomycetes; order Polychytriales; genus Polychytrium; species Polychytrium aggregatum. The sequence goes on from NW_026516245.1 coordinate 193,145, forward strand.
GATCTATCCCAGCAACGTCATTTCCTCCCTCCCTCCCCCCAATGGCTGCCACGGAACCGACCTTCTGGATCTGGGCAAGCTCCTGGACAAGGGTCTGGATGGTGCGGATCGACGACATGTTGTCATCCCTGCGGAGACGGTGGATGTGGAGGTCTGGCATCGGAAGAAATAGCCTGGCATCAGATTGATGCATAGCGAAGCGTTTTTCCACCCAACATTGTCGAGCAAAATGGCAATGCAGCTGGCGTGCTGAGAGCAATGGGTGTGCACAACCATACGGTATCTTACCGCCAGCGGAGATGTGGGCGACATCGTCATCCTCGAGGTACAGGACCTTCTTGGTGTGCTCGATAATGGCCGAGGCATCCGAGGCAAGGATGTACTCGATGGGCTGCGGAGTGGTGTCCTCTCCAAAGAAGCTGCGGGACTGCACTCTTCGGTAGTTTTGCTGGTTGCCGACCTGGTCTTCACCAACTGCAGGGAACAGAGACGAAAGGTTAGGTCGGGAAGAGTTTAAGTGGCATTTCAGTAACCTTCGGGCACCAGTCGATGCAATTGGGCATGGGTACAGGCAGAACGCGGATGATCACGCCGAGCAAGAAGCAAATCGAGCTATCACAGAGGTGCCTGACCGGCCGACCAGCCTGCCAGTGATGCTTACGGACGACTTCTTCGACATCGACAAAGTCCACCTTCATCTTTTTATCGGTCCTGACGCCGATCAGCAGAGGCGAGCCTCGGCGGGCCGCGACCATCTCGTCGGGATAGTGGACGCTCTTGAAGATGAGGGCAAAGGCACCATCCTGTTGTATAGGATATGCATGCAGATGGCCGGATGGGCACAGGGTGGCGGTAGAGTTGCTGGTCAGCAAACAGTCAAAGCAAGGGTCGCCACAGCGCAGGCTGGCTGAGATCACTGCATCATTCGAATCGAGCGACTCACCAGCTCCTTGCACACTGCCTTGACCAACGCCGTGAACGACAGGGGATTGCCGGCCTTCTTCTGGCTGTCATAAATGTATTTGGCCAGCTTTGCGACGGCCTCGGTGTCGGTGTCGGACTCAAAGACAAAGCCATACTTTTCCAGGATGGCACGGAGCTCCTTGTAGTTGGTGATGATGCCGTTGTGGACGACGAGGAACTCGTTGGAGGGATCCGAGCGGTGCGGGTGGGAGTTTCGCTCGGAAGGCACACCATGGGTTGCCCTGTGGGTTCAATACAAGAGCTGTGAGTGTCACTTGGCACATACAATCGATCCCCTGTATTGCCACAGGCCGCAGCTGGTATGTCTCCGTGTCTCCGAGTCATCAAACAGACGCGGCGATATGCTCACCAGCGGGTGTGGGCCATGCCGCTGTGGGAAAGGAAGGTCTTGTTGAGATCAAGATCCTTGTCCTCCTCGATCTTTTGGCGGAGGGCCAGGACCTTGCCGACCTGCTTGTAGATGAGGATCTCCTGATCATTCTTGCCGTCGATACAGAGTCCTGGCAGGATACGGAGGGTGGGCCAGATGAGCCGGGTGATAAGCCAGGAGCCGGATGATGAGCCAGACGAGCGCGTCAAAGGCAGCAATAGCGATGCACCGAGGACTCATTCATTGAGCTGTGCACGGGCCGCTCCCTGCACCGCTGGATCAACATCTCCAACTGATCGTCCTGATCAGTGTTCACCACGGCCCTCGGTTCCCCAGATCGGTCGACGACGGCGGTCACAGACTCGAAACGGCCCGAACACGCGTCCAGCACAAGTAACGATCGTGCCGAGACAGCCAGAGAGTCAGCATCGAACGGCCACCAAACCCATACCGGCAGAGTCGTATCCGCGATACTCCAATCGCGACAAGCCCACGAGGAGGTTGTTGAGAATGTACTTGCGATCCCTCTCGACCAGGAAGTTGATATAGGCAAAGATACCGCACATGGCTGGCTACAGAAGTGGAGACGAGGAGGGGCAGAGAGCGATGCCTGAGTGGCCGTGGACGGAACGGAGACGAGGCGGGCGACGTGATGGGAGGGAAGAGAGCCAGAGGAGCGGAGCGAGGACGGTTGGAGGCGGGCTTGTATTTAAGAGGCTGGGACGGAGAGGAAAGGCGCAAGAGGCTCGACAAGAGGGGCGAGACCACGGTGGTTCCCGCCAAAGCGAAAGACAGCCGGGAGAGGGGACCGGGAAGGGCGGCGCTGCGGATGGCCGAAACGACGATGATAACCAGAGCGATGGCGAGTGGCACCGAAGCGACGAACGGTTAATGGTTACGAATGATGGCGCGAATGGCCCGAGTATCATTCATCGATGTGATTTATCAAACATAGTTCATCGATAGGGGTGATCAAACATAGTTCATCGATGCGAATGATCAAACGCAGTTCATCGATGTGAGTTATCAAACGCAGTTCATCAATGGGAGTTATCAAACGCAGTTCATCGGGCGCATGTCCTCCCACGACCGGCTTCATGGTCGCCCCGCAGCCAGTCCGTTTCGGCCCGAACAAACCGGCTGCTCGGCCGCGTTTTTTTCGGCTTGGTCCTGCGATCGGCTGGTGCTGGCCGTTCCACTCTTGTTGCTGCGGATCTGCGCTGGCTGGGACAACTCTCGCCCGATCGCATTCCTGGCGCCAGTCGCTGAAGCAAGATCGCTCCAAATGTTCGCCGCACGCATCGCCCAGTCCCTCCGGCACCCGGTCCTCCTCTCGTCGCCGCCGATCGCCATCAGGCCGAAGCGGTTCCAGCACAAACATGCTTCCTGGCCAGCCGGGATTTCGCAGCTCATCAAGGAGTCCATTCTGCCCTCGGACTTCCTGTCCAATTTCCGACCAGGGCTCGCATCGCTGCCGCCGCCTGTCGCCCAACGGCAGGAGATCGACCTGGTCATTGTCGGGATCGGGCCGCGCGGCGATGGCTTTGGGTTTGCCTCCGAGGCCGCAGACGCACTGGTGGTGGTCCCGACGACTCTACCGGGAGAGCAAGTTCGAGTGCGGGTCGTCAAGATCGCCCGGGACTACATCTACGCCGACCTCGTCAAGGTCATCGGCCCGTCGCCTTCTCGGATCGAGCCCAAGTGCAAGCACTACGATCTCTGCTCAGGATGCAATTTCCAACACATGTCCTACGAAAACCAGTTGAAGCACAAGGCCAAGGCCGTCGAATCGACCTTCAAGACCATCCGGAACATGCGCGGCATCGACTCGACCGGGGGCCCAGCCGTCTCGCCCATCGTCCCGTCGCCGCTCACGTACGGCTATCGCACCAAGATGTCGATCCACCATCCGCCCGTTCGCCCAGGCGGAACCGTCACGGCCGTGGGATTCAACCGGCGAGGGAGCTCGAGGGTCGTCGATATCGAGGAGTGTCCGATCATGACCCCGGCGATCAATGCCCGGCTGAAGTCGCTCCGCGAGCTCCTCCTGAATACTCCCCAGTCAGAGGGCTGCTCCGGAGACACCCATTTGCTGCGGCATTCGCTCGTCGTCGACACCTCTGACCTGAAGCACATCACCCAGACCGAACGACTGTCGAGCCCGGACGATATGCCAACGCCATGGCCTCCCAAGAAAGCCGGCTCTCGGGTGATCACGAACCGCCGCCAGGCTTCGCTCGAGATCATCAATGGCATTCTGTTCCAGTTCAACTCCAACTCGTTCTTCCAAACGAACCCGTCGATCCTGGGGTCCTTGACGCAGCACATTGCCCAGCAGATCGAGGCCTGCAAGAAGATTGTGTCGGCCGCTAGTCTCCCGCCGATTCGGTTCCTGGTCGACACCTACTGCGGCACAGGGTTCTTTGGGCTGCAGCTGCACCACTACTTTGAGCACGTCCATGGGATCGAAATCGACCACCATGCGCTGCAGTCGGCCCGGTCGAGCGCCACCATCAACGGCATCACCAATGCCACCTTTTACGAGGGCAGCGTCGACCACGTCTTTGGAACTGTGCCATGCAATCCCGACGAGACCGTCGTCCTGGTGGATCCGTCCCGCAATGGCTGCAGCCCTGATTTCCTGTCACAGCTTTCGATCTACGGGCCCAGGGCAATTGTCTATGTGTCCTGCAATCCGGTCACCCAGGTCCGGGATCTGACGACGCTGCTCGAGGCACCCTTCACCGGCATCAACAGCAAGGGTGTCAGAGTCCGTGCTGCCCCGTGGCGCAAGACGATGCTGGAGTCCTTCACCACCGCTCCAGATGCCTGGACGAGCCCGCCACTCAAGAACGGTGCCCTGTACATTGACGGCAAGAGGATATCGTTGAAGGGCGTGCTCCTCCCGCACGACGAGGATCCGCTTCCCGATCCCATCAAGACCCGCTCCCACTGGTACCGAATGCTGTCGATCCAGCCGTTCGACATGTTTCCTCAAACGGCCAGCGTCGAAAATGTCGTGGTGCTGATCCGCGAAGATTGCCCTGCCGTCGACAATAAGGACGGATCTAAGGAGCTTGAAGGCATCACAGAGGAGATTCGATAGTGCCGAGGAGATTCTATCAGGGGTGCCGAGCAGGTCACAGGACAAGGAGAGGCGATAGCGCCACTGCAGTCAGAGACAACCGCCCTCTCCTCTGTATTCCAATCCAGAGACCTTCAACGACACGGCTGGGCAATCCGACACCTCTAGGCTGCTCATCACTGGCCCATCAGGAGGGCCGGCTCAACGGGGTCGTGGAGATGGTCGTGCCACCCGACGAGGCAGGTTTATGGAGTGAGACCATGATAGAGTGAGACCATGACGGAGTGAGACCATGATGGAGTGAGACCATGACGGGCCGGTGCCCGACACGCCGAATGCGATGATAATATATAGACTGTTCGTCGGGGTGGAATTACAACAAAATCGAGAGATGGGACCTCATTGATGGGCGACAGCCACGACCGAACAAGGGGCGGTCGAGGAAGGTCATGCTGGGAGCGGGGGAAGGAGACAATAGTGAAGCTGTGAACAGCAGACGAGGAAGAAATATTATGGTCACAGTCAGCGGGAGTGAGGAAGGTGCGGCTTGCGGCAATTGGGACGGCACCGAATGGAGGGCCAAAGACGAGTCTGGTGGCCCTGGCCGTCGCGGTCGTGATGATTACGGTCGGTTCAGATGTAGGTGCGACAAGGCAGCGGGGACAGGAAGAGACATTCTAGTCCGCTTCTGGAGGGCTGGAGGGCAACTCGGGCTCTGACATCGTGTGGGTTTGCTGTCCGGTGATGGACCCGGTCCCGCCGTCAGTGTTGCTTCGGGACAGGAGCGCAATGGTCACCAGCCGAGCAGTACAGAGCTTCATGGCCGTGACCAGACGAGTGAACGACTCGAGATACTTTTTCCGAAAGGTTGGGTTCACGGTCTCGAGCAGCGGAAAGCAGTCCAGGACGATGCCAAAGACCAGGCCGACGTACTCAGAGTCCCAGCACATGGTGAAAGTACAGGGATCGACCACCTTCTCGACCAGGTTGGTGAAGAGATCGCGCAGGTTGCGCCCCTGCGATAGGTTTTGGCCGATGGTGAGGATGTTTTTGATGATGCTCTTGAACGCCGCCGAGGAGTTGCTTGGGTTCTTGCCGAGCTCGAGAATGTTGCCGAGGCCCATTGCTTCGAGTCTCGTCTTGACGAGCTGACGGTATTCTTCCATGACCTCTTTGTTGTTGAACAACAGATTCTTGATGTAGGTCGAGTCCGACACCAACGCCGGGTCCAGGTCCTCGAGAGCCGAGGCGGAGGGCAAGGTAAAGTATTGCAGAAACACCGATGCGCAGTACTCAAAGTCCGAGAAGCGCAGATGCGAGAGGCGCTTCTTGGAGGTGTCGAGCCGAAAGTTGTTGATGAAGATGATGTTTCCGTATTGTCTGCGCCAGCGCCGCGGGAGGCAGGATGCACACGCACGGAAGCGCGGGGGTCGAGAGCAGAGCGTTAGGATCGAGTAGATTTGCCAGACACAGGCCTTGGGTCCTGTTTTGACTCGAGCTTGCCACAAAGCTTGGCTGGGTCGATGCGTATGGCGCTCGGGTGCGTGCCAGTGACTTGGTGATGAATCGCACTGCTGCGTGCGGCCTGCACGGTCAAAGAGCGTCTCTCTTACCTCGCGAGATGCTCAGGGAGCAAAAAATCGGTTTGGATGATGGAGTAGATGTTGCCGTCCGAGTCTTCCACTTTCTTGGTGATGCGCTTGAGGTTGTCAAACATGCGCCTGCATCCGCCAAGTGGGACCCGACTCTTGAGCGACACCTCCTCGAGCTCCTTTCTCGACCGGGCCGTCATCTTCTTGCCCAGGATTCCTCGCATCACATTCGGGTCGAATGAGTAGTACGACTCGATCAAGAAATGCTTTGTCTCGGGCGTGAGCTGGAAGATGAGCTGGCCCAAGAGATGCTTGGGCCGGTGCAGATACGTCTCGAGGAGCTCATAGTTTCGATACTGTATTCGAGGGGAGAAGGGCGTAGGGTTGGCTTTGGGTTTGTCGAGCGTCTGCATCCCCTGCGACAGCATTGACCGTGCATGTCATGGTCCACCATGCGAGTCGGCGATGCGAATCCCGGGCTCTTCACATCGGCCAGTCGCAGTGATTGGCACGGCGCTGCACACGATATCGAGACAGGCGGCAAGCACCGCATTTCTGGGCACTCCAGGGGTGACACTGCCTTTGCTGACCTGGGATATCACAAAGTTGCGAACGATGGCCGGCGACATGTCGGGCAGATTGGCGCGCTGGGTGGTGTAGGATGCGGCTTTGTCGACTGCCATGGCGCGGGACGAGATGGATGAATCGCGGAGCGCATCAGCAAATGCGTTCGAATCGACGGCAAAAGACCGCCGCAGGTCGCCAGGTGGCTGCCAGGGATCGTTCGTCGATACGTTGGGTGCGAGCGACGAGGTAGCAAATCAGTCCTCACCATTGAGACCCATCAGCCAGAGATGCCATATCGCCTTGTCGAGGACGACGGTGTTGCCGACAAAGACAGAATATTCCATTGCGCAGGCGGGTCTGTTGCGGGATTGTTTGGATCGGGCGTCGGTCGGGAGGGCAAGCAGTCGCAGGACGAGCCGGTGGTCTGTCCTGAGCGATGGGGGATCGACTGGGTTGGGTTGGGTTTTGGGTTGGGTTGGGCGAGATCGCATCCAAGCCCGACTCTGAAAGCCCGGCTCGGCCAACCAGAACACAGCCTCGGTGTTCCGTGCGGCTGTTCTGTGCAGTCTGCCGGGACGGATTGCATCGCGCCGGTTCGATCCGCCACGTGTGACGTGGAGCATGGGTCCCTGGCGGCCATCTCCGACCAGGGCCAGCAGCCCTCCAGCACGTCGCCCTTGGGTCGTCCGTCCTCCAGAGTCCACCCGTTGCCCACACAGCTCTCCATCTGCTCGACAGCGATTCGCCCGTCATGTCCAACGAACTCGGTACGTGGAAAGTGCTGCATTCCGATGTGCGTCGGCGGCAATGTCCGCTTGCGCCTCCTCAATTGTACCGCCCCGATTACCGCACATCGATGTCATGCGCTGCTGCTGCTGCTCGCTCTCGAATCCACTGCGCTGGCTGACATGCACGTATATCTCACCGATCCGCTCGCAACAACCCGTCTCCAGCCCTGCTCGAGACAGTCGAGCTCCGTCTCGCCCTTGCCGATACGGACGAAAAATTCGAAAAGAATGTGGCGACCTTCCTGGCCCCCGTCATCCTCAAGCTCGACAGTCCCAACGAAGCTGTCAGAAACAAAGTCATGTCCATCTGCGTCCACATCAACAAGCGCCTCAAGTCCTCCAGCGGCATCAAGGTGCCCATCGAAGCCGTCCTGAAGCTCTTCACCGATCCTGCCACCTCGGCGCTCGTCAAGAACTTTTGCCTTGTCTACTTGGAGATGGGCATGCAGCGCTGCAAGATCGAGGCAAGTGGAGCGAACCCAGGTTGTCGTGGCTGCGAGTGATGATCCGTCAGCTCAGATGAGGATAGTTTCATCGCAGCCTCCAGCCGTATGATCAAGTCGATGAACTCGATCGCAGGGTCTCACAGTCCATCTGGCGTAGAGTGTCCGTCGCTCGCTGCCAGCAGCGACGGGGATACGACACAGCCTCGCTGTGGACAGGGGATCGACGGGGCTGGCTATACAATCCTTCCTTACACATCCAATCCATCACCTACTTTGGCCCCAGGACCTGCAAAGTTACGTCCCCCAGCTGCTCGCCAGGATCGCGGAGAGACCCCTCAATCAGCAAACGACCTTGTTCCAGATAACGTTGCCGGTGGGTTTCGGGCGACGGCGCTTTCGAAAGTCGTGCAAGCACACATGCACAGGATAGTAACGGCAGGGAAGCGAAAGCGAGCCCGGGACAGGGATGCTTTGGAGCTGAAGGCTTCCCTACCGATACTCCTGGATGCAGATCCTTGCAAAGTACACGATTCCGACCAACGTGAGCGCCAGCGGCAAGATTCTTGAGCCCACGCAGGATCCCCTTGGCTTTCTCCAGAGCCCCAAGGACGCCAAATTCCTCCTCGATAAGATCCTGCATGTGGTGCTGTACACCGTTCAGCCGAGCACGCCAGCGCCAGGCACTGGAGGGTAAGACTGTTGTGAGGAGGGGAGCCGAGATTGACGCATGGCGCGGCATTTCTAGGGAGTAAAGGCTTGTGGGCGGAGCGGTGGAATCACCGATCAGGTGGCCTGTCGCTTTGGCGAGTCGTTACAAGCGGAAAGTTGACGCTGATACCACCTGTAGTGCCTCCTCCGACGCGCAGGCCAGGGCGCTGCCTGCAGGCTTGTCTCAAAGCGATGTGCAGTTCGTCACATCTGGAGGCAAGGCAGCCTTTACGAGCGCCCCTACAGAGCTCAAGGTCCTCAAAGTCTCCTTGGTCAAGCTTGTAGCAAACAGCGCTGTGTTTCCCGAGTCCCTGGCCCTCGAGACTGAAAAGTATCTGATTTATCTTTTGGCCCAAGCGGATGCCAACCACGAGGTCATCTCGGCCGGCGAGGACGCCATGAAGCGCCAAAGCAAGCCCGACTTTGAAAGCGACCATGTAAGGAGTGTCTGCAATCGAGCATCTCTGGCAGATACGAGCACATCCCAGATGGCTCTGAGAGATGCACTGACGACACCTACGCTTTGCAGTTTGTTGCACGTCTCTACGAGCTCTATCTTGGCACACAACAGGCCACAAAAGGTGTGTTTGCGCGAGGTTGAATGCGAAATGGAGCTGGGCTTGCTTGCTTGCTTGCGAGCAAACCGTTGCATGCCAAGGTGGGCTGAGCCATCCATGTATCCATGTGTCCACAGGCCAGGAGGCAAACGTGCGTGCGGGTGCGACCGTCCAGGCCAAGCACAAGATTTTGGGCTGCCTGACCAAGTCTGCCAAGGCGACCAACAAGTTTCCCGCCGTCATTCAGGTCATCTTTGACAGTCTCTACCGTAGGTCTTTTGTTTGCGGCGGAGGGTACGCTTGGCGGAGCGAGTGCATATCACGCACAACAACACATTACGCACATATCGCATCGTACATCGCACATACAGCCCGACATTGACGCTGATTGTCGCCTTATTTGTTCAGACGAAAAGACCACCGCGAGACTCCGCAATGCCGGCATGTCCTTTGTCCAGTGGGTTGCCAGAATGGTCAGTATCCAGGGATGGCGAGGGAAAGTAGGCATGCGTGTGCATGTGCGCGTGTCTGTGCAAAGTGCAGGCGTATAATCACAGCTTTGGGGGCTCTGTCGGAGGTATTCATGCCGGTATTTAGTTGGTGCTGACGTTTGCAACCTCTGTCTGTGTCTTGGGGGTGGGGCTCAGGCCACTGACGAGGTGATCAAGCCCGTCGCTCCAATTGTACTGTCTGGCCTCCTCAAGTTTATTGCTGACCCCGACGAGGGCACCATCGCTGCGAACGAAAACGAGAACCTGCGTGGATTTGCTTATGAGGCAATCGGACTCATCTCCAAACGAGGTAGTGCACTTGCTGATGCCTTTGGCAGTGGATGCGGTGGGCCATAAACTCCCTTTCGAATGGCGTTCTAATGCGAGTGCTCTTGCGGACTTCGCAGCTCCCGAGCTGTTCATGGCCGACGCCACGATTCTGTTCAATCTCTTCAAGGCCGTCTCGACCGAGCAGCGCAACGTCCGTGTGTCGGTGCAGGAAGCACTTGCGAGCATGATCCCGGCGTATCAGAATGTCGTATCGGACACTGAGAAGAAGCTCGTGCTCGAAGCACTCTTGCTTGAAAACATGGATAAGGTATAGTTCGAGCACGTTGGTCTCTCTGGCTCGTGTGGGGAGATATACTTGCAGCACTGAACAGGTGCCGCCTTGAGCATGCTTGTGCATCTGATATACCAGCGACGGACTAAACTGCGCCTGTTGAACCCGCGATGTGATTGCACCACGTCACTAGCCCGAACACCAGGCGCGATACGTTGCGGCAAAGTACACGAATGCCCTGTTCCCGTTCTCCTATCCGCTGGCTCGCTACATCTGTCTCCAGCTCTCGAGTGACCCCAAGCTTGAGGTCCGAGAGGAAGCGCGCAAGGGCTTGCGGTTCCCGGAGCCCCCTGCTGTTGCTGCTGAATCCGATTCCGAGTCATCGACCGCAGCCGAGGTCGTGCGCGAGTACCGCGCAAAGTTGGTCGATTTTGAGAGCATGTGCAAGCTGCTTCTCGAAAAGTCTCGTAAGAACGCATCCACGGCGTCCAGCGGGATCGGCGGTGGATCATCGGCCGCCATCAAATATGTGGGCAGTCTCAGCTCCGAGACCTACTCCAACGCGCTGGGGTTCTTGAGAAACATGCTGATTCTCAGCGCGGATCCGAGAGCCACGCTTCAGGAGTTCACTTCGTCCAGCACCAACAGCTCGATTGTTGTCGAGCGAATCGCAGACTATCGCACCAGACAGCTCTATCGCAGCTTTACGAACGACGCTTGGCGCGGTGAGAAAGCCGGGGGTCTGGAAGCGTACCTGGAGCTAATTGAACTGGCGCTCAAGTCCGAGGCCGCAGGTAAGGTGCACGGTGCGCCATGTGACGAGCTGAGGCCGGAGCTCGGTTGTTTATTAGAGCAGCCGGAGGACATCTGGAGCGGCAGCTATTGATGCCAAGGATGTGGTCCGACGAGCGGCACTCCGCATGGGTGCAGACGGGGAGACTTAAATGCAGCAACAGGGGGAATATGCCACCCATGGCTGTGGCCCGGAAGACCCTATGCTGACACTCGACTGCCACATAGATTCTGCTTTGAAGGCCGTCGCGGCGTTTTGTCTGCAGGAGCTGGTCTCGATGTGTTCGACGTCCCTTACGAAGACACTGGTCCTGAGCACCGAGTGGCTTGTTGTAAGTTTCGCTGTCGTTGTGCTGCCGGTCACGCATACGCCAGCACAATCTGATTCTTGCCTGCGTTGTCGTGGCACTCTGGCGACAACAGGGCTATCTTTCGGCTCTGAAGGTCGAGACCAGGACTTCCATGGCGCATGTGCTTGGACTGGTTGCCACGGCTGATCTGGGCAACGCAGATGCCGAGTCGGAGCGGCGCCGGACCGAGCTCAAGACCTTGATTGAGAGTCTGTGCGATACCATCAAAGATACATCCAAGCAGGTAAGCGACGCTGCCTCCGCAGCTGACTCGCAGGCTTGGCCATGCTTCCGCCTCTACCTTACACGGACTTTTGCCTCAGGTTACGCTTGAGTCGCGCAGTGGGAGCGTCCTTGCTCTGGGGTACATCATTGGGCGGCTGCACTATCGCTACCGGGAAGAAACGGCCTCCATATTGCCCGCTGAGCTCTATCAACGTTCAGTGGAGACGATCGCCGATGAGCTCGAGTACGCGTCGACATCAGCCAACATCCGGATCACCGGGGCTGCCGTGGCCCTTGGCGAAGCAAGCCGATACGGCCCGTTGAGGATTCCTATGCAGCTTGAGGGCGAGGGCTCTGATGCCAGGGCTGCCATTGCGGCTGGCTCTCCGGCGGTCCAGTCGCCTCTGGTGGCGACCAGTCGCAAGTGGTCGCAGCAAAGCATTCGAACAAAGTTGATGAATCTGGTCAAGGGAAGCAACGACGCCAAGGTGGGTGGGTCATTTCAAGCCGATGGATACGCTGCACGTGCAGTGCCACCTATATGTACCTAGACAAGGACAGCGCTGCCGAGACCGATTAGGCACTGCCGAGCAGCGATTGACGTTAACGCTGTGATTCTATTCAGATCCAGGAGCAATGTGTCGCAACCCTCGGACACCTGGTTGCCGGCAACCGCGAACACAGCGACGCCGTTCTGTCTTTCTTTTACACGCTGGCCTCGAGCCTGTCCAAGCAAATCGAAATCCACTTCAACATTGGCGAGGCCATCTGCGCGATAACCTGCGGCTGGGCATCGACCGCGATGAGCGAGTATCTCGATGTTCCGGGAGCCACGCCGATCCAGTCGAGCGACGAGCAAAATGCCGAGACATTGCAGGCTGTCTTAAAGCATTGCTTCAAGGAGGTCCAGCCCTCTGCGAGCCAGGCATCCAAGAAAACCGTGTGCGTGTGGCTCCTGTGCCTGGTCAAGTTCTGCGGCAAATACCCTCTGGTTAAGGTTGGTTGCGATCGCTCTCTGGGCACTGGCTTCTGCATGTTGCTGCAGTGTTTGCGTGCTTGACAGGATCGCTCGCCCTTGGCTGACAGACAGGAAATGGTGCCGATTGCAATTGCAGGAAAAGCTCATGCAAATCCATGGCGCATTTTCATCGCTCCTGGGTGACAGAGATGGTGAGTTTTGTCTGTGCTCGACTGTGTTTGCGGAAAATGCATAGGAAGTGGGACCAACTCGACGAGCCAAATCATGCCACGGGCTCAGTCCGCGGGGCTCTGGTCTGTGCTCGAGATACGACGCGTACCATCGAGCCTAGCTTGCTGACGCTGCTTGATCAGATTTTGTCCAGGAAGTGGCCTCCAAGGGCATCGGCCTTGTGTATGAGCTCGGTGACAGCAGCATCAAGAAGGAGCTTGTCTCGACCCTCGTGTCGACTTTCAGCGAGGGCCGCCGGATCGCACCTGAAAGTGTGACGGCCGACACCCAGCTGTTTGACGATAACACCTTGGGCACGACCCCGGTCGGTGGATCGCTCACAACCTACCAGTCCATCCTGTCGCTGGCTTCGGACATGAATCAACCCGATTTGGTCTACAAGTTCATGTCCCTTGCGTCCCACAACGCCATCTGGAACTCCCGTCGTGGCGCCTCGATGGGCTTTGGCATGATCATCTCGTCTGCAGAGGCAGAGCTCAAGCCCTATCTGCCTCAGTTCCTTCCCAAGCTGTATCGCTTCCAGTATGATCCCAACGTCAAGGTCGCCGAGAGTATGAAGTCGATCTGGAGCAGCCTCGTCAAGAATCCCAAGAAGGAGATTGATGAATACTTTGACGTGATCGTTAAGGATCTGATTCAAGGACTCGGCGATCGGATGTGGCGAACACGCGAAGCCAGGTAAGCCTGTCACCGGCAGAAGGGAAAAGTTACACCGAGTATCATTGCTGTCGAGGAGAACAACCTGTGCGTGGCGAACCACTCGACGATGCACTGACGGCCCCGATGTCGCTACTCGCAGCTGCCGTGCCCTCGCCGATGTGCTGGTCGGACGAGAGCTCCACCAGCTGGAGCCTTATCTCCAGGAACTTTGGATCATGTGCTTTCGAGCTCTTGACGATATCAAGGAAAGTGTCCGAACGGCCGCGTTCGCAACCTGCAAGGCTTTGACAAACATAACCCTCAAGTACTGCGACCCCGAGCATGTGTCCCTCAAAGCTGGGGCCAAGATCATGGACACTGTGATTCCGTTCTTCCTGGTAAGGACTATGGGGTCACGCGCAGCGCTTGCTCGAATCTTGTGGTGCAGCGTGTCGACGAGCACTGACAGCTACGACCACTGCACAGACCAAAGGCCTTGGATCGATGGCCGAGGATGTGCAAAAGTACTCCCTCAGCACAGTGCTCAAGATCTGCAAGCGAGGCGGGGTGCTACTCAAACCCCACATTTCTGAGATTGTTGGCGTTCTGCTTGAGAGTCTCAGCACCCTTGAGCCACAGGCCATGAGTAAGTTGCTGCGCTATAGCAGGTGCAAGCGTGTGCGCCCGAGTTGCCTCATTCAGTGCCGATCGCAAGATCGCTCTGCGACAGAGCCTCCACTATTCGGCTAGATAGAGACTGACTGAGGCGGCGGGCCGCACAGACTATCTCTCCTTTCACACAGACAAGTACAACATCAGCCAAGAGCAGCTGGATACCACCCGACTGAATGCCGCAAAGATGTCTCCGATGGCAAGTGCAGACCCGCTGTGAACGGGGCTTGTTACGAGTAGCACGTTTGGGCACTCCTGCTGACAGGAGGGCTTTTGGGTGAATCGAGACTGCTGCTGACCAAAGGCGCACTCGCTCGCGGGCAATGTCTGCAGATGGATGCCATCGAGGTTTGTCTGGAGCAGATGGATCAGGCAACGATCGATGGGTTTGCCCCCAAGCTCGTTCAGATCGTCCGCAGAGGAGTCGGGCTTCCCACGAAGGCAGGCAGTGCGCGCATCATCGTCTCGCTCACGATGAAGCATTCGCGCGAGCTCCAGCCCCACGCCGATGCACTGCTCAAGGCACTCAGTGGCGCCATCCTCGATCGCAGCGCGGCCCTGCGCAAGGCTTATGCTGTGGCATTGGGATACACTTGCCGCATCTGCACGCAGCCCGCGCTGAGCCGGCTGTTGGACCACCTCCGCAAAATCTACCTGGAGGACGACGACGAGGAGAAGCGATCGGTGGCAGGCATAGCGATTCTCGAAGTCTCGCGCACCGCATCTGACGCACTCGCTCCCCTGCGCGGCGAGGTTCTACCGCTGTCGTACTTTGGCTCGCACGATGCCAGCCCGGCCCTCAAGGACATCTGGAAGGACATTTGGGCAGAAAACACCGCGGGCACGACCGGGGCGGTCAAACTGTACCAGAAGGAAATGATGGAGCTCTGTGTCGGGCTGCTGCGCGAGAGCCCAAGCTGGCCCATCAAGAAGCAAGTGGGACTGATGATCTCGTCGATGGTGCGCCAGATCGATGCTGGGTTCTCGTACCAGATGGACGTTGCTGTTCCACTGCTGATTGAGGCTCTGTCCGGTCGGACCTGGGATGGCAAGGAAGCCGTTTTGGAGGCGCTGATGGTCGCCAGCACCACATGCAAGGAATGGCTCAACGCCGAAGGCAAGGCCAGGCTGAGCGAAGTGACCAAGGTCAGTTCCCCCTCCCCGCACAGCGCTGTTGGGAGGAAGGACGAGGATGGGGAACAACAGTGATGGAGATAAGCTTTTTGGTCGACTCACATTGCTTACTGCGGACGGATGGCCAGGTGATGATCCGCGAGGCCAAGAAGAACAACAAGAGCTATCGCCGACTCAGTGTCGAGTACCTCGGCAAGTTTGTGGCGGGCCTCGAGCTCAATGTGCTGGATGATGTATACGACCACCTGGTTGGGGTTGCAGCCATGACCGACGCCGACGAAGACATGGATGGCGAGGAACCTCGCGAACGTGCCTTGATTCTGCAAACCCGGGCAAATGCATTCAAGGCTCTGGGCCAGTGTTGGCCCAAGGACGCGCAAACGCAAGGTGAGAAGCGAACGGGGTGTGCGAGCAGGATGCGGGGATACGGCGAGACGAAGCGAAACGAAGGATGGATGGAAGTAATGTGTGTCCCGATCCGTGTGCTGGACAAACGTGGACCGACCCGCTCTGCTCGATCGACCAACTTGCTCTGATCCCGCCATGTCTGGACATGTGCAGCCAAGTATTCCAAGGAGCTCGCCCGGCTGCTGAGCAAGCACGTTGATCAAAACGTGTGGACCGTGCGCCTTGGTGCGCTGGAGGCCCTGCACGACTACCTTGAAGCGGTGTATATCCACAACCCGCTGATCTTTGACGGCACTGTCGTCGATGCCATTGCCGATGCCCTGGTCGCGTCGTTCCAAGATAGCAAGGTAAGGCGAGGCAAGCCCCTTCTTGTACGAAAACAATGTCTGGCGGGATACTGATGCTGCTGGACTTGCTCTCTCTTCGGGCCTGGCCTGTGTGTGTGTTGACGAAACCAGTACACTGCCGTACGCGAAAGTACCGTTGCCGACCTGAAGCTGCTGGTCGAGCGCATCGAGGGTAAGCTCCGGGCGGCTGCGAGATACGGGAGGCGAGATGGGAGATGCCAAGGCGGCGATGCGATGACACTAACGTTGGGGCTGTGTGGGCGATACGGATCGCAACGCAGGAACGGATCTGCTCAAGGAGCCGGCGCGAGAGAAGATTCTGTCTGGGATTGCCCAGGTCCTGCAGAGCGAGCCCACAGGCGCAGCTGCCGAGACGCTCAAGGAAGTGCGGTCGACTCTGTCCAAGATGCAGGAATAGGAATATGGGTCCACGCACAACACGGATCGAGGGGGAACGGGATGGCGGCCGGCTGGTTGAGGAGTAATACTGGCCACAGCCCGAGAAGCCACCGCGAACATACAGACTCAATACACGCCCATCATGGTTTCGCACAACCTCGGACGGGGGAGGGACGCAGTGTGGGAGTGTGTGCTGTGAGTGCAACTCAGTGAGCGTGTTGTGGGAGGTGTCCCGTTGGCACGAGAACACGCTGTAAGTATGAATACATCAAGAGCATGTCCCAATTACAGATTTATGAGAAAGAAAGAGGCAAGAGGAAAGATAATCACAGAAATGGAACTGATGGCATGCTGAACACGCTTTAGAGCTTGTCGTAGTAGCGGTCGAGAGGAGGGATTTCCTCGGGAAGACCCTTGCGCTTGCGGACGGCCATCATCAGCTCCTGGATCTTGGATCCCTTCTCGATGGGCGAGCCACCCATGAGCTGCCAGTGATCGAAGATCATCTGGGGGAAAGCCTGACCACCGGTGGCGGCACGGAGATCGGCGGTGAAGCCGAAGGACTCCATGACGGGGAGGTAAGCCTTGACCTGGTAGAGAGGGGTTCCGGGGGTGTTCTCCTGCGAGACGACGTGGCCACGGCGGGTGTTCAGGACACCGTAGATGCCACCCATGGCGTTCTCGGGGCACTGGATGTCAACCAGGAAGACGGGCTCCATGATACCGGGCTCGGCAGTGAGGACGGAGGCGTAGCAGACACGTCTGCAGGTGGGGATGATCTGGCCACCACCACGATGGATGGCGTCAGCGTGCTACAGGGGGAGGGACAGAGTGGAGAGTTAGGAGCCGTCCTACACCGCAGCAAATCACGGACCTGAACAAGCAGAGATATGGGCAGCCAAGCGCGGACACAGCAGCAGTACATACCAGGACGACATCGAGGATGTTGAAGCGGATACCGCGCATGTTCTCTTCGGCGATACAGCCCTCCTTGGTGGCCCACTGGAAGGCAGCAACGCACGAATCCTTGATTTCGTTGAGGTACTGGACACCCTTGGTGACATCAACAAGCATGTTGGGGCCGGTCGAGTCGGGGCCGAAACACCAGATCTTACGGGCATCGGTGACGTCCCAGCCGTAGGTCTCGGCGAGGTAGCGGGCACGGGCCTTGAGTTCATCCTTGGAGCTGACCTTGCCCTCATCAATCTCGCGGCTGAGGTCCTCCTGGAGGGGAAGAGCCTTCATGAAGATACGGTTGTGCTTGTTGGGCGACTTGGACAGACAGACAATGTTGGACTCGCCAGTGACGGTCTCACAGTACTGGACGACGGGGTCACCCTTGCGGAGGGGGATACCGGCGTGGTCCTCCTCGAGATCCTTCAGGCAGATTTCCAGGTGGAGCTCACCAGCACCGGCAACAATCATTTCACCAGAATCGGAGGTGTAGCAGAGGACACAGGGGTCGGACTTGGCCAGGCGCTTGAGACCTTCGACAAGCTTGGGGAGATCAGAGGGGTTCTTGCACTCGACGGCGACACGGACGACGGGCGAGACAGAGAACTTCATGACCTTCATGTTGTGGGCGGTGGTGGAGGTGGTGATGGTTCCGGACTTGAGCAGGAACTGGTCAATGCCGACAAGACCAATGATGTTACCGGCAGGGCAGTCGTCGATGGTCTCGACCTTGCCACCCATCATGAGGACAGTGCGCTGGATGGCCTTCTCGAAGAGATCCTTCTTCTCGCCGGGAATGAAGGCGGGGCCCTGGATGCGGACCTTGAGACCACCACGGACGGTGCCGGAGAAGACACGGCCAAAGGCGTAGAAACGACCCTTATCAGAGGTGGGAACCATCTTGGAGACGTAGAGCATGAGGGGGCCGTTGGAGTCGCAGTTGCGGATGGCAACAGCGCACTCGTCGTCGTTGGGTCCCTCGTAGAGAGCATCACCACGGTACTTCTGGGCGGTGGCGGGGGAGGGGAGGTGGATACAGATCATCTCAAGCAGGGCCTGGCCGGCGGGCAGGAAGTTGCGCATGGCGGTCTTGAGGAGAGCCTTGCCTTCCAGCTCCTTCTCGTCGGACTTGAGGGCGATGCCGAGCTTCTCGAGCATGGTCAGGACCTCCTCCTTGCGGCCGTTCATGGTGGCGTCGAAGATCTTGAAGATGGGGTCGAGGATGAACATGTTGAAGGCACGCTCGAGGGGCTTGCCATCGGCGCCCTCGGCCTTGGTGGTCCACTTGCGGGTGGCGGGGTTGAAGTAGTTGTCACCCCACAGACGGGTCATCATCTTCTCGCGGTCAACACCGAACTTCTTGGAGTAGCGGCTGGCAAACTGGCGGAGGGTGAAGGCCCAGCCGTGGAGACCAGAGCCGAAGCAGACGGTGCCCTTCTCGGGGTAGACCTGGAGATCGCCGGTGACCTTGTCAAAGTAGGTGGCAATGACGACGTTGACGTTCTCGATGGTGCGGCGGAAGGTCTGGTAGAGATCTTCCTTGGTGATCTGCAGCTCGAGCAGAGCACGATCGACCTTGTTGATGATGACGACGGGCTTGATGCGCTCACCGAGAGCCTGACGCAGGACAGTCTCGGTCTGGACACAGACACCGTCGATGGTGTCGACGACGACGAGGGCACCGTCGGTGACACGGAGGGCAGCAGTGACTTCGGACGAGAAGTCAACGTGGCCGGGCGAGTCAATCAGGTTGATCAGGAAATCGTTGCCCTTGGTCTCCTGCTTGATGTCGGGGAGGTCATCAGGGTTGAGCTGGAAGTACATCGAGATGGCAGTCGACTTGATGGTGATACCACGCTCCTGTTCATCGGCACGGGTGTCCATAGCACGGGCAGTACCGGCCTTGCCGCTGGAAATGATACCAGCCATACTGAGCAGGGAGTCAGTAAGGGTACTCTTTCCGTGATCGACGTGGGCAATCACCGACATGTTGCGGATGTTGGTGGGATGGTCCATGAGACCACGGATCTGGAGGGAGAAGCGGCGGCGAGACCAGCATCCGATTAGCGTCTGAGCGGCCCTGCGAGCCGGGTGTGCCTCCAATGCAGCCGCAGGCAATCGGCGCAACCGCGGAGCACATCATCGCCAAGTCGACTCCAAATGACACTGTACACACCTCTTCGATAGTGAAGTTGACCTGCAGACATCAGCAGAGTGTGCGGTTAGCGTTTGTGTGAGTGTTGCGAGCGCTGTGCAGCGCAGGCCGCAAGCAGCGAAATGCAGAGAAAACCATCTCGGAATCGCGCGTGAGGCCAGATGCTGAGCGAGATTTTTTGAATTGCGAGTTCCGACGCCGATCGGATGGATAGGCCGATGGATAGGCCGATGGATGCATGGATGGACGGATGGATGGATGGATGGATGGGCCGATGGATGGGGGGTGTGCGCTCGCGGCAGCTTACCATCTTTGCTGATTTCCGTCGGGGTTGGGCAGATCAAGGTGGATGCAGATTGCCGACGAGGCGTGCTCGCGGTGCTTATATTCGCGACAGGCGGCGCAAGCCCCCGCCCGGCTCCAGCCAACCGCCGCGCTCGGCTGACTGCGACCTTCCATATCGGGAACGCGCCTGCTGGCTGGCTCGGTCGCATCAGAAAAATTTTTTTCTGATCTGAACGACGCGAAGGGGGGGGGCAGCCAACCAGCCAACGACCCCACAGCGCATCGTGAATCAGACGGGCTGGGGCGTGGCATCGCCAGCCAGGCGGGAGGGCCGACGCAGACGGGACAGCGAGGGCAGGACGGGCTGGAGAGGCTGGAGAGGGTGGAGAGGCTGGAGAGGGTGGACGAGCAGAGCCATCGGGGGCATCCAGACACCGCCGCGGGTGGCCCAGCACAATGCGACAGGCTCCGGCAGGTCAGCAGGCGGGCCTGGGAGGCAATTGTGCTCTGAATCGCTCGCTGGCGGGGCTGCAAACGCAATGGCGGCCGAGGGCGAGCCACGAGGACCGTCTGCAAGCGGGACAGCGCGGGTCGCTGCGGGCTGCGGCCTCGGCGGTTCTGCACGGCAGCTGAATTCCATCCAGCATCGGCACGGATTGCTGTCCCTGGCAACGGCGTCTCACTACTGCCCCACTCAGTTTGCAGAGCGCAACACACATACGCGGCATTGATGGACGAAGCCTGATGCTGACAAGCCGGCGCTGAGACATTGAATGCGACGACGCAGTTGTATTGACCCTTAAGGATTTACAAGCCCATGCGATGGCAAATCGAGATACGCCGCAGCAGACATGGTGGTTGAGCCTGCTGCGGCTCCCGACGACCCAGCACCCGCAATGCCGCGCTCGGTTTACCTGCGACGCTTTGAGGGGCGATCTTCCCATCCAGCAACCAGAACCAAATGCTGTGCGTGCAGCTGACAAAGCGAGCAGAGCGTTAGCATCTCATTCCGAGGAGTGCCGCAGCAATCGCCAGTCGTGCTGGCTGCATATCAGAAATTTGGGTTTATAAGAATAACATTATCGCCCTAGTAGAGGCTTCTAACTGACGTGCAAATGTCTTGTGATCATCAGGAAGCAGCCATGCCGACGCGGTCGCTGTTCGCAGGGCGGGCACCTACCTTCTGGTTGCGGAGGAGATGGATGATGACGGAGAGACCTGGCGAGAGAGCTGTGCGCTGACAAGAAATACTCTGCGAGCGCCGATCACACCCATACAGCGGGTGTGAGAAAAAACGGGACGCATCGTCTCATTCAGACAAACACGGCGCAGTCGGATCATATCACACACCCGGTCAAGTGTCAAGTCATTTCCCTGGGTGTGAGGGAGGAGGACACAACGCAAAGAGAAAAACGCCAGAGGAGCAGATTTTATAGGGACTCCAGCGCCAATCACGGTCGTCTGATTCACACAAGCCACGCAGGTTGTCCGTGTGGAGGTGTCTCGTTTCGGAAAGGCGCGTCGTAATGAATTTCATCTGCCGGTGCTGCGCGCCCACCGGCCAATCGCTGTCCGCGGCCATGTCTCGCTTTCGCAGGGCCCTCGCCACCCTGGCAGCTCCGTTCGTGCGGCCTCCAGCCCGTCGCATCGCCGTCGCATCGCCGTCGCATCGCCGTCGCATCGCCGTCGCTGTCCAGGGCAACCCACCCCCAACACCAGCGACTCTGCTACGAGAGACAACGGACGGTCCTGCCCCTGCCAACCAACGAGCCTCGGCAACCGCGCGGATACAGCAATATTACCACAATACGACAGTATCCCATCGAAATCCGTCCGAAACCACCACACCCGGCAAGCAGACCTTGGCCCGACCTTCCCAGAACTGTGTCATGGACAACCCAACCGCCCCTGGAGCAGTCTCTCCGCCTCAGCGAGAAGGGAGCCGAGAAGACATTACCACGCCCTCCTCCGCTGCCTCGGCGTATGCGGCTGTGCCGGTGCCTGCCAAAGGTGATCACTTGGCCAAGCGCTGCTCTCGACGGCGATGGCCCAACATGTGCTGCAGAAGGATGGCCGGTCGGCTCCACACTGCAAGAGTGAAGAGGTGGAATGCCGTCGTGGGCATCGTAACGAGTGCTGATGTAGCTTCTCTGGTTTGTCGGGAACGCCCGGGCGGCCCGAACACCACAAACGACCAGTTGTCGTCCGGCTCCGAGCAACAGGGAATGCGCCGATCCTGAAGCAGAACTCGTTCAAGATCACGTCGTCGCAAAAGTTCCAGATCGTCATCAACTTTCTTCGGAAAGAACTGGGTTTCAAGCCCTCGGATTCGGTGGTGAGTCAGCGATGGCTGCGACGCGGCGATGCAGATGGATACCAGAGGGTTGGCCGTGAGTCTGGAGGATGGAAGTGTGCTCGTCGCAGGCTTTGGAATCGAATAGAGTCGGATTTCCAGAATCTGGAACAAGCCCACACCACCAGGAACGCGGCGCAGGATCGAAGACTTTGAATCTGAGGACAAGCAAGCAAAGAGAGCCACAGGCAAGACGCAGCGACGTGGACAAGGTTCACAGGGGAGCAGGATCCGATGCAACAGGAAGATAGCGATCCGCCACGGTCGGTGCAAACGGCAAATGTATGATATCGAGGAGTGCAGAATCAGAGGCTGCCATCAGGTGATGCTGCAAGTCATTGGGCTGTGCACCGACACAACATACATCAGGAGGCGGCTACCCTGCCTTTGCCATGTCATGGCGACATCCCGGCGACGACCTCTCTCCACGACTAAGCCATACAACCATGACGGTCTCCGAACCAACAACATCGGATCGCGTCGATGATGCAGCGCCGCCGAGAGCGTTACGTCTCGCCACGCTTCGCCACTGCATGGACCAAGTGCAGTTGCATCGCCTGCCAACCGCCCCCTCGAAGGCCGTGCACATTCGGAGTCCCCCCACCAACAGGACATATACAACCGGGCGATTCGACGGGACAGCCGTCTCGCCGCCGTTGCGCAGGGACTCGACCCACGACGACTCAGCCGGCTGACGCTTCTGGGACACAGTTTCTCTACATCAACAGCTCGTTCGCGCCTGCACCAGACGAAGTCGTCTCAAACCTGTACAAGGTATGGACGATACGTATCAGTCAACCGACTCGCGGCTGCTCGGCTGATTCTGGCTCTCCGGAGATCCGTGTCGCACCGGGCGGGCAGGAGTCCCATCACCCCTTCGCCTCACCTCCGCCGCTGACGCTTTTGTTTCTTGGCCCACTCCAAACCCGATCGCGGGCGTCTCGTCGGTTGCCGTCGGCCCGTGCTGTTGTACTTGCCGGGGGGCGGGGGCAACACTCGCAATCCGCGGGCGATCCAGTGTTTTGCCGTGGACGGAAGTTTGATAGTCAACTACTCACTTACCACGGCGTGGGGATAGCGCAACTGCCAGATCGGCACGCGAGCCGCCCGCCTGTGTGGTTTTCGGTGGCGATCGAGGCGAGGCGGGCAGCCCACGACGGGATGGGCTTGTGCTTGTGCTGCTGTGGGAGGAGGCGCTGCGGTACCAGTCGGCCCAGATGCAACGCCGACAGCCCGCCAGGCTCATGGCCAACGGAGACAGGAAGCCGAACCCGCTCCACTGTCGCCAAAACCATGGCCATCAACACGAAGCCAGACACCGAGCACGCGCTTGAGCCAGGGAAGGCGGGGGGGACAAGGAGAGGGGCGAGGGTATCCACAACCACAGCCACAAAGCGCGGCTGGGGCTGCGGCTGGGTCGGGTGTCGCGCTCGTGCACCGGTGCAACACGGAGATACGTGGCGTGGCGACACGCACGCGACGATTGGACAGCGACGCGCCGTGTGACGTGCCAAAAGCCACAAACGCGTCCACGGCGACTCCATACAGCGCGCCGTGGCTGTGGTTGTTGCTGTGGCTGTTGCTGTGGTTGTCGTTCGGATTGCATTCCAGTCTCTCACCGATGCACCGGACCGACATCCGAATTGCTATCGCTTAACATTACGCCATTTCACAACATTCTTACCTTTCATACCATTCTCACCTTTAACAACTCTCACACCTTTCACACCACCGACACCACCGACACCACCGACACAAACAAACACAACCACCACCACTGGCCCAACAAAGAAGGCACACCGCCGCGCCCGCGCGCACACCCGCACCTCTGCCACCGGCCTCGCCTCCCTGCGACGGATACAACCGCTCCACCCGTTCTGCTGCTATATCTGGCCTGCGTCCCCGCCGGCCTTGGTTTTGTGTCGACCGCTTCCAACCTTCCATCATCTGCACTCAGAATCCTTTCCTCCTCCTTCCCGTCTTCGTCGAGCATGCCGCGAGCCCCCAAGAGGTACGCCCAGATCGCGCACCGCCCTTTCGCACTGATATTTGCCTCCTGGTTTCCATCTTTCCGTCTCCCGTCGATCGCTTCATCGTCCGTCGATCTCTTCATCCTCCGTCGAGCTCTTCATCTCTCTGTCCATCCACCTTCCACCAAATATCCTAACGCTTCGTCTCACCGTTTCCTTCTCCATCCTACAGTGCCGACCGCAGCTCCCCACTGGACCTTGAGCAGCGGCGCCAGCGTCGACGAGAGTATCGTCAGCGCTATGAGCATGCTCGCAAGCTGAATGGCATGCGCGGCCACCCCGTCAACCTGAAGCCGCAGCAACGCCAGCATTTTGAACGCAAGGCCAATAGCAACGGTGGCGAAAGCCCAGAGAGCTACTCGAACCAGCTCGAGAATCTGCTCGACCAGTTTGTGCAGATCCAGACGGCCTCGGTCCGCTACCGCTTTACCGACATCTCGCTCAAGAAAATCCGCCAAGACCCCACCGACCAGCCCGAGACCGAGGACAGCAAGAAGCCGTGGCGCCTGTGGCTCAAGTCCTCGGTCCTCCAGAAACTCACCCTCCTCAAGAAACACTGCTCCCCACCCGTGGGCTCGTGCCAGAACAAGTACAAAATCACATACTCTGAGTTTGTCGAGCTGCTCATCGAGTTCAGAAAATACGGCGTTGACGAGTCCGTGAGGGTGCGGCTTCTCGAACCCCTCCCGGACGACACCCCCGATTTCGTCACCGAGGTAAGGCGGCTCTCGCAGCACCACCCGCTCGTTTGGCCGTTGGGAGAAGCACCATGACCTCTCCCTCCCCCAGCGCACGCACATTCGTATGCTCGGACAAATGCCGTCGTCGCTGTTGCTTTGCTTGCCGTACTCACCTCGATGCCTGTCACCTCCTGTTCTCCCACAGTATGAAGCCATCATCCCGACCGGGCCTTCCGACACCATGATCGACCCCAGCGCCGGTGGCACCCAGCTCTTCTTGGCCGAGACAGAGGTCGATATCGGCATTGCTCCTCCGTCTCCGCGGACCAGCCCCACCACCGCCGACTCCAAGCCCATCTCCAACCGCGAATCCTCCGTCAGCTCTTCCACCAGTACCATTTCGTTTCCACATTCAAATACCCCCCTGTCGCCCCAGTACTCGCCATATCCCTCCGTCTCTGCCCACTTTCCATCTGCCGCAGCCACATCTCCCTTCTACCACCCCGCCCCTGCCTCGACTCTGCCAGCTGGGTTTCAGCTCTCCGAATATCCCGTTCCCTTTTTTCCTACCACCACCGCCGCCGCTGCTGCCGCCGCCACAACTGGCGCATCCCCTGCCCTCAGCCTCTACTCCCACCTCAACACTCCTCTATTCCACGAGTCACCCCACGACCACGCAGTGGGATGGACCGATTCGTTCGCCTATGCTGCCCCCACCCACAGCGTGGCTCCCACGCCCTTTCTCCCCCCCGAGCTCTCCTCTGGGGCCCTTGACTCGGACTATGTTGCCGCCTTCTCGGCCGCTACCAAGGCTCAGTCCATCCCGTCCTTTGCACTCGTCTCGGGCCTCGCCAGCACCAAAGCCTCCGTTCCCTCCCACATCATGACCCCGCACATCACGGCCGAAACCGTGTCGGACATCACCAATGCTCACCTCTTCAAGGACATGCAGCCTGTCCACTTGGTCTCTCTCGGGCACCCCAGCCCCATCGACCAGTCGCACTTCACCTCGGTTTACTCGGGCGATTACCCCGACACTCACCACACGCTCTATCCTTCCCAGGAAGATGTCTTCTCGTCCGGCGAAGTCTTTCTCGGTGGCCTGCCCGTCGATCAGCTGAACAACCCCATTGACTATGGCGACGAGTTCCCGAGCTTTGTCGAGCCGAGCGACAGCACTGGCAACACGTACATGGCCATGAGCCATTCGGGATCCACCAACTTGGGCCTGGACCCCAACAGATACATTAACGGCCTTGATCCCCTGCAATCGGGACTGCCGGCTTTTTCGATCCCCGCTGGTTTTGCGGCCATGGGCTCTTCCTACTGCCCCCCGTCAACCTGCTTCGACAAAAACCCCCAGTCCAAGACTTTGGCGCAATCACGAGTTGCTCGCCAGCAGCCTGCAAAGGCAAATGCCGTCGACACAGCCGCGCCGCGACAAAAGCCCGAGATCCCCAAGATCCCCGAGGCCTCCAAGGCCTCTGAGCGATCCAAGGGTGGCGAGCGGCCCAAGATTTCCGAGCGCACCAAGCCTGTCGAGCCACCAAAGGCTGCGCGGTCCAAGGTCTCGCTCAAGTTGGATGCCAAGGGCCAAGTGGTTGAGCGCCGCCCGGGCCTTGCTACCAAGCCTGGCCAGAAGAGTCTGCCCGTTGTCTCCAAGAGTCCCAAGAGGGAGGTCCGCCGTGAGCGCTCGACGCCCCTGTCTCCTTCCGCACAAAGCCCCTCAACTGACGAGAAGCCTGCCCCTCCCCCTGTCTCTACTGCCCCCGCCGCCGGGAGCGAAGACGTGAGTAACTTTGTCAGTGTCCCAGCAGCTGGGCAGCTGGACTAAGGGTCGCCGTACAACCCGTCGCTAATACCGTCCATCCGTCCATTCGTCCATTCGTCCATCCGTCCATCCGTCCATTCGTCTTTCCTTCCCTCCCTCTATTCCTATTTCCATTCCTCTATCCACTCCTCCTCTCCTCCCCTATCCCTCTTTCCATTCATCCCTCTATCCATCCACCCACAGGCCCTCGTCGCCCAGATCCAAGCCTTGTCCATCGATAGCTCCAAGCAGGTCTCCCCGACCACCGAGAGCACCTCCTCGTACGAGCTCATCATGGACTATCTGACCGTTCTGACACCCAAGGATGTTGGCGACAACAAGAACTGTGTCATCCGGGACCACGAAAAGTACTTTGCCGTCTATGAGTCGATTATTGCAAAGATTACGATGCTGCGGAAACTCCGCACTGTCACCGAGGCCGAGATTGCAGAATGGTACCCGTCGTTCCTGGTCCGCTGCAGCATCTTCGCGGGAGAGGATGCGTATGATTTTCGCTCGCCTGAGAGTTGGGTGGGCAAATCGACGGACTGCCACTCGCGCTCCGCCGTGATGCCAGTGGATACATGGTCCTTGGCAACCACCGTGCCATATGAGAGCTAACCATCCCTCCGCCCCTTCGCTCCACAGCTTGGCCGACTGGATCATCATCCTGATGGAGACGTTCAACGAGTCAAGCGAGGTTCTCGAGCCTTTCAAGTTCTTGCTCTACCAGATGAGTCGGATTGATATGGTCCGACCCAGCCTCGTGAGCTCGTTTGTCGAAGAGTCCAGGACCCACGAGCCGGAGGATGCTCCCCAGAGAGGACTGCTGTCGCCCCAGTGCATCCAGCGAGTAGCTTCACCCGCGTGCTCGGACTGCACGTCGCCCCCGCCCGTCACCTACGGCTTCAGCGAGGACGACTGATCTGATCCCGTCCGATCCAGTCCGATCCAGTCTGATATGGCCTGATGTGTGCCGGGCGATCCCCCACATGCGCTGTGCGCTTGTGTTTGGTCCGGCTTCCCCCTGTGATTCTGTCTGCCCGTCTGTGCAGTGGGTCTCCCTGTTTTTTTTTCTCCTTTGGCCTTTCTGGATCGATTCCGATGCGCTCAAACCCATCGGTGCGCATGGCTCTCAGCCAGTCTGTAGCCAATTCGTCCAACTGTCGTCGCCTGGAGCCCCCACCCATCTTTTTTGTACCTTTCCTTCCTCCCCCCCTCACTCACTACTACTACCACCTCCACCACCCGTCGCCGCTGCGATCGTAGCGTCCTGAAGTTATATGGATTGAAACAATACAGCATTCTCTTGTGACAAAATGACAAGTGTGCACACGATCTTTGGACATGATGATATTTGTGATCGTGAATCGTGAATCGATATCAATTGTGGGGCTGGTAGTATAGCACACCTCATTGCGTCGGGGCTGGCACTTTGGAATCCATACCGCCAGAGGGCATCCAAGGACCAGAACATATGACGAGCGACTCCCTCGACCCGACGATCTTGACGCTGAGAAACGGCTCTGTCCAAGGAACCTGACTTGCGGTTCATGGCGCCGGCTGGTCGCTTCACTGACACGTGGCCACAATGTATCCAAAATAGGCAACTCGCGTCCTGCCGCATTTTCTGCCGCCGATCCATCGGCACCCCAGCGAGCCGTCCGTCTCTTGCTCCTGCACTCCTCCTTCCGCTTGATCGCTGCCCCGACGAGCTCCGAGCCGCATCGCCGACAGACCCCACTTTTCATCTGTGCTGGATCAACGCACCCGCCATGTTCTCCGACAATATGGACATCAACCTGGACGACACCGCCTCGGTCCAAGGCGGCCAAGCCGGTCCGGGCGGCCCAGGCGGCCAGAACCCTGCCTCGTCCTCGGTCATGGGTCGGGCTCGTGCCGTCAATCCCATGGTCCTCGACTTCCTCAGGGACGACATCCAGAAGGTCAAGGACACAACCGCCGAAGAGGTCCAGAATGCTTTTGAGCAGTTTCTGGAAAGGTTAGTCTTGCTTGAGCCCCAAGACACATCACAGCGGCGGTCAAGCCCTCCAGCATCGCCAGCGGTGACCGAGGATGAATGTGCTGTCAGGCCGATCAGACGCAGACACGAACGCTAACACTCTCGATCAACTGCAGATACGAGCAATTCGTCGATGACGAGCCGCAAGCCTTCTACATCAACCAGATCAAGCAGTTCGAAAACCACTCCATTACCACAATCTATGTCGACTGGGTCCACGTGCTCGACACCAACGAGACCCTCGCCGGCCTGATCCAGGAGCAATACCACAGGTGCGACCTCGTCGCCTTCACGATCTTGAATCTTGCAGCGCTGTCCTTCACCGCCCTTGCCTCCCTCTTTCCTCCGCGACCCCTTGGCCCTAACTTGCTTTATGCGATCCTCCTGGGGTATGTATGCGTATATACATGCATGTGTGCCACATGCTCTTGTCTAGATTCGAGCCCTATCTGAAAAAGGCTGTCCAAAACCTCGTCAAGAAGCACATTCCAAACTACCTCGAGAACAAAACTGGCGGCTTGAATGTCGTCAAGGAATTCTGGGTCAGCTGGTACAACACCCGGTCGCTCTGCAAGTAAGTTTGACCCTTGGTTCGTGCGCTGGCTCAGCCCAGATGCGCTCCGGAAGGGCGGTCGAGCTGAACAGACACACGGCATGCTGCAGGGTCGCGGCTTGCACCGTGGATGCGGCGATGCGTTAGGGGTGTGGGTCAATGCCACGGCGAGGCCATGGGACGCAGCCGTCGTGGTTAAGCGATGAGCAAATGTCACGACATTTGCATTCGTGAGATGTGGGTGTCCAAGCGTCTGACTTGGACGTATGTGACTTTCACCGCAGCCTCCGCGCCCTGCGGACAGACTCGCTGGGCTGCCTGAAGACCATCACTGGCACCGTCACTCGCACGTCCGAGGTCCGGCCCGAGCTTCTGTACGGCACCTTCAAGTGTGCCGACTGCAACTCGGTCATCAAGGACGTTGAACAGCAGTTCAAATATACACAGGTACGCATCACCATCCTTTGGTTGGTCAAAGTGTTGGCGATTGTACCTCCCGCGAGATCGTATGCAGGCATAGGGGGATCATGTTCATACTGATGCTCGTGTTCAAGCTCATGCTCATGCTCATCCTCATACCCGCTCCCGCCTTTGTTGGTCTGCAGCCCAGCACCTGCAACAACCCCATCTGCCAGAATCGCACAAACTTCACTTTGATCGTCGAGCAGTCCAAGTTTACCGACTGGCAGAAGGTTCGGCTGCAGGAGAACGCCAACGAAGTCCCCAGTGGCGCCATGCCCCGGAGTCTGGACGTTATCCTCCGCAACGATATTGTTGACCGAGCCAAGGCTGGCGACAAGGTTCACATCATCGGCATGCCTATCGTTATTCCCGACGTTGCCCAGTTTTCAGGTACGGAAGGCGCAGTTATGTTTCCGCCACTCGGCTCGATTTCCAAAGTCCAGCTGCGCTCTGCTCGATCTCGCTCTGTCGGGTGGTATGGCTAATCTATGTGCCCTGTATTCCCTCCCATCAGGCACCCGAACTCACTCGGTGCGCGATGAGCAGGGTGGAAAGCCTCGAGGTCGGTAGCTGCCGCTGTTGGGCCGACTGGATCGAATGCTTGTTGTTCTGTGCTCGCCTGTGCTCGCTCGCGCTTACCGCTCCGCCTTCACTTCAATTTGGTTGTCAGACGGATATGCCGCTGATGGTGTTTCCGGTCTGAAGGCCCTGGGTGTCCGCGATCTGTCATACAAGATGGCCTTCCTTGCCTCTTTTGTCCAGCCCGCCGAGGCCAAGGACGCCCTCAGTGCCCTGCATGACATGCTGCCCGAAGACACCGAGACTGGTGCACTCATTCACCAGTTTTCGAGAGAGGAGCTGGACGAGATCGACACAATGCACCAGGACAGACAACTCTATGGCAAGCTGGCGCGCAGCATTGCTCCCCATGTCTTTGGTACGTAGGCGGCCCGATCGATCAAGTGTAAGCAGCCCTCATATGGCGGTTCTGTCTAACAAAGCTGTGCTGCTGGTAGGCCACGAGGACATCAAGAAGGGCATGCTCCTCCAGCTGCTCGGCGGTGTGCACAAGGTCACTCCCGAGGGGATCCATCTGAGAGGAGACATCAACATTTGCGTCGTCGGCGATCCCAGTACCGCCAAGAGTCAGTTCCTCAAGTGAGTACCGCTGCCGGCAGGGTGGTCGTATCGAATTGGCAGCCTCGCCAAGATTTGTCGAGCCAACCAGATCTCCATATATCCGGCAGTGAGATGTAGAGTGATATGTACTGATACGCCCCCCCCCTCAACCCAAATCGGGTCGTGCTCTGGTCGATATCGCCTCCAGATACGTCTCGAGTCTGATGCCCCGAGCTGTCTATACATCCGGCAAGGCCTCATCTGCCGCGGGCCTGACAGCCAGTGTCATCAAGGACGAAGAGACGGGCGAGTTTACCATCGAAGCCGGTGCGCTCATGCTTGCGGACAATGTAAGTGCCCTTCCGCCGACGTTCGCCCGTGCTGCGTAGCGATCGTGTCTGGATACCAAACGATTGTCCTCTCGACCTGTGGCAGCTTCGTCGAGCAGCCATGCAACTGCCCCTGCGCTGATCGGCCTCACAAGCTCCCCTTTGAGCTCGAATTGACGCTGTCGTTGTGTTCTGGCTCGTACAGGGTATCTGCTGTATCGACGAATTCGACAAAATGGACATCTCGGACCAAGTCGCCATCCACGAAGCTATGGAGCAGCAGACCATCAGTATCGCCAAGGCTGGTATCCAAGCGACGCTCAACGCCAGAACATCGATCCTGGCCGCCGCCAATCCTGTTCACGGCCGATACGACAAGACTCTGTCTCTGAAGGTGCGGTTTGTGATCTGTAGCCCCGCACTTGAACAAGATGTTCCTGGGGCTATCTGGTGCTCTATACTGACGCTGACGACATCTTTAATACCACAGCAAAACATCCAGCTGTCGGCACCTATCATGTCGCGCTTCGATCTCTTCTTTGTCGTCTTGGACGAGTGTGAAGAGACCACCGACTTCAACATCGCCCGGCACATTGTCACATTCCATCGCTCGGAAGAAGTTCAGATCGAGGCGCCGTACACGCAAGAGCAGCTGCTGCTGTTCCTCAAATATGCCCGTGGACTCAAGCCCCAGGTAGGGATCCAGTGCTGAATATGCCCCAGTCATACATGGGATGAGGCTTCAATGGACCAGTGCTGACTACAGACTCCGCTTGCAGATGACCCCCGAGGCCCTGGAGCTGCTCGTTGCGCAGTATCGTGCTCTGAGACAGGGCGACGCCTCAGGTATGCCAATACAGCCTGTCTGTTGCCCATGCACTTTGTCGTCTCCCGCAGCTGGATAGCTGGCCGAGCTTGCACTGACGACTGCTCGGCATCCCCGCACCGATGAAGGCTTCAACCGGTCCTCCTATCGAATCACGGTCCGCCAGCTCGAGAGCATGATTCGCCTGTCAGAGGCCCTTGCCAAGCTGTTCTACGAGGGCGGCTATGACGAGGAGGTACAGGAAGAGGACGACGATCAGGATGACGGACAAGACCCCACTCTGCCGCGCATGAAGAGGACAAAGGTCATTTACCGCATGAAGCCCGTGCTGGTCAAGAAGGAGCATGTTCAGGAGGCCGCCAATCTGCTGAAAAAGTCGATTGTCTACATTGACCGGGGATCGGTCGAGCTCGAGGATGAAGAGATGGCGTCGTCACAGTCCGGCATCCTGCGGGCGGAAGATGTGGGCAGCAGCGACATGGATGTCGACCAGGCCGGTGCTGGAGAACTGGTAAGGCTTCGTGGTGGCTGGTGGCTGGTGGCGTTGATGGTCATTGTTGTTCCAATCACTGGCAGTCGTCTCGGAGTCATTCCTGACCCTCTCATGCTTGGCTCCCCCTCCCCTGCGCATTGGCTGTTCCGCACCCATGTGCAAACTTGCATGTGTGCACTGCGCTGCATGCACCTCAGCCCTCCACGGCCGAGGAGCTCAAGAACAAAAAGGTCAAGATCAGCGCCGAGGAGTACCAGCGCATTGTCAACGCAGTCATCTTCAAGATCCAGCAGAGCACCGCAGAGGACGACAAGATTGCGGGCCTGCGCCGATCCGAGATTGTGCTTTGGTTCCTGGAGACGATGGAGGAGGAGATTGGCGACGAGGATGCGTTCAGGTACCAGGGCAAAATCATCAAGAGCGTGATCAGCCGCATGCAGAACGTCGACAACATCCTGATTGCACTCCAGGAGGAGCAGGAGTCGCTCGGGACGCAGGACGCCGACGGTGCCAGCGGCGGTGCCATGTCCTCGGACGACCCGATATTGATCGTCCACCCCAACTACGTTGTCGACTTTTGAGCGCACATTGTTTCGTGGCGGATCTGCTCGCCGCATAGGCAGCGCCTTTCAGCAATACAACCCCCCCCCATTGATATCGCGCAAGCCCCGCTGGCCCCCGAGCGGAGACTTGGCTGCCAGCTCCTCCCCCCCCCGCCGCAGCTGCCGTCGGGACGACAGGATCCGCCGCACGGCAGATGTGCAGCCGATTCCCTTCGCTCGCCTTCCAATTCCCTCCTTGTGCGGTGGCATCGTGCGCAGCACGCAGGGAGCGATTGCCAAGACGGGGGCGAACATCAAAAGCGAGCCGGCCTGCTCGTCGATCGTCTGGTCCCAGGAAAGCATCTCCGCAGCAGCGCAGCGTAGGTCTCGACACAGCACGCCCGTGCGTGCGTCGGATACGGACTGGACTCGCTGATGTGCATTGGCGGCCCACACCGAATCGGCCTTATTATCCAGCTTTGCCAAACTGCTCTGACCCAAACACCTCCTGCCCGCTCTCCCCTTCATCTCCAGCCCAGCAGGCGTTCGTCCATCTCCTCGGCCACATCCACATCCACATCCACATCCACATCCACATCCACATCCACATCCACATCCACATCCACATCCACATCCACATCCACATTCGCATCCGCATTGGCATCCGCATTGGCATTCGGTCTCAGTCTCATCCTCAGTCCGAGTCTCAGACCCTGCACTCATATCGGCCATGGCTAGCCAGTCGTCCTCCATTCCGTTCATGTCGGTGCCCGCTCTGGTGCCGGTATCTACCGTCTCGCAGTGTGCCTGTGGGTAAGTCTCATCGCCCATCTGCCACCCGGTTTCCTTTGGTCGGCCCGGGCGTCCTTCATCCAAACAGGTCGACCCGTCTGGACGAGCCCCGACTACCGAGTCGGATGCATCGCTGGGGGCCTTCGTCACTGAGTCCCTGGTGGATGAATGACTGAATGGACGGCGGATGGGCAGCTGCCATTCCTGAGACCCCTGCTCTCAAGCGATATTGTCCACGTTTGCTCCAGAGCAAAGTCCACTGACACATGTGGTTGCTCCAGCACTACATTCTCGCCCTGGAAAAAGAAGATCCACTGCCGCAACTGCGGAAACGGTGAGTCCGGCCAACCCGGTCCTGCAGATAGCTGCCAAAAACGACTGCAGCGACTGCCTTTCGCCCGGTATGCTCACAGCTTCCCCGCTCTTCGCTCCAAACTCAAGTGCATTGCAGCCAGTGCATCAGCGAGGAGATGTTTCCGCTGCCCAAGTTCGGCCTCTTCAGCCCCGAGAAGATATGTATGATGTGCCACACCTTGATTGAAAGTACGTTCAGCCGAGAATGGCTCTCTGCCGGCGGTCCTCGTTGCCCTGGCTGCATCTGGCTCCTGGAATTGCTGGAGCGAGCGCTGGGCAGCAAACGATACCCTTTGAGCCACCCGCATATCCATCCCCTGGTCGTTGGGCTGTATCGATCGCTGGGCAACCCCTTGATACTCTGGACATTCGTTTGGATGTCCATTCGGACACTCGCCCAGATGCTTCTGCCCCGTGGTTGACGCCGCTCCTCCGTCTTCTCAGTGAAACGCAGTGACATGACTACTCTCATGCGGCTGTCCATCAAGCAACTCAAGCTGTACATCCAAGCTTACAGCCTGCAAGCCGAGGGCATCGTCGAGAAGCAGGAGCTGGCCCGGCTGATTCTCGACACGGCTCTGACGGATGCGATCGAGTCGGGCTTCCGACAGCGCTCTGCGCAGATCCTGGCCGCATCGTCCGGCGCCCGCAACTTTTCCCTGCTCTTCAGAAAGGAGCCGAGGGCCCCGCCTACACCGCACGATTCTCCCCAGATGAACGATGGGCCTGATACCAGGGCGAGCCCCAAGCGCGACTGGTTTACCTGGGACGGCCTTGACAACTTCATGGACGGCATCGACAACGTCATGGAGCAGCTCAACAAGGGGGTTTCCAAGCTCGGGACTTCTTCTTCTTCGTCTGGCAGCAGCAGCGCCAGGCCCGAGTCCAACCCGCTCGGTCGCATGTTCAACGAGCGAGGCGCAAGTGCTCGAGCACCCGGAGAGGCACCGTCATCCTCCGGATACCCGCAGCCCGCAGGCTCATCGCCCCGTCCAAACGGCACCTCGACTTCAGGGAGAGCCTCGACAGCCACAGCCAACCCGACCCCACCGGACATGAGCGGCCGGTCGACCTCCACCCAGCCATCGGCAATCCCAAGTATCTCCCAGATCATCCTGGACGAGATCGATGTCACCAGCCTTTCCATCAAGACCCTCAAGGCCATCTTGGTCCAGAATCATGTCGAGGTCGGCTCGGTGATCGAGAAAAGCGATCTTGTCAATGGCGTGTACCGTCTAATCGACGAGTCTCTGAAGACCTGGGCCGAGCGCGGAAACGGGCCGAGGAAACAAACCCCACCAGCGGCAACACCCCCGCATACTCCTCGTCCAACGCCCCCGCCTCCTTCGAATCGGCCAGCCACCGGTGCGAGCGCCTCAAGCTCCTTCGGCCAAGGAGCGGGTCCGGCGCCAAGGCCCTCGTTCAGCTTTACGCCAGCCCCCGACTCGGGTGGGGCCTCATCCGATCGCCAAGTCCCTCGGCCATCACCTCGCCCATCGCCTCCTACTGCGCGCGAGCCCGAGACCCCGCAGCCTGCATATCGGCGTCCCGCTCCCATGTTCTCCCACGCTGGGTCTGCAACTGCCTCGTCCTCGTCTGCATCGTCGTCGCAATTGCCGACGCCACCGTCAATGAGCTCCCGGTCTCCTTCCATCACGCCTGTGATCCCGCCGACCGTCGAGGACATTGTTCGGGACAACATGGACTACACAAAGTTCTCTGCTAAGACACTCAAGGCGATTTTGTATGCCAACAAGGTCGATTACAGCCACGTTCTCGAGAAAGATGTGCTCATCAAGCGGGTCGAGAGTCTCGTGAACAACTACAAACTCGACATGAAGGCAGCAGACAACGAGGATAATCTATGCAAGGTGAGCTCAGTGGTCGGCATGCCCATGCGGGCTTGGTAAAGGCTGGGCTGTGGCGACTAACAAGCTGCTTCATGACAGATCTGCTGCGATGCGCCGGTCAACTGCGTTATTCTGGAGTGCGGACATCTCGTCACGGTGAGTTTGGGGGAGCGGAAATGCAGAGCACACGCATCGAGACGGAAGCGATGCCTCAAGGGCGAGCCACGGAACATTTGAGGATGTGGGCTAACGTCCGTGCTGCCGCATCACAGTGCATCGAGTGTGCCCGCGCCCTCGAGCGATCGACCAAGGAGTGCCCGATATGCAGAAGCACCATCACTCGGGTTGTCCATACCTTCCGGAGCTGAGCGACGCAGCGACGTGCTGCGGTCTTGGACGAGAGAGGGGTGAATGCGGGCCGAGGCGCCCATGTCACCGCTCCTGGCCCGGCAATACACACAGCAGACCGTCGAATGCACACCGGCCTGCTGGGCACAATGTTCCTCCTGGACATGATGGTCCTTCTCTGCCCAATGTTCCTCCTGGGCATCCACCGCGCCACAGCGAACGTGCTCGGGCCCACGCGCAGATCCACCGCGCCACTCGCGGCCTTGTGCGCCGTGCCGTCCCATGCTCTCGTGCCACCCACCCCGCCGTTCGCCGTTCGCCGTTCCGGTCGGCCAGCACATCCATCCGCCTCGTCCTGCTGCACTCTCCTTCCTCGTTTCTCCGCGTCTGCACCTCATCCCGCATCCTCCTCGCCATGACTTCGTCCAGCGCCTCAGTCACCATCGACACCAAGTGGTTCCAGGCCAGCGACGGCACATCCATCTTCACCCGCACCTGGATCGTAAGTGGCTCTGCGTCCGGGTCGGAGGAGGAGGAGGGCACTAATAGGCCCGGCTGCGGTGGCCTTTGCTTGCATGGCCAACAGCTGCAGCTGCCGGGTTGGTCCACTCTGACCCGCCCATTCGGTTCTCTTCCTCTGCTACATTCGCCTCGTTCGTCGCTCCCATTTCTTCTCCGCTCCCCGGCACGTATTCGCACCAGCCCTCCACCGAGCCCAAGATCGTTCTCTGTCATCTGCACGGCCTTGGCGAGCACTCGGGCCGCTACACTCCAATCTTTACCCAGTATGCCCAGCACGGCATCAAATCCTACTCGTTCGACCAGCGAGGTTTCGGCGAGACAGGCCGCAAGTCCGGCACCCTGGGCTACAACGACGGCATCAAGCGTGTCTATGCCGATGTCGACGAGCTCCTCGCCCGTGTCAAGAGCGAGCACCCTGAGCTCCCGATTGTGCTGAGCGGCCAGTCTATGGGTATGTCCTATCTGTATTGACTCTATCATCCGCCGCGGCCAACCAGTCGGGGGCGGATTGGGAGCTGCTCGAGTACTAACTGCTTACCCACTGTCTCCGCCATGTCCAGGCGGCGGACTCGCCCTGGGCTATGTCGTTTCCAAGGTCACCCAGTCCAAGCCTGTCGATCTGGCCGGCATCATTGCCATGTGTATGTTGTCGCTGCAACCGCTCCAGTCTACTCGAGACGTCGATATTGATGTATTTCTGCGCCCTCGTCTCCATTCTGCCGCATAGCCCCGTTCATTCTGCTGCCCAAGGAGACGGCTCCCGACCCGTTTACATATTGGGGCGGGCGCATCCTCGCCCCTATCGTGCCATCGCTTCCGATCAAAAAGGTGCTCGGTAAGTCTCTGGTTCCTAGAGAGGGGGAGTTGCCCAGCCGAGCGGGAGCGGTGTCGCTGGGGATGGACGCAGCGGGTGCGCAAGAACATGCCCAGCGCCATTGCGAATTGTGATGCACCATATCATCTACTCACTCTCACACATCCGTTCTTGCCAGACATCCGAAGCATCAGCCGAGTCGAGAGCGTCCGGGTCGACTACCTGAACGATCCGCTGAACCACCAGTATATCTCGGTCGGAACAGGTGAGAGCCCCAGGCCGTTTCAGCAAGTCAGATGGCTCCCGGTGCTGCCCCTCGTCCCAGCCGCTTCCCGCATCTCTCGTTCCAGCGCCGGTCTGACTGTATTTACTCTCTGGTTTGACGCCGGATCCGACACTGGGCTCGCCAAGGAAACGACATTCTCTCCAACGGCGATAACCTCCACAAGTCGGGATATCAGCATCTCCACATTCCGCTGTGCATGGCCCACGGCGAGGCGGACATTATCACCAGGTAGCAATCGATCTCTTCTCACTCTGCGCCAGTCCCTGTTGGCCGATGCGTCCGCGATGTCCGCTGTGTTGTCTCGCGGCACATTCTCATGGCTCCCTCACACTCCCATGGCGATCCAGTGCCCCGGCTACCAAGGACTTTTTCGAAAAGGCTCCGTCTCAGACGAAGGTCATCAAGCTCATCCCCGATGCTGTCCACGAACGTATGTAGCCGTGCTGTCTCCTGAGCCTGATCTCGTCCTGTGGTCCAGGATGTGCTGAAATGGGGGGCGGGGTGGAGGACATTGAGGAGTTAGTCCGGGAAGCGCAGAGGCGGACAGATATCAGCAGACCGGTTGTTTGTGGCTGACATGCTCATTGTGTTCCTCTCATGCACCACTCGCGTCCGCCGAATCTCGCTGCTTTTCACATGGGGCGGACATGGAACCAGTGCACAACGACCTCTGCCGGGAGGATGTCATCGACTTTTACACCAAGTTTATGCTTGGCCTCGCGGCCAACTGATCGGGTCACACCTCACTTGGCTCGGTTTTCCCATCTTTCAAACTGCCTGCTTTTGTATCTGATCGCCTCTGCCATTTGCCGAAAAGAATGCATGCGAGTCCGTCGTCGCCCCTGCCAAACCCCATTTGTGCCATGGGCTGCTTCAGTGCTTCAGTAAAGCGCCAGCGAGACCGTGTGTGCATCAGATAGCTCGGGAGACACTGCGAGGCGGAGCGAGGACGGCGAGAAAAGAGAGAATGGGAAAACAAAGCGGACATATGCAGTGGTTCTATTGGTCTTCAAACGATAAAACTGGACATGAACAGGAAAGTAGGATAGGGAATCCGTCGTGACAACCGCGAGCTGCGACAGGAGGAGTGCCTTGAGGAGGGGGGCGAATCCAACGCAGCGCTGGTTGGACACAGCCGGCAGAGTCGCCGACAACGGCACAGGTGGATCGGACTGGGGACCAGAGCGGCTGGACAGACGCATGGGAACTTGCAATCCCGCTGGCTGACCTCCATGAGCCGACCCAACTGGTTTCCACTATCGCCAAAGCCGCATCATAGCAAAAGCATCGCATCACGCCAAATCACATCAAACAAATCGGCATCCAGAGTAAGCCACACAATCAGGGAGGGGGCAGCGGCGGGCCAATGCCATTCTCGACGACAGAGCCGACCAAGACGCTTTGCTTCTGGCAGCAGCCTCACCGCGCGCATGGGGTTGGGCACTACATGCCCGTGGGCTTTCGTCGGGTGGTGTCGTAGACACGGATGAGGTTGGCCTGGCCGCTCTCGTTCTGCGAGAAGGCAAAGCCACGAGTGCGCTGCAAACGCTGGATCTGGCGGACCTTGTGCACAGCCTTGCGGAACCACTCCTGGCGGGGCCGGTAGTCTGGAACGTTGAACTTTTGGATCTCCTGGATGATGTGATACGACTTGGGGAAGTACGTTCGTCGGACGCTTTGTTTCATGAAAGAAGGGTTCGTGGCAATGGGTGGGGAAGTCGGGTGAGTTGGGTGAGTTGGGTGAGTTAGGCGAGTTGGGTGAGTTGGGTGAGTTGGGTGAGTTTGGCGATCCCGAGCGCACAAGGGCAGAAGGCGGCCAGATTGCAGACTCGGTGCTGGATGACGCTCGTGCATGCGCAAGCAGGACATCCAGCTTCTAGTTCATGAAGCAATACGACACGCACCCCCCCCCGAGCGAGTGCGACTCTAGCCTCTTTCAGTCAATCCCATCCTTCAGTTCCATCCACAAAACGAATCAGAAGCAGGCACTTACTATCGCCAGACAAAGTCACGCAGCACGGCGGCAATCGGCACGACCAGGATGGAGAACCAGAGGCTCGCATTGCCAAACATCGGGGCAGCTAGACCAGTGAGCTCGTCGCTGATGCCGATGAGTGGGCCCACCAACGACCACAGCGGGAAGCCCGTGAACCACAGACCGATACTACCGAGGTAGGCAATGTAGGTGTAGCTGACCCAGGTGTCTGTGATGATCGCTGCCTTCCATGTGATGGTCAGCAAGTCGACGGTGTAGACCGACTGGCCGAGCAGCCACAGGTTGCCCATCAAACCCGATCCCAGCAGGTTGCCTTCGCCGTAGATGCATGACATCATCCAGTAGAGCACGAGCGAGTGGAAGAACGAGTTGATGATCCAGGCCCAGAAGGTGCGGTGGTTGTAGAACTCGGATCGCTGGCCGAGCTTGTAGATCTGGGGGTACTTGTCCAGCATACGGGCGCTGACGTAGCAGTCAAAGACACCCAGGACCAGGGGCTGCAGGACGGCAAAGGCAACGTTGTAGGACGCCTGGGTCCAGGACTCGAAGAGGGTCTATGCAAGGGAATATAGGCGGGTCGAGTAGGATGAGTGTCGCGAAGCGCAGATATCGCGCGGCAGCGCAGCTTGAATCTATGGCTCCGAGAGCCTCCCCACGACACAGACTCATTGGTGATATCCAGTCAGGACAGAGTCATCTGCTCATAAGGAAGCCGGCGGAAACAGGGCGACTCGACAACCGGGTAACATCAGCAGCGACGGCAGGCCCGCCCTACCTGTCCAGAAAAGCCGTTGTCAATCGCAAACCACAGCTGAATGGTGTACATGGTGATGTTCTTGTAGAAACTGTACAAGATCAACTTGCTCAGGCGTGAGTAGGCCCATCCGCCGTGGACAAGCAGAAGCTTGCGCAGGAATCGGAACTGAGCGATGGCAAAGTCAGCGGCACGAGCGGCCTGGAGTCCCTCCATGCCCGATATACCGATGCCAACGTGTGCAGACTGGATCATGCTGACGTCGTTGGCGCCGTCGCCGATGGCGAGCGTCACAGAGCCCTCGACATTGCGCTTGACCAGCTTGACCACCAAGGCCTTTTGCAGCGGCGAGACACGACAGCAGATGACGGCCTTGCATAAGGTCGCCAGCTCCAGGAAGAGCATCTCAATGTCCTTTTCAAGGGCAAAGTCCAGGGTGCGGCCATCGATGATGAGAGCCAGAGGCTAATGGTCGAGTTCAGGCCAGGTGCGGAATAGGAAGGGTGTGGCAAAAAGGCAGGTGGCGGGTTAGCGACGTACTTGACACCCGAGCATGATCGGAAGGCTCTAGTTCGGACAGTGCACGAACAGTCCGCAGCCAGGACCCTGTACAAACATACCTCCAAGATCGTGTCAATGTCCTTTCTCATCTTGATGCCTCGCTTGACACCGAGAGTCGACATGAGTTTCTGGTAGCCCGAGGGGTTTGTGTAGTGACGCACGTTCTCGAATCCAGGCGAGGGATTGGGTCCGCGAATCATCTCGAGCTTCTTCTGCAGGTACTGCTTGGTGTCAAAGTGCGTCTCCTCGTTGCAGACAATAAGCTGCATTTCCTCGGTAATGAGCTTGCAGCTGTATCCGATGTTGATGGCCGTTTCTTGGCGATCGCCCGTCAGGACCCAGATCTTGATCCCGGCCTCCATCAGGGTGTGGATGGTGTCAGGGACGCCGTCCTGGAGTTTGTCTTCGATGGCAGTCGCGCCGATCAGGAAAAGATCCTTCTCAATGAGCTCGGCCGCGCGATCGAGCTCCTCCTGCCGATTGGTGATGGTTGTGGCCGCGCGGTCGTAGATGCTGCTCCACTCGCTGTATTCGGCTTCGGAGACTTCGCGGTATGCGATGCAGAGTGTACGGAGACCCTCACAGGCGCACTCTTCCAGGTGGATAGTGGTGATGTCGACAAAGGGATTGTTGGGAGCAAGTCGCTCCAGGATCACTGTGTCGGCACCCTTGGTGAGCAGCTTGATTCGTCCGTCAGGGCCACGAACAATGGCACTCATGCGTTTGCGCGTCGAGTTGAACTCGCAGATGTTGAGGATCTCAAATTCCAGCTCCTGGCCCTTGGCCACGATCGTGACAGAGCGGGGGCGGCGAGTCTAAGCCGGAGGGAATATAGACGAGGGATACGTGATCAGCTACCAATTCGCATTCAGATGCA
Organism: Polychytrium aggregatum; assembly: GCF_025602895.1. NCBI lineage: Eukaryota > Fungi > Chytridiomycota > Chytridiomycetes > Polychytriales > Polychytrium > Polychytrium aggregatum. Next base: position 235,239 of record NW_026516245.1, read on the forward strand.
GATTCAACTGCAGGTCACGCGTCACGACGGCCTCAAAGGTGCGACCACCTGTGGACGGAGAAAGCGTCGGATGCACCTCGACCAAACAAGGTGCGTGAGACCCACCACAAACTCATAGCCGAGTGAGCGAGCGCCCTTGACCAGGGCAGCCTCGTCAGGAGAGGACGCTTGGTAGACAATGCCACCGGGCTCGGTGTCGCTCCGTTCGGGGATGACGGTGTGGCAGACAGCCAACAGAGTCAAGAACTCATTCAAAAACGCAGAGTTCGGGCCTTCCTTGAGATCGTTGTTGAGCTGGAGGAAGTTTTTGTACGACTGTGTCCGCATGGAGTGGATGGGCGCCGATTATTGTCGGAGGGATGAGGGATGTGAGAGGGGTTCCGGGGTGAGCACATATCCATGAATAGCGTGCCAGACGAGCAGAGAGCATGGACAGCTCAATGGTTGGCGCAAACAGGCTGGCAAGCGGTGCGTCCTACCGTTCCGCCATCGTCTCTGGACTTTTTGTCGTCGGGAACAACGTCGGCATAGACAACTCCGGCAACAGAGCACATGCGGAACTCCATGATGTTGCAAGTGAGCGTGCCGGTCTTGTCCGAGAAAATGTAGTCGATCTGGCCCAGCTCCTCAACCAGCGACGACGTGCGAGCAGTCGCGGGTGTGTTCGAGGGCTCGTAGAACATGTCCAGGTCCTGGTTGATCAGCGCGCTCAACATAAGCTTGACGACTTCCATGGTGACGATCAAACTGGATGTAGATGTACCATTCATGAAACCGTAAGTACACATGCACGGATTTCGCACGGAGCATCGCCGCATGCGCGAATCAGTCGGCCATGACATCGCGCTATGGTTGTTACCTGAGAGGAATGAGATTATTGAAGAGGATGATGAAGGTCAAGATGTTTCCACCAAAGACGTTCAAAGAACCGATCAAAGTGGTGTCGAAGAGGAGAATGCGGCTTTCGAAATTGGCGCTGCGCTATTGGTGTGGGTGTTTGGGAAACAAGATATCGCTGCAGTTAGCGTCGCGTTCAGCAGAGCCTGGGCGCAGAAGCATTCATGTTGGAAAAAGTCTCGACACGATGGACACCCCTGTCGGTCAGGATACTCACCGTGCGCACAAACATGGCACCGGAGCAGATCACCGACATCACAATCAGAATGCAGAACAGGAAGATGATCTGTGTGTTTACGAGTCCGTCGACCTTGGTCTTCTTGATCGGTGTGGCACTGGAGCACGGACACATCGAATCAGATCAAATGGAGGCGAGTACAAGGGGCGCCAAGGTGCTGTACGGCACCATGATGCAAGCAAAAAGGAAATGCGGCAGAGTTGCAGCAGCAGCTCCCCGGAGCAACGTACGTGGCATTTCGCATCAATTTGGTTTCGTGGCCAGTAAAGACAACAACGGCGTAGATCCAAGGGGTGTTGCGGAGTTGGGCGCCACGCAGCAGGATCTGGGTTGGGTTCAAGGGCAGGTCGCCCTGCGCGGTTGAGAGCGTACCCTCGTAGGTGTACAGTCGGTTGTTTGGCAGCTCGGAGCGAATAAGGCCTATGTAGGAGCCAGAGACCGTTACAACCATGGCACGATCATCCGAGGTGATGCAGCGGCGAGAAACGGGACGATAAGTACCTTCGAATCTCGCAATCTCAGGCGGCGAGATCATGTGGGCTGTCTCGGGCAGGGCCTGACGGATCTTGAGGTTGGTTTCGCTGGAACGCAGGTAAAGCGGATGCAGAATGTCAGCGTTGGGCAAACAAGGCCACAGCTGGGATGAGTCATCGCCTGATGTTGGGCAGCATCCGGATAGAAGGGCAGTGGGTCAAGCGCATGGAGACGGTGAGTCCAGCACAAAGCCGACAGTTCACCGGAAGGGTGCTCACCCGTCCAGGTTGCTTGTTTCGATATAGCAGATGCCATCGGGCTCTGACGACGAGAGCAGGATGATGTCCGCGGGGAAGAACTCGGAGTTTTCGATGCGAACGATATCGCCGACTTGGATATCGCTCCACGACTTTTTGACAAAGTGCTGGCCCTGCAGGGCCCACGACATGCGGTTGTTGACCTCAGTATCTTGTCGGCGACGCTTGACATCCTCAAAGATCTCCTTGATGGCGGAGAAGATGATGACGATGGAGAGTGGAATCGCCGTGCCGGCTTTGTTGGTGGGCGAGATGTTTGGGATTTGCTGGTGGTGGAAGGGCGGGGACGGGGGCGCACGAAGGCGACCACAGCGGGGGGGGGGCGATTACAGAGATCAGCCATTGGTCACAGATGTATTGCCAGAAGGGGAGGGCACCAAGCGTTCGACATCGTATCGAGTGGTGGACGTTGGATCGAGTGGTGGATGTTGCGTTGAAATGTTGAGAGGCGGGTCGATGATCAGCAACTGGGCCAAGCCGAGGCGACGACACAGTCAAAGCCGGCTTTCAAAGAACCGTCGCCGAGGCGGCCATCAAGAGCAGTCTCGAGCCCGCTTGTGCCAATCACACTCGAGAAAAGTCCAGTGGCATCCTCAGCGTCGCCGGTGCGACATCTCGAGAATGCCGACGGCCTCTCAAGACGGCAGCAGTAGCAGATGTACCGGTCAGAGCAGGTGGCCAGAGCATACCTGGATGCACGACACAAACAAGAAGAACATGTTGGCATATTTGGTGAACTGCTCGTAAAGGAACTTTGGCAGGAATGTGACGGCGTTGTACTTGGCCGTGGAGATTCTGTTGTGCAGGAACTTTTGCTGCTGGTTCTTGATGGGGTCGTTGAGGTGGATGATTCGCTGGCCGTGGGGCTCCCTCCTCAGCGTTGATACTCTCGAGAACAGGCCCATGATGGCAGAACTGGGCACGCAGTCAGGCGGCGGCGACGGGCAATCAAGGGCAACGAGGAGTCGAGGTTTTTGACAATGAGCACGGGACTTTCTGCAGAAGCAAGTGTCGTGGAGGCGTAGCGGTCAGTGATAGCAGGGCCTTGACTGGCCGCAGGATTCCGAAAGAGAGAGCACCTCTCGCACTCGATGACGACCAGAGCCGACAGAAGGCGAAACCGCCAAGCGGGCGCAGGCGGCTTGGTGACGAGGATCTGATGGCCGATGCTGCGACCATGCGCGGTTGCGGAGGCCGGGCCAGCCATGAAAGCTGGACCAGCCGGCAACGTACCAGGTGACGAGCAGCGGGCGATGTGCAGGGACGGCGATCCCAAGATCCAAGATCCAAGCGAACAAGACCGGGGGCAAGAGCTGGAAGGCGATGGAAGAGCGTTGGATGGCCAAAGGAGAGGCAAAGACAAGACACGGGGGTGGCCGAGGAGCGCCGAGAAGCGCCGAGAAGCGCCGAGACGCGCCGAGGAGAGAACGGCGGCGAGGGTGTGTGTGTGGGCTGTCCGGGGCCAGCGACAGTTTGTGTATTGCTGTTGTGCTGCGGTTGGGTTGCTGCTGTTGTGGAATTGCCGAGTCCATTGTCTGCACTGTTGCGTGCTGCTGGGGCGCTGCCTGTGTCGGACAGGCGGACACTGCCTCAGGGAACGGCCACAATGTACAGCCTCACTGTACAGCGACGCTGGACAAGATGCCGCGGCGTCTGGGTCGTTGGAGGATCCTGGCCTGTCGTGGCCTGGGCGATCGAGACGACTGCGATGATCTCGATGGCCTCGATGGCTTCGATGGCCAAGAAGACCGAGGCAGCAGGCCATCGCAGCAGCAGGCCATCGCAGCAGCCTCGGCCCTGGTGACAGCCCGCAATGCCGGCTGGATGTCTGTGTCGCCTTGGCGCACGCGTCCGTCCCAAACAGGCGAGCAGCACAACTCTGCTGTCCTTGGCGCGCAGCCCCTGGGAAACGGCTGTCTCGGTCCCGTCTGGACAGTGTTCGTCCTGCTCGAAGCAGTTACTGCTGCCCAAGCATCTGCCGGTCGGTCTCAGGCCGATTTTTGGTGTTGTATATTGGAAATAGATGCTCGGCGAGATCGCGGACAAACAACCGATGAAGTCAGATTCATGCTACCATACTCGTACATGCGCTCTCGCCAGGAGCGCTACTCGTTCATTTCACTTCATTTTTTTTTTTTGGTTTGGCTTGGTTTGGCTTCCCACGGTTCTTGTTTTTTTTGGAGGGGGAGGGAGGAAAAAGGTCCTCAGGCTGCCGCCGTCGCTCACACATCCGACATCCCTTGCTCGGGTGAACATTCAACTTGTCTATCTCGGCCTCTAGCGTCGTGTTGCTTTCATTAGAAGATCGTCGCCGACGCCCAGCTAACTGGGCAGCAGCCGTTGGCGGTTAAAAGTCTGTTGGCGGCAGGCCTTGGTCCAGCGACTGCGTCGACGTCTGGGACACCCGAGGCGATTGTGTGTGTGAGGAGTGGTAACCGCTCCCCGCCGCTGATCCGTGTCCACGATGACCCGCAATCGGTCCGGACGGTGCTTGTTGCAGCAACAAGCTACCCGAGCGACTCAGGCCGGGTCCGTCGCTCGGACCAGACATGGGCGGCTGGTTAGTCTGCCGCAGCGCCGGTGATGACTGGAACCCGCTGCCGCCACCCGACATGCCCGTCGGCCGCTTGAAGTTGGGCTGCGAGTACTGGGGACGCAGGGTGCGATCCGGCCGGGGCGAGGCGGTGTTTTGGCTGCTCAGCGTCGGCGAGTGTTGGCCATAGCGCGCGACCGCAGGTGGTGTTGGCGGCTTGCCCCGGGGATCATAGACGTACGGCCGCACGCCCATCTGGGGAGTCGAGGGCTTGCCGGCTCCCGCCGGTGCCAGGGACTTGACTCCGCCGAGGGGGGCACTAACTGCTGCTGCAAAAGGTGCTTCCGGCACCGGATTTGACGGGATCAACGATGCGGGTGCGCCAGCAGCTTGATTTGAAAACGGTGCTTCAGAGGACGGTGTAGCAGCGTCCTCTCCCCAGCCCGAGCCGTACTGGCTTGGAGGGACGGCCATTGGCTTCAGTGAGGAAAGAATTGCCGGCGAGGTGAGTTGGGGCCCAGTGTGCAATCTGGCAGGCCTCGATGCGTATGTTCCCACAATGGGCACAGTGTTCCCGCCCTCCACCGGAAACGCTATCGGAATGACCATACCCCACAGCTTCATTCAGGCCCATCACTTCATCCACCACTGCCCGCTCCCGACTCCCCATCTGCACGTGCCTACCTTCATCGTCTGTGCCTCACCCCCGGTGACGGGTGTCTGCGGTAGGAAGCTGTTCACGACTGGGCTCTGGGTCAGATCGCTATTGTTCAGGACATCCACGTACTTGCTTCGGGCGCTGCGACGGATCGAGCCGGTCGACTTGGGCAAGCCCACGTTGCCATAGATCGACTCGCTGGTCGCCGTCGGAGCCGGCACGTTGGCAACTGACGGGCTCGGCTGACGCGAAGGGAACACGCTTGGGGGCCCGCTGGGGGGCCCGCTCGCGGGAGCACTCGACAGCCCCGCTGGTGTCTTGGGCGTGGCCGGGCCGGGTGGTGGTGGCGGAAGCTCCGGGGTTTCTTCCACCGGCGCTCCCTTCTGTACCCATCTCTGAAGCTTCTCGTCAAAGATTAGCGGATTGTCGCTCTCGGGCGGCAGTGTTACCAAGGTCACACTCGGATCTCGCCTGCCGCCGCCAAAGAACCTCATCATCGTGCCCACAATCGAAGGGCGCTGTCCGGCGTTCTCCTCGGGCTTGACCGCTGCATCTGCAGAGGCTTGGGGTTTCGCAGCCGGTGCGGGCGCAGAGGGTTCCTCGGACCCGGCTGCGGGTTGAGCCGACGCCTGGTTCTTACGTGCTGACAGCGAAGCGTTTCCGAGTCCGAAGTCGTCATCGAGGTCGCCTTGAGGAGGAGCCGGCTGCTGTGGGGCTGGCAAAGCAACTGACTCCGTCGGCACTGGCGTCGCTGTGAACTGGGCGGCCGGAAGAGGGGCAGAGGAGTCGCTAGCATTGACTTCGTATCCATATGATCCATCGGCGCCCGCGACTGCTGGCCCAGGGACTCCGGAGCCCGAGTGCCCAAAAGGTGATTGGGTCGTTGTCGCCTTGGAGGGCTGTTTGTATCCAAACGGCGAGGTCTGGTAACTCGACGGAGGCTGGGGAGGCTGGGGAGGCTGCGCGGCTGATGGCTGGGTGTACGTGGACTCGGGATCGGCGTAAGTTTCGGTGAGTTGCCCAGTCGCTGGATTGCTGGGATCATAAGGTTGTTGGCTGTAGTCGCCTGGATAACCAGTGCTGTCGCCTGGATAACCAATGCTGTCGACGGGGTAGCCAGCGTCGACGGAGTAGCCAGTGTTGTCGACGGAGTAGCCAGTGTTGTCGACTGGATAGCCAGTGTTGTCGACGGGATAGCCAGTGTTGTCGACGGGATAGCCAGCATTGTCAGTTGCGTACGTGGAAGTGTTGGCTTCATAAACTCCATTATCGTATCCAGGGGCATAGCCGTTGCCATCAACAGGGTACCCGGCTCCTTCAGTGGCGTATCCGCCGCTGTCGGTAGCGTATCCGCCGTTGTCCGTTGGGTAGCCAGCTGTTTCAACAGGATATCCCATACTGTCCGTAGCATAGCCGGTGGTTTCAGCAGGATAGTTGGTGGCTTCGGCGGGATAGCCGGTGGTCTCGGTGGGGTACCCTGGATAGCCTGGATAGCCTGGATAGCCTGGATAGCCGTATGTCGATTCTGGTGCCTGGGCCGTCTTGGATCCAACTCCAACCAACGAGGCAACGGCCGAGATCATTCCGGGCGGTTTCGTCTGCGGCAACGGCGGCGGAGGCAGATGGCTGGCAACGTCTGCGGTGTGTCCGACCGGCACCGACGAGCGTGACTCTGAGCGAACCAGGCTGGGCGAGCCAGATATCGAACGCCCCGGTACCAGCGTGCTTGGGGGTCGGGGGATCGCAAGGGCATCCTCTTCGCCCCCAATATTCTCGCCAACAGCAGCGCCCATAAGATTCTTGATGCCCGTTCCAATGGCGTCAGTCAGGTTAGCAGAGCTGAACCACGCACGGATGCTGCTCGACTTGGTCTGGGCGGCAGAAGATCCCGAGGTTTGCTGCGCGGCGCGGCTGTTACCGATGCGGTCCCACAGATCACACAGCGTGCCAACCACAGTCTTGTGGAGGTAGCCGCTCTTGTGTCCACTCTTCTCGAAGGCTTGGATCAGGTCAAAGATGCTCTCAAAATACGAGAGCGCTTCGTCGACGTATCCGAGGTCGGCAAGCAGCGAGGCATACACGAGCTTGTAGGCTTGGAAGTGCGGGAGGCAAATAGCGCCGTTGGTGATGTGGATGTGCTCGAGAATCTCGGTCGCTTGGATGGCCTCGATGTGCCGGTGAACCGCTGCGGAGCTGTCTGCGCCAACGAGCGTCAGCTTTGCCCCAGGCTGGTCCCAGCCCGACAGCAGCGATTGACCCGGGGTCATGAAGTAGCAGATGTGTGCGGCCATCGAACATCCATGCATCTTGAGGAGGTCGCCAAAGGCCGAGATCACATGGAGGTCTCCCGCCGTGCGATTGGACAAAATCATGGCCACGGTTTCCTTCCAGGCGGCAAGCGCACGCTGACGGTCGTCGGCCGAGATCGGCAAGAACTCTGAAACAGCGCCCTTGCCCTGGCCCGAAAACAGGCCGTAGAGAACACGCATGCTGGGGCGATCGATGCGGTGTGATAGGCTGTTGTGGCCCTTGGATGCTTCTGCGAGGAGACTCTGGTGGCTGAGGTTCAGCTCGCCGAGCTGCGAGTGGAATTCCTTGCGCGAAAACTGGCGGATGACTTCGCCGTGGGTCTTCATGTCCATGTTGCTTGCAATGATCAGAGCGTGGGGCCATAGCTCCGAGCTGACGGCGAGCTTGCAGGCTGCGCTACGCTCGCCACGCACCAAATGGCCTTCGACTTCGTCCAGAGACGTGGTTCCCGTGGACGCAGGCAGAGACTCGATGAATGCCTGTCGGTACGATGGGCCCGACGGCTCAGACTTGCTGCTAGAAGGAGCACACACCCGGTGGGCAGCCAAGTCAGTCAGGTCAGTCAGGCCAGTCAGGCCGGTGATATCGGATTCAAATGGGAGACATGTTGTCGCCACCGAGCCGCTTGCCCAAAGCTGAAATGCAATCTTACCTGCTCTCGAGACTCCCCAGTCCCACCTCGGCAGTAACCTTCAAGAGCTTCATCAGCAAGATTCGATCTTCGACGAGGCGCAGGACAGCAGCATCGGAGAGGCCGAGTCGCTGGTCCTCGGCATGGCGAATCAGCGCCTCGCAAATCTTGGGCAGGTCCTTGGACTTGATCTTGCGCTTCGATCCAAGCAATGGCCCGTTGCCGATGCGCTCGAGGTCACTCTGGGCTTGGGAATAGAGCCAGGATTTGACGTTGCTCACAAGCACCTTGCCTGGATAGGCCCTCTCGATCTTGGTCTGGCCACCATACCCGTCGCTTACAAAACGCTCGATACGCTGGGGGCGGATGCTGACCAGCTGGCCACCGGGACCAAATGCTACGATACAGTGCCCACGCAGGCGCTCCTCTAGATCCTGATCGACAGGAGGAGCGGCTGCTTGCTGATAGTCGTATCCAACAGATTGGTCGTAGGACGAGGGCTCGGGGTACTGATCGTATGACGGCTGATAGCCAAGATAGTGGCCAGACTGGGCATCATCCACAGGAGGCATCGGGTCTTGGTATGCCGAAGCGTAGGCCGCGGGTGGTGGAGGATAGTTTTGAGCATACTCGTCGACGGCAGCCGGAGCCGGGGGAGGCGGAAGAGTCACCGGAGGCTCCTGGGGCAGGGCAGGCCCAGCAGCAGGCTGAGAGAGCGCTGCCAACCGCTCTTTGGGAATCGGATGAGCGCAGTTGGTGCAGAACTTCATGTGAAGCTCCAGATGAATCGCGAACCCACAGGGACACGTGTATCCTCTATCTGCGACAGCCGAACCTGGGGCCGCGGTCACCACAGATGGCGGAAGGGATGCAGGGGGATGTGATGCATATCCAGGCTCCCGAGAGGGCGGCAGTGGAGGCTTGTCAATAGCAGAGGGTGTCAATGTGTCTGGGTAGCTGGAGGCCGGCGGAGGGGCGGAGACGGCTCCGAGGGTGTCCGAATCCTTGGCTGGGATGGGCGGCGGGATTTCTGAAGCAGCTGGAGGAGCCTCTTGATACGGTTCGTAGGTCTGTTGCTCGTATCCTTGCTGATCATAGCCTTGTTGATCATAGCCTTGTTGATCATAGCCCTGTTGATAGTATCCTTGCTGATCATAGCCCTGTTGGTCATAGCCCTGTTGATCGTAGCCCTGTTGGTAGTACTCTTGTTGGCCATAGGCCTGCTGGTCGTAGGTCTGCTGCTGCTGCTGATCATAATTCTGCTGCTGATCGTAATTCTGCTGCTGATCATAGTTTTGCTGCTGTGAATAGTCCTGTTCATGGGAAGCTTCGGGCAGAGGATTAACTTCGGGCTGTGGGAACTCGAGCGGCTGTGTGCTCTCGGGCTGTGGCTCCTGGTAATATGCATAACCATGCTGGACAGACTGGGAGGGATCTTGTTGATAGTAGCCCTGTTGCTGGTACTCTTGCTGCTGGTACTCTTGCTGCTGGTACTCTTGCTGCTGATATTCTTGCTGCTGGTGGTCTTGCTGCTGGTAATACTGTTGCTGGAAAAAGTCGGCTTGAGCCACATCTTGCCCGCTGCGAGCCGTGTCTTGGAAGTATCCACTTTGGTCAAACTCTGTCGACGCTAGAGCCGGCTGCTGAGGCTGTTGAGGCTGAGCCGCATTGGACTGCGGCGTCTCATAGCTGCCATATGCGTAGTCATTTGGAGCAGCGACTGCACCATCGAGCACTTCGCTTGGAACGCCTGTAGCGGTCGCAGCTGCATGCCCCAGATCAGAGGGAGGTTGTCCATATCCGTACCCGACAGGTCCAGGTTGTGTAGGCTGGTCCTGAGCATGAATGTCGCTGGGGAGGCCAGAGAGACCATCAAAGAGACTGGAGGGATCGCTTGCTTGCGCGAGCGGGATGGGAGGAAGCTCTGGGACAGCAGACGCGACGTGGCTTTGATGGAGCTGCGATGGGGGAAGCTGGGTTGCAAAAGCCGGACTGCCTTGCGTCACGGATTGACTTGAAGGGAAAGCCCCGCTGCTGGCGGAAACGGTGCCGTCTACAGACACATATTGTCGGCCCTTCTTGCCTGCTCGTGGCTTGTCGGCAGGTTGAGTCTGATTCGTGGTGGGAAGACCCGAAAGGGGCTGTGATCTCGGACTCCATGACGGCGCATGATCCTTGGTCAAGGGAGGAGGGGGCAAAGCAGCTCCAAGGCCGAATGGCGCACTCGCGTCCCCCTGTGATTGTGCAATAGGCGGCGGTGGCAGGGTCGGTTGCTGGGGCGTGGTTGTCGTGACGGGCTCGGGGATAGCCGGGATATCGGGTTTCGGGAACGGGATCGTGAAGGGGTCGGTTGGTTCGGTGGTGCTGGCTGGAGGAGCAGCCAATTCAGCAGGAGCGACTGGGTGCTCTTGATGTCCCTCAAGAGACAGACTCGGCTGGATCTCCTGGCCGGTCTGAGTGTGCTCTGTGCCATTGTCATACGCCTGCTCGCCATACTGGTGCCCGGTTTGGTAGTACTGGGTCGTGTCGGCAGGATATTGGCTCGCTTGAGCATATCCCGTCTGCTCCGTGCCAAAGCCCGACTCGTACGTGTACGGATCATATGCGTTTGGATCAGCATAGGCGGCAGCGCTCTCAGCGCTGTTGTAGCCAATGTTGTACGGGTCGGCTGGCACGCCGAAAGCATCAGTGGGTTGAGGGGCGCTTGAATCGATAGTTTCCTGGGGTTGGGCAGCTGCATCAGGGACATATGACGCATCGACGGCGGCGCCGGTGTTCCAGTCGTACTGAGCCGGAGCTTGCTCATGAGGAGCGTAGTACCCGGTCTCGGAGAACCCTTGGGCGCCTGAGGCAAAGGCGTCGGCTCCGTTGTTGGACAGCTCGGCATCGAAGGAGGCAGGATGACCAGAGTCGTAAGCAGCCGGTTGCTGAGTATTGTACTGGCTCGGATCATAGCTCTGGGCGTAGGCTTCCCCATACGACTGCCCGTAGCTTTGCGTGTATCTTTGGTCATACGATTGGTCCAGAGAGTATGGATACGTTTGTTCGTGGGATTGCTCGTGGGTTTGTCCAACGAATTGGTCGTGCGGTTGCAGAGGCACCTGGTCGTGCGACGGGGGGAGCCGCTGCTCAGCGACGGGCAGATCTGGCCCACCCTGCGGCTGCTCAGAGCTCGGCTGACCGAACGTATCAAAGAACGACGTGTCTGCGGGTGCACCGAACGAGAGACCCTCGTCAGCCACTGGAGCAGCAGGAGGGGCGACTGCGGCTGAAGCATGCTCCTTGTAGTCGTCGACAAAATCGAAGCTGTGTTCGTCGCTGGGAATCTGGGCCGGATCGAATTGACCTGGGTTGAATGCGTCGCGTCAGATCGACTTTCGCATACCTATGGTGAGGAGCCAGCAGCCCGTCTCCCTCGAAGATGCTTACCGTGGTTGCTGAGGTCTGCCGCATGTGGCTTCTCAACGATTTCGAACGAGTTGGCGTTTTCTGAAAGGGAAGGCAACATACCGCTACATTAGTTCATCTGCCCCCGAAGTCACTGAGCTGCCGCAATTCGCCCAGCGACGGGTGTGATGGCCACGCATCAACTTACTGGATCCGAGAACGAGGCTGTCCAAGTCATCGAGGATGGGGTTGGGCTCGCTGGCAACTGCAGGGAGCTCAACTGCTCGGATGGGCTCAGAGGGCTTGCTCAGGAAGCCGAAATACGAGCGCTTTTCCTTGGTGTCGACATCTTCAAAGTCCTCGTGTGACGACAGAATGCTCTGGGGCTTGGGAACAGCCGTGGGCGGGGGTGGCAACAAGCTTTCCACAGCAGATAGCGACTCTGGAGCGCCAGGGAACGCAATAGTCTCGATGACACTCGTGACATCCTTCTTGGGAGAAAAGCTGTCGTCGAATGGATCCGCATCGAATCGGACATCGTCTGTTACCAGCTTGAGGACCGAGCGCTGCACGCCGTCATCCTCGTTCACGGGATTGAACTTTGGGGGGCTTGAGATGTTGCGCGGAGGAGGGACCACTGCCGGCCTGGGGGACTCTGGGGCCAAGACAGATGCCATGTGCGGCGACTTTGACACCAAATGCGGAGATCTGGCAACCGTTTGGGGCGGCGGACGGGAAGCCGGGCTCAGCTTTGGCGAGGGAACGGGGGCCAGTGACACAACAGCAGCGGCAGCAGTGGCCTGCTTGAGCAGGGGCGAGGCGCCGCCCTGAAGCTCGGACGATTTGGCCAGGGGTGATTTGACGGCAGCAGATCTGGGTGATCCGAGAGGACTGGGGCGGGCTGGTATCGGCTCCGGATTTGGTGCCAGCGGGTGGCTTGGCGAGACAGAGCCCAGGAGCGACTGTGCCAAGGTTGCAGGCAAGGGCGAGCGCCCTCCGGTGAGATTTCCAGGAGCGTCACTCAACTGCGGCGAGCGAGCTTTGACTGACATTGGCACGGGCGACGCGCTGACGTTCACACCCTCGTTGGCAGGGGTCGTCACTGCAGTGGTGGTGGTGGTGGTGACAGTGGCGGTTACATTGGTGGTGGCAACAGTGACAGCTTGAGTAGCAGCCTTCACAGCCGCCGGATCCTGGCTCGATGTGCCCTTCGTCTCTGCGGATGTGAGCACGGGGCGCGTGATCTTATTGTCGAGCGGCGCAGGCTTTGGGCTGCTCTGGGGTTCGTTCTGCTTGGCAAGCAACGGCGACGATCCATGAGGTCGGTCGCTTGACGGCGACGATCCATGAGGTCGGTCGCTTGACGGCGTCGAGCCTACCAAAGTCCGGGAGAGCACAGCCTGGCTCGACATGGCGCTTGTCGAAGCCACTCTGCGCGCCGAGGGCCGCGAGTCGGTCTTCTTGAGCGATGCAAAGAGCTCCTCGGCCTTGGAGGGTTTCTCAAGAGCGAGGCTGCGGCGACTGGCTCCGGAGAGGATCTGATCGAGGGGTTTGGCGGCGCTTGGGCGGCTGGGAGTGCTTGCGGCGGGCTTGTGAGGCGCTGATACCGACGAGACACCATCGCTGCTCAAGCCGAACGAGTCAAAGAACGAGTCTCCGAGGGGCGGGATCGAAGGCGACGCTGCTGGTTTGTCCGAGACAGGAGAGATGCCCTGAGACAGCCGAGGGCTTGGGGCCACGGCCGAGGCAGGGCGCGAGGATGCCGGCAGCTTGCTATGTGCAAAGAACGGAGAGGGAGCCTCGCCGATGCTGGAGGCAGACTTGGGGACGGGCGATCCAAACAACGAGGCGGCATCTCCGGCAGCCTCTGGGTGATAGCCGCGATGCGGAGAATTGAAAGAGCCCGAAGTGGTGCCCGAGGAGCGAGGCGGCTGATGCTGAATGGACGGAGAGGACGAGCCCTGAGCACTCTGCTGGAAGGAGGCGAAAAAGTCGTCGCCCGAGGAGTTGCCGCCGAATGGTGGCGCGGACGAGTCGTTGTGGTGGCTCGCTGTATTCCGGTGGTACATCTGGAAGAGCCCGGATGCTGTAACGGTGAGTAATACGGCCACGACAGCCCGAGTTGGCGGAAGATGCAGGCAGATACAAGGAAGGTGCAGGGGCATCGCTCACCACGTGAACCTCAGGAAATCAGCACAACGGAACCCACGACAACTTGCGGATACGACTGTGGGTGAACAAGAACGACTGGTCAGCGGATGGACGAGTCGACCGAGAGTTGATGCGTGCACTGCGGGTCCTGGGCGGGTTGTAGCAGCGAAACCAGGAGACCGATATCGCCGGGACGGGACAGAGCGAGGCCAAGCAGAAGACACTCGATGATGCTGCCGAGACGGAATTGCAGCAAGGAACCAACAAGAAGCGCCGGGCAATCCAAGACGGGCTCGCTGGTATCGGGGAAGGAGCAAATGTCCACGCAGTCAGGCAGGAACAGGTCACTCACTTGTATCACAGGCGAATGCTGATTGGGGAGGTGAGGTGGGCACTGAATCAGAAACGAAGTGCAGGCCCAGGCTGGCTCTTGAAGTGTTGGGGGGTGGTGCAGACAGTCAAGTCTCAGCGATGTGCGGGGCAGGCAATGCCGGGCTGGGATGAGGTGGAAGGGGTGCCAGGGCAGACCGATTTGCGAGATGGCAGAAAACGACGAGATTTCGATCGAACAGCCAAAGTGTGCGCGGCACAGCCGGCTCGATCCAACATCGAACCAACGGGATCGACTGACGACATGGAGCAGTTCACCACATGGATCTATTCACCACATGGATCTATTCACCAGAAACGGACAACAAGCGAATCGCCCAGCAGTGGATTCAAGAACGCATCGGATCCGCTGCCGCTTAGCGGCCACCTCTGGCCCTTCTCCTTGCGCCCTGGCCCACATTCGGCCCGACGCCGGCCGGGCTCTGCTCGGCAGCCAGGTGCGATTCATGCTCGGCAGTCGGATGCGATTCAAGCGCGGCGTCGGACGGCAGCGTGGTCTCGATACTGCTCAGCAGGCCCTCCCGCAGCGCCGTCTCAAAGACATCGCTGGTGAAGTTCGAGGCATCCTGGGCCATCTGGTCAACGTTGATGTGTCGTAGGGCCTCCTCGCGCGTTTGCTAGTGGAGTGGAAACAGAAGCGGAGGCAGGGGAGTGGAAACAGAAGCGGAGGCAGGGGAGTGATCAGAGTCAGGCTCGAGGCGCAGGAGCCGCATTCAGCGAGGCATCGGACGACGATACTCCGTCATAATCAGCCCTCGCGCCAGTGCGATGTCGCTGTGCGATCAGCGCTTGCCTGGAAGGACTCGTCCCGATAGATGGCCTCGTTGGCGATCTCCTTCTCCTTGTGGTGCTCCATGAACCTTCTTCGCAGGTTGGTTTCCGACAGCAGTGCGGCCTGAGCCAGCCGCACGACGAAAAAGTGCTTGTAGACCGCCTGCTGTTTGGCAATCGTCTCCGCCATGATCTCGATGCTCGACCACTCGTTCTTGCGATCGATCAACCAGATGGCCAGCAGCACGAGCGCCACGCCAGCCCGCCGGATCGTCTCGCCAAAGATAAAGGGCGACGGCGTGATGATGATCGAGTCCGGGAAGAGTCGAAAGGCATAGATCTCAAACAAGGCCAGGGCCACAATCACGACGGTTCCGTAGATCCGCCAGAAGGCCTTGCGAGCCGTGCTGGTGGAGAGCCCCACGATAATCAGAGCCATGGCATACTCAGCCAGCATCGGTGCCAAGGAGAATATCATATAGTCTGGCGGCGAAGTGCACCACGAGCAGTCCAGCAGCGCAAGCTCGCCGAATTTGAGGTAGATTGCTCGGTTCTCGATCGACGCCAGCAGCTCTAGCAGACGCTCTAGTCTGGCGATACTCTCGAGGCCCGACGCCGTGCTTCCGGCAGCAATCTCCTGGGCGAGATAGTCCTCGGTCCATCCCGGGAACGTCTGGGCCATGTATCGGAAGAACGAGCGGCGGAGGATGCTCTGAGGGACATTTGGAGCTGCCTCGAGCGTAGCGAAGATGTTGTTGGAGATTGACGTCGCGCTGAAGATGATCCAGAGGGCCAGCGCACCAAGGATGAGAGCGGAAGCATAGGTGTCGTACTGGGTGCGGGGTTTGGGAGGCCGCTGGATCTTGCCGGGCGAGCGATATTCTTGATACTTGCGGTAGAGATAGGGGCCGACGACGGTGGCCACAAGAAAGAGCCACGACATGCTGTCCAGGGGGTGGGCGATGAGCCTGGCGATGGCGATGGGCGATGGCGACGGGCGATGTGTCTGGAGACGGCAAACCAGACGAGACAACCACGAGCGAGGGCGCTCTCGCTCTGGCCCCTCTCTCGTCTCTCCCGCTCTCGCCTGCCCATGAAACCATCAAGCTCGAGGGGTTGTTCCATGAGCACTGAGTAAAAAACGGTGCACCCCGGATTATGAGCATCTATAGATGATTTTTTCGGCCGAGACCAATGCGCGCTGGCCATGGTCATTCGCCACACACTCGACTTTCGCACCGCCGCATTGCAGCTCATCCACAGGCATGCAATGCCCGCCGACTGCCACTCAGCATAGCAATGTCCCAGCCACTACAACACACAGCGCATTCAACGATTGCATGTTCTAAGCGAGCTTGGGATTGCCATAGAGGCGAGCGTATCTGCCCAGGGCCCAGATCGTGAAGGCAAACTTGTAGTTCGGGTAGGAGATCATGCAGTTCTGGGAAGTGAAAGTCGCGAGCGGTCCATCAGTACGCTGGGTGACATCGAGGAGTGCGATCGATCCGGCGATACTCACGTGGTTGAAGACTCCCTCGATGCCTTCCTGAAGCCACTCGCCGTTGGGCTGCTGGCGAGACATGATAACCTGCATATGCACCGATACAAGTCGTTAGGTCGCTGGGGCCGTCGAACGACGCACATGGATGCGACAGCGACTCGGACAGCCAGTGCAGGTCAAAACGGCATCGCACGCTCATCATCGACCCCGCTAGTCGTCGTGCTCTGGTCTCAAGCTCTTCCCCAAGCGACCGAGCTGCATCGCGCCGACAATGATAGTCAGACCTTGATGCCCGCCCGGATGACGGATTCATCCGGATACTGCGCTGCCATCAGCGACATCACGGCCCACGAGGTCATCACGACCTGCGAGGTGTCGTGGTGGACGTAGGTGTGCAGCTCGCATGACTTGTACTTTTCGCCCCATCCGCCGTCCTTCATCTGCTTCGAAACCAGGAAATCACAGGCACGCTTGACATTGTCGCTGCATTGGCGGCGATGGTGAGGGACGCGGCGGGTCAGAGAAAAGACCCAGTTCGTCACAACAGATTGCCACCAGTTCATGGCGCCGGTCAGATGTGTATGTGTGTGGCAGGACAGAAAATAGCCGGCTTGCTTTGCTGGGTGGGCAATGTCTGCCGCAGCGGCGCCAGTCGATATGTGTGAATGCATGTTCCCGATACAACAGCGATGGATACACACCTGTTCTCGTAGGATTCGCCAATGCTGCTCAGACTCTCGATGCCAAACCAGGTGGCATAAGTGAAGCAAATGGCCCACGAGCCGTACCAGCTTCCGTCTGGCAGCTGGGAGTTCTTGATATACTGAGCAGCACGCTTGATCAGATCACTGCTCACGAACAGATTGTGGATGGCAAGCCAGTCAGTCAGCTGGTCGGCCAGTCGGCCAGTCTCCAGAACGGAGGGGAGCGACTCATTCCTTGTGCATGGACACACAACCCGCAAGGTAGCTCGCTAGAGAGCACCCTTGGGCAAATCATACTTGATCTCTTCCGATTGGTGGTCGGGGAAGTGCTTGCGGAAGGTGGTCAAGCCAAGGAGCACGGCCGTGGTACATTCGGGATAGCAGTACTCGATCATGATGTTGCCTGTGGGAGCATCACGCCAAGCATTCGTTGCGGTCAGCTCGGATTACAGCTAAGCTGCCCGCCCATCCAGGGGGCCTTTGAGTGTGCCCAAAGTCCGCCTCGGAGGATGTGCCAGAGCAGCCCAAAAGCAGAATATCTCGAATGCCTACCAAAGACCTCGGCTGGGTTGAGCCATTCCAGCAAGTACGATCCGCGCCGGCGCTCGTAGCTGCAAAAGCCGCCGTCAGGGTTTGTCATGGAGAAGAGCACGTTGATGGTGTCGAACAGGCGCTCGTCCGAGATCAGCTTGGGCATGGATCTGTGTGTAGGAGACGAGGAGCGATCGCGAGTTAAAATACGACAGAGTCTCTGGCCGCCATATGGCTGTAACTGGGTCCATCACGCGGCGACAGCACATCCATCACAGCCCTCCCTTCCTGTGTCGTCCCGGACTCGGCCAGGATCCATGGCCACGAAAGGAACACCCACGTGAGCTTGTTTTGCAGGAGGAGAGTCGACTTCATGGCTTCGGCACAGCAATCCGAGACAGGGTAGCTCTGGTCGCGATTGCTGAACCCCCAGCCGCCCTTGGAGATTTCGCGGTAGGAAAGGGCCCAGCGGTCCTCGCAGTCCTCCTTGAACTGGCTGGCGTCAATGTACTCGAGCGCTCGGACCATGTGGGGCTTGAAGCTCTTCTCCTCCGCGAGGCCGGACTCGACTAGGGCCTGGACCATGAACGCCGTGTCCCAGAGCTGGCTGCCGTTGGTGCCGTTGCACATGATACCCTCGGCGCCGAGCCAGAAGCTGTCCTGGTCGCGATAGCAGTGCTGCTTGAAGGATTCAGAGTCGGGACCATCGACGATCCAGATGACAAGCTTGTTCATGGCTTTGTTGACCTGCGGAAGTGAAGGTATGAGACAAAGCATTCGTATGGGCCAGTGGAGAGGCGGAGCTTGCGCCTGGAGAGGTCGTGCTCGTAGAGATCCGCGACAATCAAATGCGGGTGGCACAGACGGACCAGGGGTGTCGGTGCAGACTGGGGCACAATTCAACGTACGGGTGCGAGATCGCAGTATTTGGTGTTCTTGTCTTCGGCGCGGATGTGCTTGAGGGACTGGTCGAGCGCCAACTTCCGGAGCCAGCCGTTGGGAATCTTTTCGTAGATGCTCAGAAGGACTGGGCAAGAATGGCGATCGCATCAGTGCAACACGATGCATTACAATGCAATGCGATACAATATAATAAAGTGCATGGCTGGGTGGATGGGCTATGTGGAAAGCAGATCCTACCGTTGAGCATGTCAAAGATCTTGGTGTGGGGACAGTAGACGTCGACGGGACAGACGTTGTTCCTCTGCGCAGGCCAGTAGATCTCCTCGTACGGCGTGACATACAGCTCCTACAGAATCCGAGGCAAACGAGCAAGTGCGTGGTGCTGTTGGTGGCTCTGCGGAATGACCAGTCACAGCCCCAGGCCACAGTCCAGACCATGACGACAGCTCCGGAGTTGTTCATTGCGTCGAATGTTCACCGATAGAAGACCAAGGAGGGGGGACTCACCTGTCGAAGCTGGTGGATGAGTTCGGTCTCTTTGGCGCGGAAGCGGATGCCGTAGAGATAGCCCATCGGGAGATAGACCATGCGAGTATGGATCCACATGCGGCCGGGGTGGACGGGCATCCAGTAGGGCAGCAGCCTGGGGAGAGGATTGGCAGTGGTGAGCTCATGCTCGTCGTGAGAACACTGAGCGGACGAGTGGCGACATACCACAGCTCCGGCGGGATAGGGTTGTTGCCTTCCCAGTCGTAAACGTTCAGGATGGACAGCCAGAACTTGCCCCACGACGGGATGCCGGTGGCGCCGCCGAGCCTGTGCAGTGTCGCTCGGGCTCGAATGCAGACGGGATCTTCGGCATCGACACCGAGTAGACGCAGCGACACATAGTTCAGGGCGGTTCCGAAGACGGTCGAATCGCTCTCGATGTGGCTGCAGCAACGGAGAACCGGGGCGGGAGCACGGAAAGTAGAAGCGGATGCGGGTCAGAAGAAGGTGCCAAGGAGCTGTGGCGCAACAGTGCGATATGCCATCTCGACAGGGTGCCGGCCATCGGCCATGATCTGACTGCTGGATCATGAACATGGACCAACAGCCAGACCAATCACGGGGTCGATCGGCCGGCTCGAAGCCATCAGCAGCGCAGAGTATTGCCTCAAGTCAATAGCTGGCGTTGCCCGAGCGCTTACATGCCCCAACCACCGTCGTCGGGATGAGCTCGGTTCTTGATGTAGCGGATAATTTCTTCTCGCTGGCCCTTGAGCCAGGGAGTGCCGGTGACATAGTTGACGATGACAAAGCCCGGAAGCAGAAACATCGGCCCGCCGTACTCGCCGGCCCAGTGACCCGACGGCGTCTGGAGGTGGCGGTAGAACTCGAATCCGTTGCGGGCGCTGTCCAAGGGTGTGCATGGAGATGGGAGCTCTGGAGCCTCCTGCAAGGGGAGCCAACGAATGACAGTGAGTGGACGGCTTGCCTGAGCAGATGGGGCTATCGGGGGCTCTCTCGTGCAGGCCCGGGATGAACATGGCGGAGGCTCTCGCTGCTGCACCGCGCCGTTGGAAAACAGGGTCTTTGCACTCACATTGTAGATGCCGAGCCAGTACCGGTCATAGGGAGTCTGGGGCCAGTTGGCTCGCTCCTCTTCGCTGGCGAGATAGACCCAGGTCTGGCGGCCGTCCTTGTCGACGTTGAGTCGCCAGTAGTCCAGATTGGTGGTGGACTTGTACTGCATGGCGGCGGGTGGTTGCTGGAGCGGTCAGGAGCAGCGCACGGCAGAAGGCAGAGGGCAGATGCTGCTGGTCGAGCGAGGCAGGCCGGCGATCGTCGCTGGTCATATATCTCGGGCGGACTGTGACGCTCCAATCAATTATTCGACCCCACGTGATGCGCCGATTCCTGGGCAGCACCGAGGTTGGCGAAATCTCTGGCTATCCGGCTGAATAGGCGGATGACCGGCAGATTTGGCGTGCAGCGACAGAGGCGATGGAGGGCGCAGAGAGGATCAGGCAGTGGAGACGGAGGGGCAAGAGGAGGACGAAGAGGAGCAGGGCCCGGCAGACCATGAGGGACATGGCAGCAACGCCGCAATCGAGAGTGTCACGTGCGGCTGCGATGGGGATGCGGGACGAGGCCACCAGGCGAGCGAGCGAAAGCAGGGGCTGCCGCGATCGCCGCCAGAGCAACAGGACAGCGACAGAGCAACGAGCGATAGCAGCGGCAACCACCGACGCAACAGCAACCACAGAAGCATGTACGAGCTCTCGTTTACGGCCTACTCCAAAGTGCTCCTGCACGCCGCAAAGTATCCGACGGCAGCGGTCGGCGGGCTGCTGCTTGGAACGCAAGCCTCGGGCACCCAGACGGTCGTCGTCTCGGATGCGATCCCCCTGTTCCACCAAACAGCACTGGTTCCGTCGATCGAAGCGGGTTTGCAGCAGGTCTGTGGCTGCAGATAGGCGGCGCCTGAGCAAGTGTCTGGCGACGGGCAGACTCGGCCGCGACGCCGATCGGGCTGGCCGAATGAATTGCTGGCGGATGATCGCGAGCAGCGCATACGGCCGAACGAGGCGAGACGGCATGGCGAGAAGATGCAGCGCAACAGGCTGAGAACAGCTGCTGACGCTGGTTTTGCGCACCCAGGCCGATATCTACGCCCAGCTGGTAGGATCCAAGGTCGTCGGATTCTATTCGGCGAACGAGTCGCTTGCCAACAAGAGCGTCTCGCCCCTGGCCGCCAAGATCGCATCCAAGATCAGCGACAACTTTGAGGGCCGCGGCCTTCTTCTGCTGGTACGCAGCGATTGAGCCTGGATCGACAGGACGGATGTGGTTTTCCAGAGGCATCCTGCTGGAGCGAAAGCCAGGCGGGCGTGAGATGCATTTGGAGCGCTGACTTGAGCTCCTCCCCGCCATCCATGGCCCCAGCTGGATCCATCCAAGGCTTCCGAAGAAGGCGCCGCACTGTCTTCGATTCTGGTAAGCGGACACGTCGATGCAGGGATGGAGGAGGTGGACAGAGGAATGTCGAGGCACCCCCGAAGAGAGCAGCGGCCCTTCTGAAACTGACGGTGCTGCAATATGTTCTGGGGACTTGGAATCCGTCGCATCCAACAGCAACCTTACGTGAGTCAGAATGGAACCTGGGCGCCAGCGGGCCAGCGGTAAGTCGTCTGGATATGCTGCATCCGCCGTTTGGTTCGTCGCTCGTGATGTGGAGTCACTTTCGTTGCCATGCTGTGTCGGCTATGGCTGTGTTGTCCTCTGCCGGTGACGATAGACAGATGAATCATGCTGATGTGGCGATTTGTCTCCAGGTCTTCGCTCAAGGTCGACGCTCGTGGCGAGAAGATCAGGTCCTTGCTTGTGCCCAAGGTCTACGGCGCCCTGAACGACTTTGACAACCACCTCGACAACATCGAGCTGGACTGGATCGAGAACGCCGCTGTGACCAAGCTGATTGCCGACTCAGCATAGGCTGCCCGGAAGAATGCTGCAACGAGGACACGGACCCGTAGCGAATACACTGCGCTAAGCTGGAGAGCCCGTTCCCCGCCCCGTCGTCTGACTCGATGCTCCTGGGGGGATGATGTGGGATGACGCAGCGACGACGGTGTTGGGCACGCCGGAGACAGAGAGCAGATTCGCCGCGGTTGCCGCATTTGCCAGATCCAGCTCTGTTCCGGCGCCTCGGAGCAGGATGACCCACGCCAGCACAGACCCAAAGGTCGTGGATGCATTTTTTTTTTCTCTCCTTGGCGAGAGACGTCATGGCTCGCCCAGGGCGCCGAAGCAGAGTGGGCATCGTCTCTCTCGGGCAAAGCACGCCGTCGCCGGGCCATATCACACCGTATCACACCGTATCATATGGCATCATATGACATCATATCATCCACCCGGCCAAGAACGGCCGAGCACACTGGATCGTTTCCCTGGGCGCCCGTGTCGCATCGAGTCCGATATCGGTCGCTCCAACGGACCAGGGTCGCGGTGGCAGGGTCCGCAGCCGGGACGGCTCGCAACAGCGCACAGCACAAAACAGCGGCGCAGCGCGTCCACGTGTTGTGCTCGCGCAGCCGTGTTTGTGTGCCGCGCCTTCTGCGCCCGCGGCTGTCCTTGTGCGGGCTCTGGCCGTGGGACGCCGCCCGCGGCCGCCAATGGGATGCGGCGGCAACACGCGGCCGCAGCACGCTGTGCGTCCACATGACTTGCGCCACACGACCCCACCAGCCCCCCGAGTGTGTGTGTGGGCGCGTGTGGGGAACGACAAGCGGCGGGAGGGCACAGCGACAGTGCGCCAGCGCAGCTGCGGGACGGTGGTGCTGCGGGACAGTGGTGCGCAGCCACAGTCTCTGTGCGGTGGCTGGCCAGGAGGCACCGCGGTCGCACACCCGTCCCCATCCAAACCCAAGCCCTGGCCGGCGCTCCGCCCGCGAGCCACCACCACCCCGTCCGCCTCCTGCCTGGGCTCATCTCCATCGGTTGACCATTTCGGCTGGCCATTTGGGTTGACCGATTGCTGCCGATTCAAGGTCTACCATCGATTCAAGGTCTGCCATCGATTCAAGGTCTGCCGTCGATTCAAGGTCTGCCCTTGCCATCTTCCGTCCCCGTCCCCGTCCCCGTCGCCCTTCGGCTTTCTCCTCTGCATCTCCCCAGCTCCCTCCTTTCCGCCGGTCGCTTCCGCCGCCGCCATGGCTCCCTCCACTTCAAAGTTCCAGTCGTTCCTCCAGAAGCTCGAGTCCAAGCTCGAGCACACCCTGCACATCTCTCAGGACGATGCTGCTCCCGATGGACCCGCTCCGTTGCAGCATGAGTACTCCAAGCCCTCCATCTTCCTCGTCTCGCCCGAAGGCACCCCCCTCGGCAGCCCCGTCCAGTCCGAAGACGAGCGCAAGTCGTCCGAGTTGCTTGCATCGCCAGCCCTCCAGCCCTCCGCCAGCAGCAGCCGCTTCGACAAGAACGCCCTGCATCCCGCAAAGCATTGGTGGGCAACCAACGTCCTGCGCTCCCAAAACTCGACCGAGGACTACCGCCCTTCGCCACCGTCCTCGCCGCTCCTGGGTCCGTCCAAATCCGCGGGCGATCTGGTTGGCCTCAAGAAGACAAACTCTGCATCCGATATCCAAGGCGGCATCACCCGCAAATGGTCCTTTGACATGCTCAAGCGCCGCAATTCCGGCGACCTGAAGCTGGCCAAGCTGCCGCGAGGCTCCGTCGCTCGCGCGTATCCGCGGGCCCTCTTTGGCGCCCCGCAAGCCGTTACCGACTGGGAACACTCGCAGGTCGACTGGCTGTACGTATCGCCTGTCTGCCCGGTCTGGTCACGTCCACGCTCATGTGGTAGTGTCGGTGTATCTGTGCATTACTGGCGAATGCTGCCGATGCTGTAATTGCATTGGTAGAGATGCTCCGGAATGCCTCCTGCCAAAACCAAGTGGTGCATTCCCACTCGCATCGCCCATGGTGCTATCGTCTCTCCAATCTTGGGGTCCAATTGGAATCGGGATTCAATTCCATGGATCGGCCCCGCCAAGAGCACATATGTGCCCAGCAGCACCCCTCCAGCAATACCACTTCAGCAACACCTCTTCAGAGCACCACTTCAGCAACGCCTCTTCAGAGCACCACTTCAGAGCATCTCGTCATGATCACTAACCCCGCACTTGTCCTCTCCCGCCACAGCGACCACAATCGCTTCGAAAAGGGCGAGCTCATTGGGTCGGGTAAGTTCTCGCAAGTCTTTGCCTCCATCGATACCGAGAACCGCGACCGTCCCATCGTCGTCAAGGTGTTCAAGACCGGCAAGGATCTCAAAGTCAAGCGCGAGATCTTCATCCTGCGCTACCTCGAGAACGGCCCCAACATCATCGAGTACTACGGCTGCTTCCAGCTCCCGACCCCCGAGAAGGAAGCCTGCCTGGTCTTTGGCACAGTCAAAGAGACGCCCTGGCGAGAGCTGATGGACGCCATCAACTACCAAGACATTCAGCACTACATGTACCAAGTCCTGAAGGCCCTGGACTATGCCCACTCCAAGGGCGTCATGCATCGAGGTGAGCCGGCCAAGGCAGCTGCCCCTACCTGTGCTGCCTGTGTCGGCCTGTGTCGGCCTTGCTGAGCCCCGCCGCCTGAAGCTCACTATGCCTTCTGTGCTGCTGGTGCTCGGTTCCGACAGACATCAAGCCCCAGAACTTCATCGCCGACCACGGGTCCCGAGTCATCAAGGTCATTGACTGGGGCCTCTCTGACTTTTACATCCCCGGCCGTGACTACAACGTCTACGTTGCCTCGCGCTTCTTCAAGGCTCCCGAGCTGCTGCTGCACTTCAAGCGATACGATCACGCAATCGACATGTGGGCCTTTGGCTGCACGCTGGCCGCCATCATCTTCAAAAAGAACTTTTTGTTCATGGGTGACGACGACCTGGACCAGCTCTCGGTCATCACCGAGCAGCTGGGCACGCAGGAGCTCGTCAACTACGTCAACAAGTACGACATGTCCTTTGGCGGTCGCATGGAGATCTCGGGCTTTGTCTTTGGCGGGGCAACCAACTACCGACGCAACTGGGACTACCACGTTAACGACTCGAACCGCGACTGGGCCACCCTCGAGGCCCTCGATCTGATCGACCGGCTTCTTCGCTACGACCACCACGACCGCCTCACGGCCCAGGAGGCCATGTACCACCCCTTCTTCAAGGACTATACCGACCCCGATGCTCCCAAAGACACGGAGTGCGAGCAGGTCTCGTCGGACCCGAACGAAACCCCATGTGCCGATGAGATGCCAGCCCTCCAGATCTAGAGAGAGCCTCGAGTCCTCGAGTCGGCCGGAGGGATGTTCCGCCGTGGCTGTTCCATACATCATCGACTCCTCCAACCCTCCAATCCTCCAACCGATCCATGTCCCATGGTCCATTGTCAGCCAGATGGCCAAGTGACTGACCGACCAAATGCCCTCAATCCACTCCTCCCGCCCTTGATTTCTGTCCATGCCGGCTGTCTTCCTGCGACTATTTCCTCCCCTTAAATGTCTCCTCCAGCGTCGCTTAGAAGCGACTGCCTGAGCCCCCACATCAGTGGGTTGCTGCGTCTGTGGATGGTCGCTCTCAGCAATCAATAGATCATCCTCTTTTATTTGAATCACATTCAAGCCAAGTAAAGTCCGACTGGGACTGGGGCTGGCACCGGACTCAGACCACTCCGTCTTGCTTGAGGACGCCAATCAGATCCTTGAGGTAGTTCTGCCATTCGCAGTCGCATGTGTCGGCGGATTTCGTTTGTCGAGAAGGACGAGGGTTAGCTCACGATCCATCAACCGACCCGCACAAACGCTTTCGTCGCGACAGTGGCGGCTGCGCCAACCAGCCCATCAGAGTCTGCCGCCCCAGTGCTGGCTCACCTCTGCAAAGCTCGAAAAGTAAAATTCGTGCTCGCTGTTGTGCTCGCTGACAAAGTTGTGGGCCAGCTCGTGGCAGGTCACCATGAACCAGTAGTAGTACACTTCGTCTGGATGGCGCTGAGCCTTTGAGTCGCCCCGGCGCACGAGTGGATAGTGCAGGCCGAGGTAGAACCGGAAGTTGAAGAACAGGGTTCGGCGGCGGTTGAAGGCGACGGTGTTGCCCTGCGGATCCCAGTAGATCGTCACCGACCGAGGATTCATCTTGAAGACTTGGCCGAGCCGGAGCAGCAGATCCGCAAACTGGTCGAGGGCGCCGTGCGACTGGGCAAGCATCGCCAGTCCTTGGTCCTGCTGCGCCTTGTCGACATAGACGGCAATGTTGCGGATGTTGCTCACCCGGATCAGCTCGCCGTCGGAGAGGATCCGGCAATGGTTCGCCGCCTGTGCGCTTGCTACCGCCGGCGGGTCGTTCGGAATCGTCGCCCGGAATTCAGATTCAGACTCGGGCTGTGACTGCAGCGACCCGATCGACCGCTCCAGATGGCCCTTCAGGTTGGAAGTGAACGTTGGGTTGATTTCGGCAACCGCATGCTGATGCCCTGGCTGAGATTGCCCCTGGAAGCCCGGGGGCGGCTGCGCAACGGTGCCGGTTGTCCCGGGAGGAGCTTCCTCGGACTCGTATCCTCCGGTCGATGCAGTCGCGGGCTTCTTTGCCGATTGAGGTCCCACCGGCCCTCTGCCACCCCACAGTTGATCGGCCAGACCGCGCCATCGCCCATAGACCTCCTCATTCATGATGTTGCTGAGGGTCTGGTCGATGAAGCCGCTCGGTCCGCTCGGCTTGCTGTTACTGTGGCTGGCGGAGGCCTCGTGCCTGGTCTTGCTGTCGCGATCCTCGACCTCATCCTGCTCTTGCAGAGTCGAGCCTATAGTCTGGTCCGAGAGCGACTTTGTTGATGATTGGCTGCTCTTTGGAGGCCGCTTCGGATAGTCATGGTCCATCATATGGTTACTGACGGTCTCGACTTGGTCGCGGGTGTGCTTGGCCAGTTCTTGGCGCAAATATTCGAGATCGGCGTCCGGGAAGATGGCCGAAAGCTGGCTAAGCATCGTGCCCATTGATGCGTCGGTGGGACCGTTGGTCGGGGGAGAGGAGTTGGTTGAGTGAGGAGGTGGCGCGGGCTTGGGCCCGGTAGATGCGCTTGCCTCGCGGGCGGGCGACATGGACGCTTGCTGGGCGGCTTTCTGCTCGACAGGTTTGGGTGGGGGTGCAGGGACGGCCTGCTTCAGCTTGCTGGCGGTGAGATTGAGGATGCGGTCGACGGGGAATCCCTTGCGCTTGAGGTTGACCAGAGAGGTGGACAGCAGGGTCGACAGCAAGAGCGAGTCGTTCAGCCGGCACTGACGGAACAGCACCTTGCCCAGGGAGCTGCAACGGAGAGTGTCACCGAGGCCGCAACCTCGACGCATCAGCAAGTGTATCCGAGATCGTCGCGGGGTGATATCGCAGCAGTCCAAGGCCGCCGTATTATCGGCAGCACCACCCACCAGCGTTGTCACCAGCTGTGCAGCTGCTCTCCCTGCGACCTACCTTGCAACATCAAAGTAGTCGTACTCTCCGGCAATGAAGAGGTACGGCGTGCTCCACAGGCGATCCAGCAGCAGGCACGCTGTTGTTTTCTGGATCCGGGTTTCCTTGTTGAACGTCCGGGTGATCTCGATCTCAGAGACTTCCATCACCTGCAGCTGTTTTAGCACCTTCTCGGCGCCCTCGACAACGTCCTTGCTGGATCGGGTCTGCTGCCCGTCGTACATCAGAAGCGGTGCGCGCTCGTGAATGAGAGACTGCAGCGCCTCGGTCTTGGCGGTCTTGCGGGACTGGCCAACGGGTCGGGTTGCCTCGGTGACCTGTTTCGAGAGCCACTTTGCGCCAAGGTCGAGATACATATCCTCCAGAATCGCCTCCATCGGGGCACTGCGACAGCAGGTAGTTTGCGCATGCGTTTGTACATGTGGATGTCCATGGATTGAGTTGCGTTTGTGCATGAGTCGTTAGATGCGATGGCTGCGATTCGAGTGCGGCAACACCCTGTCCGTTTCGCTCAAGAACCATGCTGCTGTGCAAGGAGCGGCTTATGGTGACATGAAGGGTCTGGAAATCGGAGCGAGACAGGACAGAAACAAGAACCGAGACAGAACAGAAACCTACGACAGAGGGTTGAAGATCTGGCCGAGAACCGTATCGTCGATCAGGTAGACATCCCCGGCCCGAGTCAGTTTGTATCTCAGCTTGTCGCTGCTGCCATACTCGCCGGTCTCATCTGTTGCCTGTCCGTCATTGACGACGCCAATCAGGAAGGCGCTGCTCTTCATATCTCGGACGAGGGTGCGATTCTGCTTCAGAGTTGGGTAGTGCGCCGCCAGTTGCCGAAGCATGGCTAGGTAGTCTTCGAACCCTGTTTTCTCGAGGAACTTCTCGGGCGAGCGTGCGAGTTGCTGGGCTAGTTCGAGCGGTGTTGGCTGATCCTTGACACCACAGGCTCGCAGGAACGCATTCGACTGGGTGCCGAAATCTAGGTGCCGCCAGAGAGACAAAACATGAGGTCGCATGTACAGCAGTCAGCGCCCAGAAAAGCGATTTGCGACTGAAGGCTGTGAGAGTGGCAGACTGGGCCGTTCGTTCCAGTCCACGGAGCCCAGTCCTGCGCCACTCTGACTGCCAGTCACACGATAAACTTACCAACAAACACAAACAGATCCCGGTACTGGCTCTGGTCGCTGCCAAAGTAGACGCTCGAGGGCTCAAAGTAGCTGTACGGCACCGAGGATTTGCTCTCGTGTACCGGAATGAACTTGGATGTCCGGAGCACTCGCCAGTGGTCGTTCAGGAATTCTGCGCACAAGAGCCAGGGTGAAAACAAGCTTCACGCCCCACCCCGATAGGGGCTGGCCTGCACCGACTGGCACTGCAGTTGAAGTGATCACGGCAGCTGAAATGATCACGGCAGCCCAAACTCTCACAGAGAGCATCTCCCGTCAGATATCCGTCACCTACCAGATTGGCGACTAGAGAGATACGCAAACACCTCTCGGGCCCTGTCCAGGGGCGGCGGATGGCTCACCAACCGACTCACGAGAGTTTGGCTCGAAGGGTTGGGCTGAACACCAAACTTGGCCGCGTGCTCTCGCAGGTCTGACGACAGGATGGCAAAGCCCATGACGGCACACTCCGGCTCGGCAAAGCAGTTGGCAGGCGTAAACAGCTTGGTGGGGTCGGTGCTCGGGAGGAACGGAGTCGTGATCGACCCAGCCCGGTAGAGATCTTTGTAGTGCGCCTTGTAGTGATCTAGAAAATAGACCAGCAGCGCCTGTCGCTTCGGAACATCCGAGGCCGCACACAAGCTGATCAGCTCCGGCAGCTGGATGTAGGTCCGCAGTCCAAGGAGCGCCAGGAACTTGGCTTGAAAGGTGTGAAAGCATGTGGTGAGACTTTGGTGCTCCGTTGCCTGAATGTCCGCGGCGGCGGCGTCCGAGACACATCCCGGACACCAAACGCACCCACATCATCCAGCAAGCGCAACGACCTACCCTCGTCGGTCGAGGCTTTCCACTTTCCCTTCCAATCGATGAGTTTGAGCCCAAAGCCTCTCAGGGTGTCATTGGGCGCATGCAGTTCCGAGGCCTTGTATCTCTCGGAGGAACTCGAGCCGTCGGACATCTCTGGAGGAAACAAAGGCGTCATGCGCAGCTGATACAACTCGCTCTCCTGCAGCTTGGTCTGCACACTCGCAAGATATTTGACCTGAGGTCGATGTTTGGTGAGGTGGGCGTGAGTGACAGCACGATAAAGAATGGCCGGATCGACGCCAGAGTCGCACGGTGTCAATGTATGCATATACAACATATGGCACCGCCGTCGCCAGCGGGAGTGCAAGTTGCATCGACCCATGGCCGGCCCAACGCTTGCAGACCGAGGCTCACCAGCTGAATATGGTCCCACTTGAGATCGTTCAGCCGATCAAAGACAATTTGCAGATCGACATGCTCTCGGACGCCAATGACCTTCAAAAACGTGTCGCTGACCGACTTTGGGCTCGCCAAGTTCACTGTTGGAATGTCCTCGAAGAGCGTGACCGTCTTGAAGTAGCTCTCGGTGGGCAGGCGCAGGCCAGCATTGGTGGGGACGCATTTCTTTTGGGCCAGAAGAGAAATCAACTCGGTGCGAGACAGTACCGTGAGGTTGCCAAACGCACGACTAAACACCGCCAACACCTTCTCGACGAAGTGGACATCCTCCTGGAACAAAGGGTCCGCGGTGATAAACTTGGCCCATTCGACAACGCTCAGTTCGGTCCAGCCCCTGTGGGCGAGCGCATCGGCATCAAAATGCAGGAGGATCAATACACCATATCGTGCAGGAGGCAATTGCACATCCAGCAGTGTCGAGGATACCTCCATAGAGGTATAAATGCCCACCACATCCTGTGGAAACAGAGGCAGCGATATGCCCTTTGCTCGGATAGCAAAGCCACTCACCGTGTCACAGCTTCGAGTTCGCTCTTGGTGAAGCTCTTGCTGATTTCGATCGGCAGGGCCGTCAAGGGAAACTTCATGTCCGGCGGAATCACCTTGACATTGACAAAGCTTTGGATCTGCGACAGCCGAATCTCCCTCGAGGCAGCGTTTGCGGTCCCATGATCGTCAGGGGCTATAAATCGAGTTTGCTGGAGCAGCCGGTCGACTTCATACATCTCCACGGCATTTTGGAGGCGGAATCCCAGCCACCAGCGAAGAAGCGCGGCAACCTCGCTCATCTCCAGGACACGCTTCGAAACCTCGACAAAGACATCATCCAACGACAGGGCACGAATGGTACCATCCTTCTTGAGCTGGCGGAACAATTCGCTGCAGCTCTGGACGATGGCTTGCGGGACCACAGGAGTCTGCTTGATGAAGGCCTCCATGCTGGCATCGGGCAGGCGTGCCAGAGCCACAGACTGGACGCCCTGAGACGTCATGATCGAGAGCGGCTTGTTGGCCATCTTGAAGAAAAAGGATTTGCCGATGGTCCCGACTAGAGCAGCAGGTGTTGAGGCTCGGAACGTAAAGGACGACATGGCGTGCGAGCTGCGGTTCCAAAGCCATTCTCGGGACTCGGCAGTCAGACCGTCCGGGCCCAACTCCGAATGCATCTTGTGGATGGCATCCATTTCGTCGTCGTAGATCAATCGGGCAAGCAACCCGCACATGGTCAGGATCTCCTGGTTCCAAATGTTCAGGGTGCGATCGACAAAGTCGATACTCTCGCGCTCCACAGTCGGAATCAGGTGGGCGCCCATGTGAATCGAGCAGCCAGTCGTTTGGTGGGTTGGAAATCTAGCGTTGAGCACAGCGACAGCCGCGTCGCTCAGTCAGCAATGGCAGTGCACTAGAAGCGCACCAGCACCACATGGCAAACAAGCACATGCACCGTGCTGCACCGCGGGCGCTTACCCGATGAATACGCGGCCCTGCTGAGATGGCGATGGCACCAGTTCCTCGAACATCGAGCTCTGGCCTCGGACGCCGGATGAGCTCACGAATTCGTCGTAGCTCGCGTACAGGACATGCACCTTGGTGGTCGATGGCGGCGGCTTCTTGGTAGTGCGCTCCATCTCTTTGGCAAGCTGTACAGGCAGCTTGACGCCAAAGACAGCTGTCGACGTGCGCATGAACAGATCATATCGAACCTCTGTTCCGCGGCAGGACCGAGACTTGTCAAAGTCGGTGTAAGCCACGACGTTCAGCTGCACCGGTCGGATGGAGACATCCTGGAGAGTAAAGATTTGGTTGGGCGACTTGAGGTTGTAGACACTGCTCGAGAACGCAAACGGCCGCGGAGGAGCTGCATGCTTCCGGAAGCTGAGCACAAGATCGGCGTCGATGTGGACCGAGACGCTCCCGAGGTTTTCCGTGAATGCCAGCGAGTTTGCTATGAACCGCCCAAGGTCGCCGAGATTGGGGACGTCGATGGGCTCGCGCAGATTGAGCAGGAACGTTGTCAGCGCCGAGACCGACTCTGCCGGCACCTTGCCTTTCTTGGTGAACAGCTGGTCGCCTAGAGGAAGAAACGGGGGTGGGTAGACGATACGGAGGGCCCGAAAAGGGTGAGACGGAGCATGCTTGAGGATGCGGTGGCATGTTGGAGGAGGGTGCAGTGATATAGGACAGGACAGACAGAAGAGACGCCATGCAGCGCTCGAAGCGGTGGGCCAGACAGGCCGAAAGCCACCGACCTTTCCAGAAGAATGCCATGCATTCGTCGCCCGAGGAGATGCTGCGAGCCACAATCGCAAGCAGAGCCAGCGTTAGAGCCATTTGCGCCACCATACTGCCGGCATCTCCATCTGTAGCAGCCTGAAGATCCATCCTTGACTTACAAAGGCTCCTCGCAAATCGAAAACAGGCTGTAAAAGCCCACGCCAAAGAAGCCAATCTTCTGCTCGTCTGGGTTGCCCTCGGCAATCTTCTTGAGGCGATTCCAGTCTGCATCGGAAAATGGCCGCCCGTTGTTCTTGTACTCGATGGTTTCGACCTCGACCAGCAGCGACGGATCCTGCTGCCTTCCGCCGGCGAGACTGCCGCCCCAAGCCGTGGCCGCAAACAGCGACGAGAATATGGATTTCGGCTTGCTCTCTGGGACGACCTCGGTCGTTCGGGTCCGAAAGTGGATTTCTGCCTCGGTCGCACCTGCAGATGCACAGCACCGTGCGTTCAGATGCCGATGCCAAGGACTTGCCGACGGCTGCGGTGCCGGGGCCGCAGGCACTGGCAAGCAGAGGAGCCAGCGACACTGTACTCACCGGCATCGTTGGAGTTTTGGAGGAGCTCTCTGAAGATGGTAAACTCTGCCGAGTATCTGGCGAGAATCTGGTGGCATGCCACGGCAAGTAGCTCTGCTTAGCAGCGGATGCGAGCAGCCCCGTCGCTGCTTGCGTGTGGGGTCGACCGAGGTTGTCTGCTGTTGTGCCAGGTTCAAACAAGCAGGTTCCCTGAGCCGAATTGCAGACTGTCACCCACCTTATCGATGAGATGCCGCTGGTTGACTTCGACCCGCTCCTCGGCCGACGTGTCGCTGATGAGAAGGTTCTTGAGCTGCTGGATGTCTTGGCTTGCCATTGCGTCCTGTTGCTGCCTCTGCGCCGATGGGAGCGGAGAGAAAGCAGAGACGTCCGGCCTTGTCCTGGCCCAGCAGTGTTCTGCTGGATCGTCACGTGGGCGGCGTGGACCAGCCAGGGAGTCGCTGTCGTTTGCAGAATCCGCCGGCCCGAGGCCAAGCATCTATCGGTCAAGCCGAAGCATCTGTTGATCAAGCCCAGGCGTCCGTCGGTCAAGCTCAAGCATCCGTCGATCGCAGCACTGTCAGCCGGCTGTGGCCATTAGCAGACCCATCAGACAATCCACGCACTCCGCCTGTATCTGTCGGCCCATTCTCCCTCGGCCAAGCCCCAGGCACAAATTCTATCTGTCCCCGCACACATGTCGCCAACCAACGCTGTAGTCGTCAAATGGGCCGTCAAGGTCGCCAACTGGAGCCCGTCTACTGAGGTTTGTGTCTGTGGGCTCTGCCCGACCCGGCTCTGGCCCCGCATGAATTGACAACGCCGATCCCGCAAGGCATGTGTCTCCGGATAGCCTGTTCTTGCTTCGTCTCATGTGCCATGCCCCTCCTCGCCGAACAGGAATTCAAGGCTGCTCTCTCCGAAATCCAGACCGACGAGCATGAAAAAGTGCTCAAGTTTATGCTCCCGGTCGACCGGAAGCGGGCTCTGGTTGGACGACTGCTTGCCAAGCGACTGATCCTGCATTTCTTCCCAGACCAGCGATGGGACCAAGTCCGTCTGTCGAGAACAGAGTACCAGAAGCCGTTTTGGGTATGTCGGCGCAAGCGGTCCGGAACGACTCGCCCCCAAGTGTCCTTGCCAGCTGAACTATGCGGCAGTTCGCAGCTGCCTCCGCTCCTGAATACTTACCACCAGCTGCTACCCAGGCACCCGGGCTGCAGATGAGCCCAGCTTTCCACTTCAACTACTCGCACCACGGCGACTGGGTTGTCATTTCAGGGCACCTGGGCGGCCCTATCGGCGTCGATGTGACCAACACAATATGCCCCAGCAACACCACCGTCGAGGCCTATCTGGGCGACTTTAAGAGCTTTTTCAGCACCCGCGAGTGGCAAAAGATTCGGGCAGGCAATCCATCCGAAGCCACGCTGATGCATCGCTTCGCTTGCCACTGGTGTCTGAAGGAAAGCTACACAAAGGCCCTTGGGGTTGGACTGGGCTTGGACTTTTGGAAGGTCGAGTTCCTGTATGATGGCCTGCTGTCGCTGGATGAGGTACGAGTCGGCAGGACTGCACACTTTGCCGTGGAGGACAACAGCAGCGGTGTGCATGCAACAGACTCGCCGAGCCAGCCTTCTGACGAATCATTCCGCCCCTCCCCCAACCGATTGCACATCGCCATTGCACATCGCTATTGCGACGGCGCTGCTTGCAACCGCAGCCGCTTCAAAGCCGCATCAGCGTCTATGTCAACGGTGCTCTCCAGCCTGGGTGGATCTTTGAGCTGGGCTCTGTTGATGCGACGCATCCTGTCTGCGTTGCATACAGCGGCAGCGAGGGAGTCGATGCAGCCTCTCGGTCGCCGAGTCCGTTCGTCGTCAAGGATATCTGCGATCTTTTGTCTTGAGACCAATAGATTGACTTTCTGTCGCCGCCCGCCCCCGTCCCCCGTGCGGCATGCGATCCCGAGATATCCGTTCCCTCATGCTCCGTCGCCGTCCACATCCGCTCGCCACCGTCCTCCCGCTCTCCGTTCGTCGCTGCTGTCTCCCATCCCCTGCTCCATCTTCGGTTCGGTTCAGTCCCAGGCCGTCGTGGATGACAGCTTTGCTCCTTGTGGCCGTTGTCAAGGGCCTCGCTGCCCTCTCGCCCGTGTCTCGGCGCGCTCTCGCCGGCGTCTCGCCAGCCTGCTGCGCTCGTCCGCTCATTTGCCTGCTTTCAGGCACTTGCGTGCACTTCCGCCCACATTCGCCAGGTCAGACCCACACCAACGCCCTGGCCTCGTCCGCATTTGTCGATGATCGCAATGGCCTCCTTCCAAGACAACGAGCATGTGCTGTGCTTTCACGGTCCTCTCATCTACGACGCAAAGGTGCGCCTGCCCGCCACACGAAGCCAAGGGCGACTGCGCTCCACAAAGACCACAGCGGCCCTATGAGCCGCCGTTCGCTCTTGGATTTGATCGTTGCCCACCATGCTGGTGATCACTGCTCCTGGAGGAGCCATCGATCGGCGACAGATGCAGCGCTCGTCGCCGTGCCTTTGACCCTGCCGCATTCCGGCCCGTCTGACCACTTCTCCAACCCAATGCCTATTTCCATGGGGACAGATCCTCAAGTCTGAAATCCGGGATGGGTCCGAAGGAAGCAGCCCTTTCTATCTGGTGCATTACAAAGGATGGAAACAAACGTAAGCTGTCCCAAATCGAGCCCGGCTGTCCAGAGCACTCCAGCTCATGCAGTGTCGTCTGGCGATTACAAGATATCAGAGGAGACATGCCATGAGCAGATTCTCAGGGGCACGTCCATAATCCTGGATTTCAAAGCATCATGGAGCAGTCCCGCCTCCCAAGTCAGTCGTGTGTGCTGCTGCGACGTTATATACTTATTTATTATTTTTGACTGCGACAAGCTGGGATGAATGGGTTCCCGAGTCTCGCATCCTCAAGAACACTGACGAAAATCGCCAGCGTGCCGATGACCTGAAGAGGACATCCGAGAAGAAGGCCTCCACCAACAAAAAGGCGGGGACGATTGAGAAGAAAGCCACGCACGATAACGGAACGGATCGCGGGAAGAAACGAGTCCGAGACTCGCTGTTTGACAAGGTCGGCATCGGGGTCGCGGATCCCCCTTCCTCCAGTGGATGAGCGAGCAGCAACATCAACGGCCCCTCAGAGACAAGCCCTTTCGCGGTGGATTAGCTGTTGCGGTTGCTCACTCCTGCTGCTGCTCGGCGGTGTCATTCTGCACATACAGGAAGAAGACTTTCTCAGGCGACTGGAAATCAAGATTCCCATCCCAGACAAACTCAAAGTCCAACTCGTGGATGACTGGGAATACGTCACAAAATCACAAATGGTGTGTTGCCGGCCTGAAGCCGATATCTACTCAACCGGGCTCCGTCGGTCGTTCGTGTGGCATGGCTTGGCGCGTTTAGATGCATTAACGCTCACCTCGTCACCTCTGTGGACCCAGCTTGTGTCGCTGCCTCGGTCGCAGAATGTCGTCGATGTCCTCAACATGTACCGAGACGAATACCGCAAGACACATGAAGGGTAACAGAACCACCGGACATGAACTCGCCATCATCCCTGGACCAGCTATTCATACCGTTCTCGTTTATGTTCCTCTCCCTCCAGCCGGATGGTTGAGATCAACGACGAAGTCATCGAGGGTCTCAAGATCTACTTTGACAAGGCCCTCGGCAACATCCTCCTGTATCGCTTTGAGCGACAGCAGTACGTTGATCTCAAGAAAAAGTACAGCGACAAGCCCATGTCGGAGCTCTATGGACCCGAGCACCTGCTGCGTCTGTTTGGTGAGTGCCGAAGCCCGCCGCTGGGCTGCCGCAGCAGTATCGAAGTGGCCCGATGCGCTGGCACTCTGTTTGATGATCAGTGCGCTCAGTCTGATTATCAGCACGCTCACGCATGCCTGCGCTCATTCGCTGTGTTGCCGCACCAGT
Source organism: Polychytrium aggregatum (assembly GCF_025602895.1). Classification (NCBI taxonomy): domain Eukaryota; kingdom Fungi; phylum Chytridiomycota; class Chytridiomycetes; order Polychytriales; genus Polychytrium; species Polychytrium aggregatum. The sequence continues at coordinate 271,829 of NW_026516245.1, forward strand.
TCAATTGCCTCAGTTGATTGCACACACCAACATGGACCAAGACGCTGTAAACTTGCTGCGAGACCAGCTTGTCGATATCCTGGCGTGAGTTTCCGTCCCATATGCTTTCGGTGGTTGGTTGGCTAGCGGTGTTGGTCTGGCAGCCCCAACAACACACGACTTGTTGTCTTGACGCTGGTCATCCCTCCACGCTCAGGTGGATGAACAAAATGCACGGCACTCTCTTTGCCCCTGCCTACACGCAAGCAACTCCTGGGTATCTGATGACCCAAAAAACCAACTGAGCCCCGACAGATCGAGCGCATTCAGCGGACGAATATTCATGGAATGGTGGTACCCGTTGATTGCTGTTTCGTTTTCCCAATACACCTTCTCTCCGCAGTGACTCTCCGGCTCAGCCCCGACGCTTGCGAGCCCGCTTTCACTGTCCAATCCAACGAAGGGCCGTGAAAGCAAGTATATTCAGCCACCGAGCAAACTCATCTCGCCCGATGGCCGTCTACACAAACCTGGTGGCGATTGGGCTTTGCATTCAAACTGCCGCCCGATCGAATGCATCTGTGCCACACTCAGGCCTAGTTGGCGTCAGTGTTGAGGATCTCTTGAATGATCTGGAACATCTCCGAGGGCTCTGTCCACCAACGCAGCTCGGCGCTGATCTGGGCCCTGTTTTGCTCGTTCTCGAGGCACTTTGCGAGAGTGCGGCCGGTTCGGGCCAGAGCAACATCGCGCCTGCGAGAAGCATGGGCTCAGCAATTCCAATTCGGCAATCGACCCTCTGGACGTTCAGGAATCATCCAGGAATCATCCAGGAATCATCCAGGTGTCGTCGTAGAAACCAACAGAGAAGCCATAGACACAACCGTTCCAGAAACAATCGCGCCATCACACTATATCACCGCAATCAGCATGGAAACCAGCGCTGCCAACGTCAAGAGATCCGACTTACGGTCCGAGCTTGGTCATTGGGCAAAAGTCGTTGCGGCCATCTCCGGTGAACACCAGGCGATCGTATTGAACCCCACAGCGCTGGATGAAGCCCAGGAACTCTTTGCCTGGCCGAACCAAGAGCGAGGACGAGGCGAGAGATGGTTGGAATTGTGCGGTCGGCGGTGGCAGGCAAGCATCAAGCGGAATCACCCCAGGCGCCTGGTGCCGACTCCTTCAGGGGGCCATCCTTACCTTTGCAGAGGTTGGGCGAGCATCGAGAGCAGCCGTGAGGCGGCTCGGTCGTATGCCGCTTGACAATGAGCTGCCCCTGCTCTCCCCAGCTGGCTGGATTGGTGATGATCTCCGAAACATAGTCCCGCAGACCCTTGGCCTGCCCACCACCGCAGAAAACTTTGTTACCATCGAGCTACCGCATGTGCACAGGCTGGAGGCCAAGCCCCGTACCTTCAGCACTTCGTCGATGTAGAAGGTGTTGGCGTCCGAAAGGATGACAATGTCGGCGTTGTTGCTCTTGGCGAACTCAAACATCTGCCGAACGGCGTCGTCCTGGTGATGGGTGCATTCTGTGAGCCAATTCCGTCCCTCAAAGATCCAGGGCCGCACAAGGACATGAACAGTGATGTCGCTCATAGTGGATCTGCTGACAGCAACGATCTCAAGCCAGCGGCGATTCTCGGTATCTGGCGAGCCAACAAAGCGCGATTCACCAAAGCAGCGGGACATACAAACGGAATTGTCTTCAAAGCCTCCAGGATCTGAGACGGACCAATGCCTCGCGCATGCAAGTCCAACAGCGAGGTTGCCTGTTATCCCGTCCCCGCGGAGAGCGCAAGCTGGTATTAGAGGACGGCGCTCTCAACGACGGGCATGCGACGGAGCACCGCCCAGACTCTCGCTGAAATCAAGCATTCGACACTGACCACCGAATCGGTAAACTGCATCCCGGCATCGTACAGGCTCTGAAACTGATGATCCACGCGGTGCAATGGGTTAAAGCGAGGATTGGGAGGATTCGGATTAGATGAAATCCCGTGCGGACCCAAACGATGCCGGTTGATTCCCAAGGCAGACAAGATTGGTTTGCGTCGACGGGCAAGCCGCACGGATGGCATCATCCAGATCCTCTGTTTGATGAATCCGACACGGACAGCCAAATTCGATCAAGGTGTCTTCCCTCGCTCGTCGATCACAGGGCCCGAAACGGCAGAGGCAAAGCGACGCATGCTGTCTGCTCAAGCGAGTCCATATCCGACGCAATCGGCGTGTATCGTGATCGAGGGTGCAGTCTGCTGCGGGGAGGAGAGTGGTTCAGGCGCAAACGAGGCAAAGGCATCTCGGCTCAGACGCTCACCTTCTGGTGTGTCTCTGGGACGAGGGCAAGGATGCGGTGGTCGCTATCCTGCTCGACCAGGGTGCTTTGGTGCAGCGAATGGGCAAGCGAGCGAGGGATGTGCGGCGGTAAGCTCGGGCGACACCGCCAACGCTGGTCGGCAGGGATCACCATCGGCACTCACAGGTCAAAGTCGAATCCCAGCAGGGTCTTTCCGCGAATCATGGAGGTGACGTCGAGAAGAGGGGGGTCTTGGATACGTTGTCGAATGCAGTGTCGAGAGCTGCCTGGCCCGGGAGCCGCCTTCTTTATATCGGGGGGCTTGGCCACACAGCCTTCGAGCGACCCTCTCGACTCTCAACACCTCTCATTCCGATCGGCCAACCGAGACACCCTCCTGCCTCGCCGATTCCCACGACGCTTCTGCATAGGCAGCCACTCGCCGGAAACACTCTGCTGCTTCGTGTTTGTCGGACAGAACTCCTTTGGCAGGCCAGCCAGCACGCCGAGGCTGAAGTCATCCGCCCTGCCGCCTTCTGCCTTCTGCCTTCTGCCTTCTGCACGAGACAACAATCTCGTTCCCACGCGCCGGCTTTGCAGCAAGCACCATCCGCTGCTGTCCTCGACGGTCACTCCGGCAGCCCTCCCCGGCAGACAGCAGACGGCAGACAGCACGCCATAGCTGAAATCGATGAGCTCTTCCGCAAACATTGCCGATGTCGAGGCTGCTCCTGGCGAGGTGCCCCAGTTCGGGAGCACCACGGGGCTCGATAGGCTGGGTTCGTTGCCGCGCTCCGCTCGGTCGGGCTATATCGCCGACCTTGGCGAGGACGACAACCCGAGCAGCTCTGGAAACGAGAGCGACGAAGACCAAGAAAACAGCGAGGAGATCATCGAAGGGAGCTCTCTCGAGGTCATGGTGTTTGAGACGCTCTTTGCCATGGTCCACAAGAACGACACCATCTGGCCAACGATCGAAATCGTGTTCCTGGTCTTCGAGGACATGCAGTTTCTGTCCTACGTACTGCAGGACAACTTTGGCATCAACTACACGTCCACCTTTGTGCTCAAGCTTGTCAAGACGATCCGCATCACTCCCGACACCTGGTTCCTCTACATCGTATATCTTTCCGTGGCGTTGCTGCTGGTCTGGGGCATGTTGGCCAATCTGCTCTACACGGGCCGAAGCCTGCGCGACTCGACAGGCGCCGTTTGGCCATTGCGAACGCTCCGACTGTTTGCTGGCACAATGACTACCATCCTCTACATCCCGATCGTCGAGATTCTGACCTTTGGCCTAGCTTGTGACTCGACCACGGCCGGCACTCCCCTGGCTCTGCTGCCGTCGTCATCCAATCCGCCCTCGTGTCTCTCAGGCGGCCAGGCAACGATCGCAGCCTTCTCTGTCTTGAGCTTGATCATGTTTGTTCCGCTCACGCATCTGTTCAGTCTGGTGTATCTGGATGCGGACCCGTCAAGCCACCATCCGACTGCTCGGGCACACGGACGGGTCGAGTGTTTCTACCTCGCCGTGCGGACTTTTGTGGTCGTTACCGGCTCTATACTCTATGTTTATGTCGGCTTCCGGATCTACAGTGTCTTCATTGCCTTCCTTTTAGCCTGGATATCGTTCTTGCGGATTCAGGTAGGGCAGGGGGGTACTCAGCTTGCCGGACACGCATCCAACGGCTTTGACACTCACCATCCGTATCTCCACCTGCTGGATCCAGCCCTTCTACAACAGCATCTTCACAGACATTCGCTGCGGTGCCCTCTTTGCCGGTGTGCTCACATCCTTGCTGGAGTTGCTGGTCTACCAAAGCGCCATTCCAGCATTCGGCTTCGACAGTCCGTACTTTTTGACCGCACTGGTAAGCAGCTCAATCGCGATATCTATTGGCAAACAAATCATTCATTGTATTGCTTGGGTGATGGCGGCAGCAATGGAGCGATAGCTGGCTCTGCAACATGAGCTTGATGGGTGGCTCCGTGGTGCTTTCTTTGGGCGTACCGCGCTCTAAACCTCCGCGCTAACCTGTCTATTGTTCTCGACAAGCTCGTCCTGATACCGATTGGCTATGTCGTCGGCGCAGCTACCTCGTTTTTCTATCGCCGGTATCTGGTTCATTACTACGCTGTCCGCGAACAGCGGAGCTACGAACAGGAGGAAGAGGCATATGCCAACATGAGTAGTTCGGACAAGCAAGTGTCATATCAAGGCTCGCAGGATGTTTTTGGCTTGCCAAGCTTACACGGCCTTTTTGAGCGATCCGAGTCCGTGTACTGGCGCTGGACCGATGTAGAGCTCGTTGCACGAGAGTCAATCGCCGACATTCGCGACCAGAAAAGCATAATGTCGCCAGACGACTTTCTCAAGCTCTACCGGTCGTTTAGCTGCGAATTCCGTGACCGCCCCAATCGCGCAGAGCCGCACTACCATTTTGCCCTGTACGCACAGACCTTCTATGGGGACACGCCACTGGTGGCCAAGCACATCTCCAAAGCCTGGCACGTGAAGCCGGCGTCAGACATCCGCTTCTTTATTTTTTATCTCAAGAGAATTATCCAGCAGAAGCGTCAGAGTGCCGACCAAACGGGCAACTCGAGCATGCAGGTGGTAAACATGTTCGAATTCAACAAGTACACACGCACGGCCACGCACCACCACCAGTCAGCAGCAGCCAATATCCTGGCAACGTGGAGATATGTCCTCGAGAACGAAACAGATCTACGACTCCTGCCAAACTATGCACAGAAGATCTCGCTCGATATCGAATATGCTTCCGAAGCCTATGAGATTCTGCTGGCAAAGTTCCCGCAGAACCAGAGTGCACTCATGTCGTATTCCAACTTTATCCGGGACATTGTCGGTGACAAGAAACGGGCAAAGATAATGCTGGAGCGAAAATCGAGCTCGATGCTCAGCATCGGGGGCGGGCGAGATATGGACGAGGGCTCCGTGTCAGGATCCAGCTCCACTCGTGAAGGGAGCGTCGCTTATTCCATGAGCTACCGTGGCTCAATAAGCTCTTCGGGGAAATCCTCGACACTGACACGCATCAATAACACTGCTCGACGGATGAAGCGACGACCAGCCGGCACCAAGGCGAGCGCAAAGGAGGTGCAAGAGGAGCTCATCAGCTCGTTCAATGATCGGCAACACATGGAGCTGACGCTGATGAAAAGGGGACTTTGGGTCATGAGCATTGGCTTGGTGCTCTTGATCGCTATCAACATCGGTCTCATCATGAGAACAGTGGGTATATACCAGACGTATATGCAGTGGGAAACCACCACCGCCATTGCGCAATACTTTATCAACCGAGTTTACCGGAACACTCTGCGTCTGTCAGTCTCGCTATCGCTCCAACCGCCCAACATGATGGAGGCTTCCGAATGGGCCGACTCGCTTGCCTATGACAGTGCCCAAGCCATCACAAATGTTCAAGAGCTCTACATGAGCTCCATAAGCTTCTACTCATCCGGCAACCCGTGGCTTGCAAACACCCTCGTCAATGGAGTTCAGACGCCAATATACGCCGCATTAATGAACCTCGCTTACGAAGGATCGCTGCTGGCTTACAGCATCAAGTCCAAAGGCGTTGGCCAGAATGTGTCCGCGCTGATCAACACCGACTTTTTGATGGTGCTCTCGACCGGGTCCTCGTTAGGGACTCTGTGCGATAATGTCATCAGCCAAGAGCGCGCCAACCGCCTGGCTGGGCTGCAGCTTCCAAGATTGTCGACAACCGTGGTGCTGGCTGTATCGATCGTTCTGGAGTATATACTGATCACGCAGACCATCATACCTGCACTGAGGCGTTTTCATGATCAGCAAGAGAGCATCACCAAGCTGTTTTCCAAAATACCCAAGGCCACTGTCAAGTACCTCGTCACCAAAATGCAGACAATCAACAATGATATTTTCATGGCCAATGGGGTCGACAAGCTCGAGATTCCGATGACCGAAACCCAAGGAGCGGAGCAAGCTGGTAGCTCGAATCCAAGAGAGCCAGAAGTCGAGGGGGAGAGGTCGCTGGCCGAAGCAAGGGTGCCGCCGCCTCGGCCGGAGACTGGGGAATCCAAGTACATTCGGAAGTCCTTCGGGTCAACGCGGTTCAGCAATCTCAAGGCCAATGAAAGTGACATGATTGAGGAGGACTCTGAAAGCGAGGATGTCCAGAGCAATGATCGATCCTTGCGCTCTCCACAAGGCACCGACATGAGAGCTCCGCTTTCCATCCCCCGAACAAGAAGGCCATCATGCAACATTGAAATATCGGTCCAGCCTTCCAAATCTGCGACCGATATCTCGGAGCCCAAAAGCCCGGATAAACCCATTCGGTCCGCCCTTCGCCGTGCCAATTCCGTGAGCCGGCCAGGGAATAGTTTGGGTGAAGCCAATCAAGGGAGGCTGACTGTAGGCTCGGCAGCCATCCATTCCTACTCGGCAACATCACTTCGGATCAGCGCGGAGCCCGTTGACCTTGAGGAGACGACTGAATCCGACCACGCACTGGCCCACGACGACAAGAACGCCAGTACTAATCAGCTTTCAAAAGTTGATTTGTCCTCAAAAGGGTCGAACAAGACGATCGGGTTTGCTATCACCGAACCAGCTCCGCAAACCTTGAAGCCCGAAAAGAGCCCGCTCTCGAACCTCGTAGCACAGGGCGCAACAACATTGGCCACGATGCCCTTGACGACTCCCCAGGGCGCTCTGCCAGGCCAAGGTGTATCAGGCGACAATGAAAACAGCGATGCAGGAACGAGTGCTACCGTCGAATCAACGGTCTCAAGCACGATGATCAATCATATGTTGCTCTTGATGCTATTTTTCGTTGTCAAGGAGCTCTTGCTGCTGAGCATCATGAACGGCGCCTTTGACCCGATGATCTTGAGCAAGTAAGGAGGGAATATGGATATGGCAAGCTCTTGCTGCTGGCTGTCCGAAAAATATGCACACCGGAGATTTCCCTCGCACTGGTGCGCTGTAGGCATGGTATCAGAGTGGCAAGGATAAGCTGTGCGATGTTTGTCAGCCGTACTGAACGCCCTCCTTGATGTCATCATAGCGTCGCCAAGATCTGGGGAATATGCGACCTCAACGGCGATCTGATTCGCCATCAGAGCATCATCGTCGAGTTCATGATTGCATCCATCCCGTGGATGGCTTCGATCGTCAGCGACCAAGAATCAGCTATCTCGGACATGTACTCGTTTGAGATGCTTGACACAACCCTCCCCGACCTCATGAGCTACTCCACAGACCTGTCCGACTTTCTATGGACCGACCAGACACCGTCTTCGTCCAGTGTGCCACTGATCTGGTACGCTGGATCGTGGGCCGATAGCGGCGTCACATGTGCATACCAAAACCCGGTCATATCGACAGGCACCGACCCATACTACTTCAACACAACTGCGCGTCCGATGCCGAACTCCACGGCCCTGATCTACGCCTTCGAAAACATCTATTTCGAGTCCGAGACGTTGCTCCATTCGGCTTGCAAGAGCATCTCGATTATTCTGCGGAATATCACGAACATCTGCAGCTTGTCGCTGAATCCGCTCGGCACCATTCCGCCAATCACATACAACCGCACGCTCCATGCCGGCTCAGGAATCACAGCCTCCGTCGTCACGAGTCTGGATCGGATGCTTCTGTCGCTGCTTCTTGCCCACGAAAGCTTTACCATGGCCAACTCCACCCTCGGTAGCTGGATGGGCCCGCAGTGGTCGCTCATTGATGTGCTCACGGAGCCGACGTCGCTCGTGGGACTGATCGCCTGGAAGGAATTCAACATCCAGACCTTCAACAGCATCATCACCGCCTTCACTATCGTGTTTTCCGTCATCTCGGCCTTGGGTGTCATCTGTATCGCTTCCGCATTGGTTGCTGGCACCCGAGCCTTCCACAGTCTACAGCGGCAGACCCTCCAAATCAGCGCCATGTTCATGATGATCCCGCCACATGCTCTCGATCACATTTCCGATCTCGAGCAGTCGGTCGACACTCGCATCAGTGGCCCAGTGAGTATCATTCTCTATTGGACCTGGTTCTTGAGTTGGCTGAAAGAGGCTCTGCTCGTCACAGCGCTGAGCCCACGCGAGCTCCGAGACCACGACCTGGAACAAGGCCAGACCTTTGAGCAGGTTTCGACCACGATCCAGCCAAAGACTGCCGCAAAGATCAACTCGGTGTCCAGGCAAGAGAAATCCAAGCGCGGGTTGTCGCATTTCGGACAATCTGCAAGCATTCAGGAAAAGAGCGAATCGCCCGAGACCGATCGGCCCCAAAAGAGCTGGCTCTCGAGATTCAAGGGCTGGCGTTAACTTGGTACTCAGTGTTTGTATTCATCGCAATGTCTGGCCCGATGGATAGTCGGTTGGCTTCCCCAATGGGCGAGCCTCCATTTACAGCGCTTGAAACGGGACACCCTGTCTTTCGACCGTCGCTGCTGTTTGTGAACTGGAATACATGCATCTGCCATTCACAATGACAATCCACCCCATGGAGGCAAGGCGAGACGGTTTTTGCACCCAAGGGACTCGTTCGCCCCGACTATCTTGATACTGTTCCAAAGGGTCGATGATCGCTGATAGGGATGAGCTGGATGTATTCAAGAGCGTGCTCCCAAACCCACTTCGACACCTCGACTGCCAATCAAAACTGGGAACAGGAAATGGCTTGGGCTTTCAAGTCAATCGTATTTCTGGGGAGGACCGATGGCCTGCGGCAAAACCAACCTGGAGCCAGAAGACAGCCAAGTAGATGCATGTGGTCCTGGCGAGTCACAAAGCTAAAATACAATGAGGCATGGGCCTGGGAGCCAGGTGCACTGACAGAGCCGAGTCATGGCCCGTGTCGGATCGGCAAGGGCAAGCATATGAGATAAAAGTATTGGAAAGCAAAGAAAGGAACAGGGCCGGCGGGGCGGATGAAAACAAAAGGGAAGGCGGTGCAGAAGTTGAAGAGAAGTCAATCAAAGCAAAAGCACAATCAGGCGGCGCCAACTGGACGCAGACGAGGGAGGTGCATGGTCAAAGCAAGGCGATGGGTGGGCAGCGTTCGTGTTTGCCACGATGAGGACAGGGACAGCAGTGAGTCTTCTGAGGCTGTAGGTCTAGCTGTGGCAGAGACGAGCAAAGTTTGGTGGGATCTCTAGGCGACCCAGAGACAGGAATATCAGCTTGCCCTGGTGATGGAGGAGCGCTTGGGCGATCGACCGTCAGTGATCGACATGGTCGGCATAACTGGTAATGCATGGGGACAGGATGTGATTTACATCACAACGTATTTCCCGGTCGCAACGGTCTTTTCGACGCCAGTGAGCAGCACAATGGGCTTCTTGCTGGATTCCGGGTCCACCAATTCGATGCCAATGCCTGACAGCAGAGCACCTTGGCTCTGGAACTTGATTGCCGTGGAGCCGGGCACACAGGCGCCCTCAGTCTCAAACCGGGCAAGAAGCTTGATGGGCTCGACAGCGCCGGCAGCAGCATCGGTTGGTGGATGCAGACTCTCTGCCTTCCACAAGATCAGTCGGCGTTCGGGACTCCAAGCTCCAGTTGGCTTCATTTGGACGGAGTGAATCGGATTGTGACACGTGGCCAGGCTGGTCATGAACATGAGCTCGTTGACCTCGACCTTGCTTGAAACGGTGGGGTTGTACTGATAAGCCATCAAATAGCTCGTCACGCCCTCTTCGCACTTCCAAAGCGGGTTGGCAAGGATGGGGATGTATCGATGCGCCGCGTCGGGGTCGATCTTCACTTGATACTTGAGGATCGGGACATGTGTGCCGACTTCGGCCGAGTCCACGAGGGCTTCGAGGTCAATCGAGTACTGGCTTGTATTGAAGGGCGAGGAGAGCCGAGCGTAGGTTTGGTTGGGGACGACTTGATCGAGGCGGTCGCGGCCATTTAGATTTATAAAGAACATGCCCATCGGGTCCTGGTCATCCGGCACCTCCTTGGTGATCGAAATCGCAACGTCGCCGGTGAGCAGGATTTTTTCGATCGTGCCTCGTCGGATGAGCACATTCACAACTTCGCTGATTGTGAACTGGATCGAGACGGGGTCGGCGCTGAGGACATCGGGCTCCTCACGAACGGAGTTGGAGTTCAAAATGGCGCCAAAACGATCGAGTGGGCCACCTTGAGCCGCCGAGCGGCCGGTTGTGCCAAAACCGTCTGTAAACGTGCTGTCGAACGACCTGCTGTCTGCCATTTCGGATGCCTTTCGGGTCCTGTCCGATTGGAATTCGGAATCCGGTGGTGATGCCATAATGAGTCAGTCCATCACACCAGCACGCAGTGATATCACACACAGTCGGCACACAGCGTCGCCTCCAAACCCAGACTGTGCAGGTGGAATCGGTGCCAAGGCAGGAACCTACCCCCGCTTTCGCGAACTTGCGATGCTGGGCGTTTGGCTAAGGGTGGCTTGGACGTGTTTCAGGGCTTGAATCGCTGTCTCGCGACTCTCAGCCATGGGTTCTTTTTTGATGGCAATGTTGAATCGAGTCGAGGCTGCCATACTGCAGGCATTGTGTTCAGAAGCGCATGATCAGGATCGCAAGTGGTGCAGTGTCATCACGCGCGTGGTTGTGGTGGATCTGCACAGGCCGCCACGCATGGATCTACTGGTGCTCTCGATGCCGAAGCGCACGGCGAGGGGAAAGTGCAGGCCATGGGTTTCGAGGGCACAGGACTCTCCCTTGCAGCAGGACGGACCAGTCGCAGCGCCAACTGCAACAACCGGGACATACATACCTTTCGCCATCACCGTCTTCATCGTCGCTAAAGTTGTGCGAGGAGTTGCCGACGTTGTCCCAAGGCGACGGTCCTGTGGTAACGGGGCGAATGGTATATCCTTCTTCGTCCACCTTCGGAACCTGGTAGATGGCGCAGGTGTTGGAAGTCAGTTCGGCGCAGGTCAGCAGTGCGCCGTTTGTAGAGGAGGACGGGGGAGGGTACGATGAATGGGAAATCCACAAGCCGTCTATTGGCAGTCTGTTGACAAATACACATGCAGTTCATTGACAGCCCATCGGTGGCTCACTACCTCGTCGACCGATGGCTGCTCGACCATTACAGCGGGACCCGGACCAGGGCCAGGACTAGCATCATGTTCGGGAGGACGCGAGCTGTGTTATTGCAAAGGACGAGTGCAGGGTTAGGGGAGTCAAACAGCGCAAGACGATCAAGCCCAGTAAAGTGATTCTGGAAAGCCAGCAAAGCCAAGTTGAAGATGCTTACGCTTCAGTCTCTTCTGGAAGTTCGCTCACGCTCCCGGTCAGCTCTGTATCGGGCAAAGGTCATCAGCCAGTATCGCCACCAGTCGCCGTTGAGCGCAATCATCAATCCAGCCACAGTTGCATCGGGTGCTCAGATTCTATACACCATATATACGGCCAGATGTCTCACCTTTTCCTCCGCCGCTGGCGATCATGAAAGCATGGGTGTTATCCAATCCATCGAAGGTAAGGACTGACGCCAGCACCTCGTCCGGAACCTGCGGTGGACACTGGGTCAGCGCAAGGAGTCAACCGAGAACAGCGATGGGCAAGCACCCGACACAACCATTCCACCCCGCCGAGGCCAACTCAAGAGAAACAAAGCCAAGGCGCTTGTATGGCTCCTCATAACAATCCAGCGGCTGTTGCAACACTTGCGCGTCCTACAGGCCGCTGAATCAAGACTTACACCCTGGAGACCCTGGATCGCCATCGCCTCAAACGAAACATAGTTCTGCAACACATCCTTGACGACGCCCCACCGCTGGTGGTCCATGCCGACGAATTTCTGCAAAACAGAGGTGGGACGACTCATCAACACAGCGCAGTGACATCTTCAGAACAGGGCCCAGCGATGCCGTTTCGGCTACTCGAGCTATTTGGCTCCTCGCCGACAGCCGGCCGTGTCCGCTCTACCTTATTGAAGCTTGCGACATATTGCTGCCACTGCCCCTTGGAGTTTTCGTAGGCACTCTGGGCCTCTTCAAGCTTTCGTTCTGCAGAGAGAGGGCGATTGGTATCATGCTGTCTGACGATCTGAAAGCATGTTGGTTCAGATGCATTGGTTCATTGAGCCCCGGCTCATCCTTACGCTGGCGCGAGTCACCCGCTTTCCTCTTAACTTTGCCTTCAGCCTGCAAGTGCGAACAGCGATCCAGTTAGCATACCGAGTGTGGGACGGGGTCGATAGCTCGACCGGAATGTGGCAGATGCCAGTCAAGTCTCTGTCTCTTGTCTGGCTGACACAGCTCAGGGGCGGCTTCTGCGCTTCCAGCACGGCGCTGCAGCGAGAGAGCGTTCGCCTCAAGCGCGGCCATACATACCTTGTGACATTTGACGACCTTGTCGTCAAAATCCTTGGCCACTCGCTGGGCATCGATCTCGAGCGTCTTGAGCTTGCTCCACTCAGCGTCGACGTCGGCTCGATGTCGCAGCTTCTGTTCGATCTCGTCCTGAAGTTTGGTTGACAGCTTTCCGTGGGTCTCGGACAGCTTGATGGTGCTGCTGATCAAGCTGCCCCAGACCGACGCAAACGTTCTGGTTGTCCGAGACATAGAGTGCTACGTTAGCGTGGCGACAGAAGGTCGAGTGCATCCAGTATCCCCCGGCAGCACGCAACGGCGAGACTTTGGTGGCTCGGCTGTACACCGACGAGCGGACTGACGACCGTTCCTTCTGGCAGGGTATCGGCAAACTCACCCAAACTGCGACTCGTCGACCGTGCCTTGCCGGGTATTGGCGAGGCGAAGGAGATCTTTGGCATAGCGATCTTCAATAGCAGCTCTGGATAGCGCGGGATGCATTAATTGCTTGCTCCAGCGAAGCGAGAAAGAGAGGTGGGGGGGGGGCTCCATGCTGGGCTGCTGTTGGTGAGATGCGGCCAACCCTTGCACCAAGAAACAACCTGGTTGCTGACTCAGGTGCATCTTTGGCGAGCATCCGCAGCAGCCCACGCTCATTTTTGTGTGTGGTGGCATGGACACGGCGTCCAGACGGCGGGAATACCTTTCTTTGAAATAATCTGCGAGCTCGTCATCGAGGGCCTTGCCTCGCTTGAGCCGCCGCAGGAGAGACTCCACATAGCCCCTTGGACTCGAGGTGTCGATGCTACCGCTGCTCTCGGTTCGAGAGCTTCGGACATTGAAATTTCCAAAGTTCATCGTGAGAGCTCCTCCGGGATCGGTGTTGCTGTGGGTGCGTGCCAGCGACGGTGCTCGACGATGCCTGGCGGTGCTGGGCCGAGCAGGGGGGAGTTCTTCAAACGCAGAGACGGACGAGGGCATGTGGCGGCCACCTGGCTCGAACCACGTGTGTGTATGTGTGTGCTCTCGCCGGTTCTCTCCTCGGCGAGAAGGAGCCGACCGAGCACCTTTGGGATATCGCGGGTGGCATGGACGACGACATGGACGACAACATGGGTTGCAACATGGACGACAACATGGCCAGCAGCATAGACAGCGTCATGGACATCGTGTTTTGGGACCGACACGAGCAGTCTGGATTCAAACGGACCCACAGATCCGATTACAGCGTGTTTCTGGCAGCAGAATAACTGTGTGCTCGTCGCCATCGCTACGATTCACGAACAATTTCGTTGTATCGAGCCGCCAGACGACGGTCATAGGGCATGATCGAAGCGGTGCTCTGGCCAAAGCCGCAGAGTCCGCATTCCATGGAGCTTTCCTGTACATTGCACGTTGTGTGGGGTGAGAACGAGGCTCCAAGTGGCGGTCGACACAGATCGTGAAAACAGGGATCAGGTGCAAATGATGTCTCGCCTGATAGGCAGCGGTTTCCTCGAATCGGTGGATGTGGGTGGCCACGATATGCTTGCAGTTCCGGCAGACATCTGCGGAGTTGCCAAGGAGGGACGCTTCTGTTGTCAGTGATGGCAATCGTATGCAGTTCATTCTGCGGCTTGTCGTCTGCGCATGTCCTTACGCTCAAAAGTCTCTGCACCCTCCTCGTCGGAGTCGTCAGCCTCGTTGGGGTCGTCGGGATCGTCGGCGCCGTCGATACTGTCGCTCTGTGCCCCATGAATCGGAGCGTCCGTTTCAGGCTCTGACTTGGTGGCTACTGGCTTGCGCCGCAGGACAGCGTCGAGCTCCATGTGCATGCATTTAGCGCATCCTGCAAAGTTCAGCATATATGCGCCATTGTCGGCCACGAAGGTGCCCTGAGCAAGCAAGCCAGAGTCAATAAGATATAGCCCCGGCCAGACGCCCATGTGGCATCACCGCGCACCAGGGACATGGCCGTATCGTGCTTTGCACTGGTCTTACTCGGTCCGGCATGTAGCTACGAAGACACCTTTTGCACATTCGTTCAGAGGGGCACAGATCACAGACGACGGATGCGGTGCGATCCACGCCGTGGCGAGAACGACAAAACCCCACCGAGGGCGAGGGCAGGAGATCTCGCCCGGTTCTCGCCGGGGAGGGCCACGCCATGAACAAAAATGGGCGGCCGGTTGCTTTCATGGATTGCGAGGCAAGGTGCATCTGAGAGCACGCGAGATGCCGATTCCCTTGCTCAACAGATGGAGTAGGAACACCCCGGTCCGGAATGGCCGAGCGTATCGGTGCTCTTGGGGAAACTGACACTCCATTATCCTTCACGACTTTATTGAAACCGTGCCAGGGTGCCGGGTGAGATCATCCGACCAAGAGCCAGATGCTTCTTCTGATACGGCCATTTCTCGTAGACTCGCCCCACGACCTGGGATATGTCAATCAAGGCTGCAGTCCTGTCCAATGATCGATCGCCTTCTGGGTCGCTGCCGGCCCGACCGCCTTCCGGATCCAGCGAGACGCAGAGCACCTTGGTCATCTTTGTCGTTCGGTGGAAGCAGAACATGACTATCTTCTTGAGCAACACAGATCCCTGCTCTGCGACCCAGATCCGATCGGTGGTCCACAGAGTCACTGGCCCAAGTACGAGGGCTCTGTAGCAATCCAGCTCTGCCATGACCGAAGGCGTCGCACCTGTCACGCCCGCGAGCGGTAACGGGAGCTGCAATCGGCTGTACATAATCAGCGATGCAGAGAGCCGCTGATAGCACACGTGATGGGCCTTGAAGTACATCAAGAGGACCGGGTCGATTTTTCCAGGACGTTGAATGAACTCCGAATTCATAAATCCAGGAATGACGACCGAGTGCGGGTAGACTTCAAGATATGGAAGCAGACATAACTCCGGTAGACGGATGGCGATGGACTCGCACTCGAACAGCGACAGTTCGTAGACGTACATATCACTCTGATCGATGGACAGGAAGACCTGGGGGGTGTGAATCTGCACATGCACTCTTTGTTTCTGGAGCCCAGTGCTGCTCGAGGGCACATCCGGGGCTTGCTGCACAATCAAAGGAGTCGTCCAAACCTTTGCTGACCTTTGTCCATGAATCTGCCGGACTTGTGCGGGCCAGTATAGGCGCTGATTCTCGAGAGAAGCTGGATCCCAGGGGGCGCTCATGCCTGGGCGGATAATCGGGGCCTGTTCGAGGAGCTTCAAATATACCGGAATGCACACCACATCCATCTTGCGAAAGAGGGAGGGGGTTGGCCGATCACCAGTCGGGCTTATTGTTTTGGCCTTTTTGTCACTGTGAGTTGCGAGACTGGGCCACTTTCTCTTGGCTGTCGAGCTGGTGCCTTGGGGCCCAGTCTCCTTCTTACTTGGGGTCGTTGTGGGGGCCGATTGTTCTGCCACGGGGACGGATGTTGATCTCTGCCCGCGTAGAGATGGATGAACTACCGAAACGGAAGTTGTGCCTCTCGCCGGGGTCGGATTGGCAGTTGGGTGCACCACTGTTGCATGCTCAGCCGCGTTCGGGTTTAACGCGCCGCTGATGGACGGGGAGACAAGTTGCGCGCTGCCAATTGCGACAGCAGCAGATGTACCGGGTGTAGGCACATGCTGGCTGCCAGGTGGGAGCGGCAGCCTTCCTTGTGTCATTCGAGCAGCCATCGGCACAGGTGTGTGCTGGAGATCGGCCAAGGGTTGCGGCTGCAGCACAAGACCAGACCGGCCGATCTGACCAGTGAAAGGGGGTACGTATTGTGGCGGTTGGTTTGGAACCATGTCCGGTCTCGGACGAGCAGGCGTCCCAAGCGGTACATGGGGACCGAGTAGCGGATTGGTGGCCACAGGGAAAGCCGAGGGAATTGCTGTCCGAGAGGTTGGGTCCGATATCCACAGGGGGCCCGACGGTGGTGGAAATTCATATTTTGGAATGATGCCTTGTGGCATAGGCGGGTTTTTGGGCTGTAGGAGAGCAGACCCTGGCTTGAATCCTTGCAGAGCTGCGTTCAATATCTGCTTGTTTTCGGGTGATATGCGGGCGCCGGCCGATTGGATGGCTGCCAGAGTCATGGCGATGATCGGGGTGGCTGTGTTTGAAAGAATATGCTGCAACAGCATCCGCTTGGTCTCAACTGAGTGGGCTGATCCCAAGATTTGAAAAGTTTGTGCGATGAGGGTCTTGGCGCTCTCCATATTCGGGTCCTGATTGGCGGCAGGCACTTGAGGCATGGGGCCGGAAACCGAGGGGTTGGCGGACGCACTGGCGACATATGCAGCTTCTCGCGGATCCGGGTGTTGATAGGGACGGCCTATGGTTTGGATCCATGTCTGTTGAGAATGCAAAGGTGACATGGCATCGCCTTTGGCCGTCGCAGAGATATTGGCCAATGGGCTCGTCAGCGGTACGGAAGTCGGTCGAGGTTGGTAGAGCTGTGGAGTTGTCGATATGGGTGGAGTCTTCTGCTGTTGTTGCAGCTGTAGCTGCAGTTTCTGCTGTTGCTGCTGTTGCTGCTGTTGCTGTGCTCTTTTCCACATCTCTTGCATTTGCTGCACTTGCTGGATCTGCCTTTGTTCCGCCTGCTTCATTTCTTGCATCTGCTTGGCCAGCTGTGCTTGTTGAGCTTGCTGAATTTGCTGCTGCTGCTCCAGGGCTGAGAGCGTCTGATAGTGTCTCGCTTCCATTGAGGCACTAGGCCGAATACCAGCGGGGCTTTCAGTGCCCCGAGCGGATGTCCGTGTGTGAAATCCCTTGGCACATTCGACGTCCCATTTGCTATCTGTTAGTAGCTGTGCGGAGTAACTCTGCGATAGCGATAGCGATCCCAGGCCGGCATGCATAGTAAACGAATGAGTGGATGCGAGTGTACCTGTCTGGAGAGCGATGTTGCACTGTCGCTCAGCACATTCTCTGGGTTGTGGTGGCGAGCCCCTTGCGGATACGCTGGTTGGAGCTTGGCAGCCGTCAGCCCCTCAACTTGGTTGGCTGTCTGTTGTTCTTGATTCGGCTGTGGAAACGGTATATCGTCGGGCTTTGTGGCAGCCGTTGCAACAGAGGACGAAGCGCTGTTCGAATCTTGATACAGTACATGACTCGTTGCAGGGGCCGAGCTTGCCGCAGAGGCCGAATCCAGCACAGGCGCAGGATGCGGTGCAGAGGAGTGAGAGGTAGCACTTGCGGGTGCGGTGCTATCAGAGGTATCGGTGGATGTTTTGGCGGTCAGCTTGACAAAGCTCTCCAGTTGTGCTGCAACTGTTCGGTACTGCTCCGCAAGGAGTGCGAAGGACTCCAGAGAAAGGACTGGGTCGAGCGACGCCCGGGTCAGTGTGCCTCCCTCAGTCAGTGAAGTCAGCTGGCCGATGGCGTCCAGTAGTTTGTTCGCTGGAGCGGCGTCTATCATATCGATGGATGTTCGCGTTGCTGCTGTCTGAAACTGGTCTCGATCCGACGTGTCCAAAGCTGGCCCAGAGTCGTCTGCTCCAGTGGATGAACCCGCGATGTTCGAAGCTGTAGCACCACCATGGGAGGACGAGCCAGGTTGAGGCAAAGCCGCTTCGTCACGCCATTGGGGCATAGGCTTTGGAGCCGGAGACGGCTCTGGAGGTGATCTGGAGCTGATGCGTGCGGAGGGACTCTCAGAGCTGGCACTTGTGACTGACAGTCCTGCTCGCTGCAAGGCCGTAATTCCAGTTGGTGCCGACACAATATTTGAGTCATTTGGGGCTGCATTTTCCTCAGGTTCCACGGATATCTCAGCGGAAATCTGGGGCGTCTTTGGCTGCCTTGGGGTCGGCGGCGCAGCAGCAGGTTCAGTGGAAGAAGGCACTGGGCCACCGGGGTCGGAATAGCTTGCAGCGATTCTGTCTGGCTGAGACAGACTTGGATGGCAGAGGAAAGGGTCGATATGTTAGGAAAGCGGCTCGTGAGATCATGGACACGATGCCGCCCGTCGCTGGCGGCAGCATCCCAAGAGCTTGACTGCATGACGCAGCAGGCGGGACAGGTCCAGAAGATCCGCTGAGAGCCACTTCAAGGTTGCCCGGCACTCACGGCAATCGAACTAGGTTGTTGTTGAGCAAGAGAGGAGAAGAGCATAGCCTCGATTGGTCGTTCGCGGAGCGGATACATACCTGTCGGAGATAACCCTCCTATGGGGAGGTGCTGAGCTGGCAGCAGCATCTTTGGTTGATTTGGGGACTTGGCTCGGCCCTGTGAATACGGGAATACAGTGTTCCGAGTTACGGGCCCGAGTCAACAGACACCAATCACAATCCAGCAATCGAGCACCATACCAGCCGCTCCGGGTGCTGTTTCCTCATGTCTCAAACTATGGGTTCGATCGGGATCGGGTTTGATCAGTAGCGTTGGAATGTGTGCCTTGGCTGTTTGGACCTCTGCTTTCTCTGGATTCGCGGTTTGTTTCAGGGTGCAAATGCGGCATAGACATGGTGCGTGCGGCGTCATTGATCTGTAGAGCCACTGCAGATGCTCCGCAAATGAGCCCAGGTCTCTGAAAGGCACACGGCTGTGGAGCCAAGGGATGGGAGCATATGCTGTCAGCATTTCAGTTTGCATGTTATGTATCAGGATCATTGCCGCCAACACTTCCAGCTCAAGCCCATTGATGGTGTCCCCCTCGATAGTCGTTCGGTGAGTCCTGGCTACATCGCCCGACCCTTGCCGATCACAGGTCCTCGACCGGATCCTCTGGCCCTGGGAGAACTGCCTTGAGTGGATGGTACCAGGCACATCAAGTTTGATGCGGATAGAGTCGGTGTCGCCCAGCACCGCCAACAACGGCACTCACAAGCGGTGGCCATATATCAATGGCATCGATCCTTGCAAAGCCCCGGGGGTCTTGATCATCCGGTATCCACTGGGAAGAGCCTCCAGTCCATCAATCGAGTGGATGTCCTTTTCGAAATCGACTGATGCTCGAGGCACATTGAAGTCTATACACGATTGCAGCCTTGGATTTGTGCTCGCCTGCTTGAACATGATCTTGCCGAGTTGCTGCAGGACAGCCTTCTCCTCGGCCTCTGAAGGAAATGCGCCCGGCTCGCCCAGGAATGCAGCCCATGTCGATGGATCGCCGTCCGAGAACCGCGGTGCTCTCAGCACAAGCTTCCTGGCGCTGGTGGTGGGGGCCATTCTGGCCAGTGGTGCTGGCGATGAGGATGGTGCAGATGGTGCAGATGGCGCTGGTGGTGCCGACAGCGCGGACGGCGCAGACGACCCCGACAGCAGCGGCTTTGGGCAAAATTACAGCGGGTCTCGTGATGCGCAGTCCACGTGGCATCCCCGTGCGGCGGTCTGGCGGCGTTGCGGGCCACAACACAGGCGGCGGGCGTGGCCGGCTCTGTCGAGCGATCTGCATATCCGCCCACCATGGAGAAAGGTCAGGATCTGGCTGTCGAGCAGCCTCTGGATCTGGTCAGGCTGTCCCTCGACGAGCGCATCTACGTCAAGATGCGCGGAGACCGGGAGCTGCGCGGAAGACTGCATGTGAGTATCTCGGATGTGGCCGATGGCCGATGGCCGATGGCCGAGCCGGTCCTGTCCGGCATTTCGGTCGGCATTTCGGTCGGCATTCCAGTCGGCACATCAGCGCTGCCCTGTCACCGGTCATGGCAGGCACCTATGCAATAGCTGTGCTACGAAATTCGGCTCGTAGCCGTGCTGCGACCACAACCCAGCCCGGCATGCAGATGGGGCGTCTTGGGTCCGGGCTGCACAATGGCAAGTCGACCCCTGCTCGCCCTGCACCCGACTGACGTGCGCTTTCCGATCGTCAGGCATATGATCAGCACATGAACCTTGTCCTCGGGAACGTCGAGGAGACCATCACTGTCGTCGACATCAACGAGGAAACATACGAGCAGAAAATCCAGGCAAGGACTGGCACCGGCCTTTCGATTGCGCCGCATTGATCGGAGTCGGTCCTGCGCTGATCTGGCCTTGGTTTGCATCGACGATCCACTCGGCCTCTGTTCCTGCGAACGCCCGAGCTGACCAATATCTGCACGCTGACTCTTGCAATCCCTGTTTCCAATCCGTGGCCCACAGACGGTCGTCAAAAGCCACGACTTGCTCTTTGTTCGTGGAGATGGTGTTATTCTGGTTTCGCCTCCGTCGCGAACGTGATTCATCAATCTTTGACAAAGCCGTCTTCATCCCCCAAACCAACGCCCAATCATGGCGTGTGCATCACTCACGAAGTCGAGCCGAGGGCTACTGATCTAGCATGCTCGAGCGCTGCATCTGGCTCAGTGCCTTTGTCCAGCGGCAGCCGGGCCCTCGATGAAGTTTCCAAAGGCTCCGCACTGGAGAATAAAATGAACGGGCACCATATGCTGCATCGTTATAGTATTGATCGCCACTTGCAACGGCATTGCACTACAACGAGCTGTGACTCGACCCCGTTCAAACCGCAGCACTGGCACTTTCAGCGACAGCCCCAGCATCGGAAGACTGGGCCGAGTCTTGGCCCACAAAGATCACCCAGTGGTTTTGGACGAGCTCCTGTCTGTTTCGGCACGCCGCATCGAGGTTTTTGTATGAATGGCAAGCGGCCTCCCACTCGACACTAAAGTCGTTGCTGTGCCGGAAGAAGCCAAGGTCGTGAGCAAGCCGGGCGAATGCACAGGCGCCCATGGGATCAGTATCGCAGGACATGCTGGTGACTCACCGCACGATATGCCGTGGATCGCTGGAGAGATGCTGTCCAGTCACGCAGTGCGTAATGAGCACCGGCGAACCAGGCTGGTATAGAAACAGACTGCACGTCAGTCAGGCTCTCCGACCTTTGTGCAGCAATAGCCCACCTTTCCAAGACGCTGCTACTGCCTATCGTGTCGGAGTGGATGTGCCCACCTCGATCAATTGCCCCTCCATCTCGAACCGGATGTTTGGATCGATACAGTCGATTTTCCTGCATGGGAGCCCGATTTAGCGCAACGGCCTCTGGCAACCAAGCCGACGTGCTCACAAGGGGCAAAAATCAGCAACGCACCAGAGAGCGGCATTGCTCTTGTGAAAGGAGACATAGGCTGGCTGTTGCTTGCCGTACTTTGAGAAGCTAGAAAGTGTCTTGAGGGTCGATGACAAGTACATCTAGCACCAAGGGTGAGTGCCCCCCCCCAAGAGCAGAGGTACGTGTTAGTGATAGTCGGCATCTCGTTGGATCAATCGCTGGATCAATCGCTGGATCAATCGCTGGATCAATCGCTGGATCAATCGCTGATGTCCATGTGCTTGCCCTCTGGATTCAGAGACCCACCTCGCCCTGTACGAACTCGCGGTTCAGGACAAGGTAGAACTTTTGGCCATATCGCAGCTTCTTGTCCTCTTCGGGGTTGCCGGTCCTGTACTCGTCTTTCAGCAGGAAGCGAAAGCAGTTCCTTGCCACGGGCACCCCTTCGACGAGGGACGTCGTGAGATTAAAGGTATCCTGGTTGGTGACACTGTCAGGGTAGTTATCTGGGACGTCGATCGACAAGAAACCCTCGGTATGCAGGTTCTGTTGGTTGGATGTGAGAGGAAGGGGCCAAGAAATTGATATGCTGCAATCAGCGTCGCGGGAGTGACGGAGATGCTTTGGCGGTGGAGGATGCAACGCGTTGTCAAACTACCTTGAGCATGATATTCTGGTCGTACTCCATGACATCGGATAGCTTCACCTGTCCAATTGACGGCGTGAGTGAGTTTATCAACCGCTCGATGCTCGCTCCGCTTTAGCCCGCTGCGGATTCCATCAAAATGCTGCCCGCGATGGACACTGGGTACTCTACCGGCCGTCTTGATCCGCGAATCCTCCTTTCGACCCTTTGGCAGATCAATTCGTTTCGAGTGCTCTTTCCGAGGAATTCACGTAATTGGTTCTTTTCCAAGAAGACCGAGTAGATCGACAAGGTCAGGGGCGAGTGTTTGGGCCTCAATTCCCTCGGAGCTGCTCATTGCACGAGGAGGGCGGCGAAGCCTTGGGTGGACATCAAAAGTGCTCCGGGGTTCTGGCGACTCCCACGAGCACGGCTGAAATCGGCTCGACGACACCAGTTGCACAATCGCTCGGTCGTATTACCGCACCTCTTTCAAAACCATTTCTTCGCACCAATTGCCGATGCGGTGTGGAACAAGCGTAGGCAGCCCGTCGAGCATGATGGCGTTTTGGAACGGATGCGACGTGCAAAGCAAGAGTGCAATTCAATGAACAAGGCGGTGATGTCCGAGGAGCCAACAGCGGAATAACGAGTCGGGAAGCGGAAGAAGGGCAAACAAGCGATCGGCAGAAGAGGTGGGCGTGGGCCGAGGCGCTCTGCTGGCTGTCCCGGCCTCCCACGCCCCATCAAGCGGATTCCATATGTTGTCCAGCCTGATTGAGGACAGACAGCCAGGTGATCGCGATCGACCCGGGGAGCTGTTGCCGTCGGCACTCTCGACTTGCATTTACAGTCAAACGGGACAGGCCTCAATGGGCGAACCGTGTAGTTATATCCCGTCCTGGTTGGCAATCTCTTTGATTTCGTTGGTTGGTCTTGAATACACTTGGTCGTTCCCCTGTGTCGACGATTGACTGGTATGGAGGCATTCGATGTGTGAGTGTGGTGCATCCATTCGAAGTGTGAGTGTGGTAGATCCATGCGAAGTGTGAGTATGGTGCATCCATTCGAAGTGTGAGTGTGGTGGATGCATCCACTCGACCATCTGGACAGCTCCATGGTGTATCGATATCAAGATACTCGACCTTCTCGAGTCGCTTGGCTTCCCAGCACTGTGAGCACACCTGGAGATCGAGTCGCTTGAATCGCCGTCGCCGGGTCAGGCTGAAGTACAGCTGTTTGTCCAGCATGTCTCCATCGAACACATGGCGAATGTATCGCAAGAGGGAACGGCCATGGCCAGCGCGATGTTTTGAGGCAACAAAGCATTTGTTCAACGACCAATATCCGGGGTGCCCCGTTTCCCCCTGAATACAGTGTAACGGCATCTTTTGAGCACTTTGACTTTGCATTTCTCACTGGCACAGATGCACATCCTCATTCTCTCACGGATGTTCGTGTCCCATCGCGTCTGGCTTTTGCCGTTTGGTGCCCATCTGCTGCCATTGGTGATTGGGAACGGGAGCGTTGCTACCGCCCGAGCATACACTCGAACTGGATCCTTGCGATGCCGGCACCAAGCCCCGAGCGTTTGGGTTGAATGATGGACTGTGGCTTCGTGACAGCTCGTGTACCGGTGGAGCCATAATGGATGGGATGTTGCCTGGGATGCGATTCTCGCCTGGCCCCAGTTTCCGCTTGGTGCCAGGCGAAAAATTGCCGCCAGCACTGGAGGCAGGTACGGTAGGGCCCTGCGCTCGCTGCAGCAGAGGCGATGGTGCAGATTGATGGTTGACCATGCTTACCCTCGCTGGAGATATCGAAGGAGAGTTTTGCGGAGCGAATCGCTCATAAGGCTGCGCTGAAGTGGCTCTTGGTATGGAAGTGTCAGTCAAGCGCGGTTCTGCGTGGGAAAAGCTTGGGGTGGGCTGTCGCTGGGGCACTTGGCCAAAGGATGAGTTGCGAGCCGCTGGGTTGTATCCCAGCGGCCGCTGCGCCTGGGGGCTCTCGCGCTGTGCCCAGTCCTGGGTGCCGGTTGAGATCGGTCTTGGTTGGGCCATGAGCCTAAAGTTATTGTTGCCATTGTACTCGCCAGGCTGGACGGATGGCATGTTTTGCCGGACTTGCGCTTGGGCAAGTGTGCGTTGGTTGTGGGCTTGTGCTGGATTTCTGTCGAGAGGCTTTGCGAGTCAGTACCGACCGCATGCCGAGTTATCGAGAGTGCTTGCAACAGCGTCGATGATCTCACCTGCCCACTGCGTTCGGGATCGTATTCGAGGCGTTGTACGGCTCCACGGCAGCCGCTACAAACGATGGTATACTTGCAAGATAGGGGGGAGGGTTTTCAGAACCGGTGCTTAGCCAATTCCTCGGAACAGGGGTATTCGCTACGAACGTCAAGACAAGGACATGATTGCCGCAAGACAGCCCACTTACGTTGATTCGTCAAGTTGATACATCGTTTCGGTAACGAGATCGGCATCCCAGTCCAGTCCAGGATCAAACATATCTGTGAATACAACGACGCCGTTAGTATCGATCGACACCGCTCGCAGCGGCGGCGGCGGCGTCGGCGGCTGACTGAGTCGCCACACCAACAGATAAACTGCTACGAACTGCGAGCTTTGGCCATCGAGCGGCACTCGAGACGAAACCACCAACAACTCAATGTGTCTTGTCGGCTGATTCGGCCGATGCTTCAGAGCAGCGCTCCTATAGACTCACCATCGACCTGGCCTGGGATATTTGCGACCGAGCCAGCAGGAGACCTCGGTGGCTGCGGCGCTGCAAAGGTGGGTCTTGGTGCCGGATTCAGGACTCTAGGAATTGGGGGCATTATGCCTGCTGGACCCCGATTGAACGAGGCTGCCTGAGGCGCGAGCTGGAATGTTGTCGAGCTTGATGCACCGCCGGTGAGGAGGTGGCGGTTCTCGGGGGAGCGATAGAGATCGTTCAAGTCGATTGCCCGGAGCTGATCGTGAGCAATCTCGTCAGGACCAAGGCGACCAGGATCAAGCGAGACAGACCTGGACGGCCCACCAGAACCAACCGGGCAGAGTCGAGTCGCTCGGCGTTGACTCACCCCAACGGACTTGACTCCTTTGACCTTCTTCAAGTACTCCTTGTCGTGCAGGCAGTTGCCCAGGCAGTTTCCAAAGCCCCGCAGAGCCCGCTTCAGGCCGTCGGTAACGGCCT
Organism: Polychytrium aggregatum; assembly: GCF_025602895.1. Lineage (NCBI taxonomy): Eukaryota > Fungi > Chytridiomycota > Chytridiomycetes > Polychytriales > Polychytrium > Polychytrium aggregatum. Next base: position 297,227 of record NW_026516245.1, read on the forward strand.
CCTTCCTGACTTTCTCGAATGCAGCGGTCTTGGTCCTGGCGTTGTCAGTAGAGCCAAAGCCGACATCCTTTGCACACACATCATGGATGAGAGCGATGATTCAACGAACGGGCAAGCGTGCTGATGTGCATCCCCCCCCCCGCGACATGCCTTGATGGCCGGGGAGCAACGTCGTCTTGCTCGAAGCGTCAGGCCACGCATAACCGAATGACCCCGGTGTTCCGTGAGTCTGCCCCGGCATTCTGGGCGCATACCTCGTGGAAAGTTCCATCCCTCAAGGTCACCCGGACGACCGCCGAGACGCCAACCGATATCCGGCCATCGACCATGTCCATCTGCGCATGTGGGTATTGTTAGAGGGCAAAGCGAGCGACAGCAAGATCCTCGCAGATGGATCCGCGAGATACTCACAAAATCCACACTCATGTTGACGATGTTGTAGGACCAGCCGTTGAAACCAAATATCTCGTTGGCGATCGATATGGCCTTCCACCCCTCGAGGTAATTCAACTTCACTGGCGGGTGATCGGCCATCATAGCGATCACGGAAATCAGCGACAGGAGGGCCGAGTTAGAGCAGCGGATCGGGCGGGCCCGCAAAGGCCAGAGTAGCGTCAGAGCGCAGATTCAGATCAAGATCCAGCTGTGGACCAAGGTGCGTTGTTGACTCACTGCTGCCGGGGCCGCTCCGCTGGCTCACATATTCGGGACCCAGGTACCGCTGTAGGTTGGCATTGATGGAGACCTGCTCCTCGGAGTCGAAAGGGATGCCGCCAAAGACAGGCTTGGTGGGCTGAGCGCTGGATGAGTCCATTGCTCCGATGCAGCTCTCGTTGACAGGCCAACTGCAGCGCCAACCAGGTCGGTCGCCGGCTTGATCGACAACAGACCCGACGGCAGACAGGCCAGGGCCAAAGCAGGATGGTGTTGGATGCTTCGCCTTGAGGCCGACTGCGCAGATGTGCGAAGCCAGGACGGCTGCGTTGACGAACAAACCGGGAGCACATGGCCTTCCGATCCTACACTGTATTCAGGGAAGCGGGACACCTGCCAACAACCCATTTGTCGGCATAGTATGCGATGTCATGCGTCAAGCAAAGCCATAAGAAATAGAACAGATCACTTTGGCAGCCTCCGAGTGAAGACCACCGGTCGCAGTGCAGCGATGCGGAAATCGAGGGTGCTGTGTTTGGCCATGACTGCAATGAGTGGGTGGGTGTATTCAGGTCACAGAAAAACACCCTGTCATAGCTCAAAACGGGGGTGTCCCATTTCATTTTGGAAACGCTGCAAGGTGCGGCTTTCCCGTTTTCAATAGTGTGTGGTGGGTGAAGCCTGTGCAGGAATGAAGAATATGCAAGTGTGAAATACGCCAGTGCGTCCTTGTTGCCGCATGTTCCGGCACTGCTCCCGCCTATTGTCCCATGGGTCCGCTTCGGTCTTGTCCCTCTGGCCAACCCGCACTCAATCACAACCGCCGGGATCGGTTGACATCACCCAGACGGTGTGGTCGAGACGTTGCCGGGCATGTCAAGTTCAAGGCCCTATTACCTCCACATCGTCCCCGTCTTCTCGCCCCATCCCTCTCCACTGCAGCAGAGCCCTGCCACCGCCAACAGGCCAAGGTACTGCTCATGCAAAATGTCTGCGCTTCCGCCGATCCCACAGCATCTTTCCTTCAGCCAGGTCTCAGGCTCCACCGAGAGCTTCACACAACTGTCGCAAGAGACCCTCGACCGGCGTCTGTCGCTCTTCAACCAAAGGTCGTCTCTCTACCGCAACAAAACAGCAATGCTCGAGCCGCGCGAGTCCCTGCTCGAAGAAGACGAAGCTGGCATCGTCGGGGCCCCGGCCTCAACCGATGTCCTGGTCGACTCGGTGGCTCTCGGTGATCTCAATGAAAAGCACAACCAAGTGCTGCTCCATGCCGTCCAGGTTCTGAAGAATCGCTATGTGCCGAGACGAGAAAGCAACCTTCCGGGCATTGTGTCGGCATTGACCAAGTTTCAGATCAGGACGGCAGACAAGCGGACAGCCCGGGACAGGTATGCAGTGTCGTTGTCTCGACAGCAGTTGGCGAGAGGAATGGCAGTCCACGGCCATCTACTCAAGCCTGTCTCGTCGACGTCGGCTCAGCAAGGTGGAACTATGCCATCAATTCGACTCTGGCTGCCATCCGATCGATCCAGGCATTCCGGGTGGTTGAGCCTCGCTTCGTGTCTGGCAAGCCCGTCGGTGCCTTCAGTACCGGAACCTCATATGTAAGAAGCGAGCCACCGGGCGGCTCGGAAGTGTTGTGAATCCGTCTCAACAGCGGGGGCGACCACCGGTGTCGTTTCGATGCTGGTTCCATTAATCTGAGCGAATCCAATCTGGGGCACTGTTTCGCCTGTCCACATATCCCTCACCCATCGATATGCGATTGCCTGCCGCATCTGCAACCCAGACCGCACACAAGATCGGCTTCTTCATGGACGACTATCGCACTCAGAGCCATCAGTTTGTCTGCCATCTCTCCAACGAGACACGCCATGCCCTGCAAAAGGAACCCAGCGAGTACACCAAGCGAGACACCGAGCTTATATTTCGCCTGACCTCGACCATGCCTGCCTTTGCAAAATATACGCTGCCGGTGCGCAAGGCCCTCAGCAAGGTTACCAAGTTCGAACTGTACAAGCAGGGTCGAGTGATTGTCCGGGAAGTAAGTCCGTGCCCGAGGCATTTCGTGTGGCTCGTTGGGACACATGTTATCGTCGTGCATGCACAGCGTGCGTCCGATCTACAGCATCGATGGCTCAGCTCTATTGACTGTCGATTTGGCCGTGGACAGGGACACGAGGCCGAGAACTTTTACTTCATCATCAGCGGGCAGGTCGAAGTTCGCAAGAATATGGAGGGCCAGTCGGTGCTCTTGAACATATTAAAGAGGTATCGGTCCTCCGCATCCGATGGTGTGAATGATCTGCATGCCGGAGCTAGCGATACGAACAGGGAATGTATCGACAAACACTCTGCAGTATCGGGCCAGGGCACTGATCGGGGTTCTTACTGCTTTCTTCTGGATGTGGCATGCACAGCGGAGACAGCTTTGGCGAGCTTGCTCTGCTCCAGAATGTCAAGCGTGCAGCGACAGTCATTACCCTCATGGACACTGAGTTTCTTCGTGTCAACAAAGGCGACTTTCTTGATGTGCTGAAGAGTGAGTCCGAGCGTGATCTGACCGAGAGGCTGGAGCTCCTCGAATCGATTCCGCTGTTCAAGATGTTCTCCAAGTCGGCTCTCATTCATCTGGCTGCCACCAGTCAGTCACGAGACTACATGGCCAACCAGACAATCATTACCGAAGGCGATTTCCCCCAGAGCATCGTCATAATCAAGTGGGTATATCGTGTGCACGCATTTCCTGAGCAGGGGGGGGGGCGCACTGTCCAGCGACCAACAGCATCTCACACTACAATCTTGTTTGCCGCAACTAGGGACGGCCATTGTCGACTCCTGAAAGCAGTTCGTTTCCTCAGCATACCCTGTTCGAAAGAATACCCAGATCGGCGGCAACTCATGCCCTTTCCCGAGGAAGTCGAGACCTCGAGCCGATCAATCCAGACAAAGGACCCGCACACCGAGACCTTTATCACCGGAACCAGCTTCATCGAATCCGGGCCACAGATTCGGTCCGTGGACAAGATACTCAAGATAAAGGACTGTACAAACGGAGACTACTTTTTTGACGTTGCTGCCGTCGTCGCCTTAGGGGCCCCGAATGTGATCCGAGCCACGGCCCTGAACTTCCGGCAGCAACTACACGCCAAGCGAAGCCCGTTTTCGATTGTGTCGTCCACGAGGGTCAAAGCCGTCTTGGTCAGCCAAAACGAGTTCATCCGCCTGGTGGGCACTGAAATAGCCTACCAGATCGGGCACAAGTACCTGTCGGACGCTGTCGATCTGTGGTCGATCCAGAAACTGCAGCGCGAGTACTTGCGGTCGCGCGGATGGAAGCTCTACAAGCAACGACTTATGGATGATCTGCTGTGGCAACGGAAGCTCAAATCGCGGCCCCGAGAGCACGAAGCCCTTCCCCGCATTGCCTAGAACTGATCAGCAGTCGGTAATCGGGTCCGCACCGCTTCTCGGAGGCGGCATTCGATTGCAGATAATGGAGCGGGGTATTCGATCTCGGGATGCTGGAGGATAAACACATATATTCACGAGTCGGAAGCAATGCCCGGCCCAAGTCTATCCAGCAGCGCTGCTTCTCAGCAGTCGTTTTGGTAGATCCACACCCATTCGCCTGCCAAAGTATCCAAATCACATTAGAGCACTCTTTTGGGCCATCTCCACAGGATGTGGCTGTCGATATGCACAACCCACCGTTCGGATTCTGCTGGCACTCAAGATACTGATGGTCGTGGCAGATGTTGGGAGACCCCTTTTCACAAATATCGCCGATGGAATGGCCGTAGCTGCCGCTAACTTCTGTGTTATACGAGCAGAATTGCCTGTATTGAGGATTCTGTGTGCATTCTTCGCCGCATGTATTTTGCCTCTGCCAGTGGCCTGCCATCAAGTGAATCAAGTCAGTTCGTGGCTGGGCCGAACCGGGCATAATCGGGTAGAACAGAGCACACAGCCCATGTCTGCGTTGGTGATAGAATCGCTGTGGCAGAATCGCTCTGAGAGCCATACCTGATTCATCGCAGACGAGGAAAATGTCCTTCCAGCAGGCATAGTAGTCGGCATTCCCCACACAGGCGCTGTTGCTCGAAGAGCAGCATTTCCCACCGAGGACTGGGGTGTGGGAGTGTTCGCATATGGCCGAGACGGCAAGGAGCGCCGGGACCAGGAGAACAGAGATGGCCTTCATGTTGCGATGCAAGAGCGATCGGCGTGGCAGCAGGGAGGGCATCTTTTATAGATGCCGCATCCGTTCCCGCCAGCGCAAAGCCGTGCCGCCAAAGCCCGGGCACGGCCGACCGGGGTGACAGTGTCGAACGCTTTCCATCCTTCGGCGGCTGCGGGCTGCTGGCACTCTATCGGGATGCTTCGACATGGAACGGAGCACCAGCCATCGAGGTCCGCCACAACAACCAGGGCTTGGCTTTGCGCAGTCGCACCGATCGGATCTGGGCGCGGCTGGTGGGCATCTGCCTGTTCGCCTGCTTGTCTGTTCGCCTGCTCGCTGACCCGCATCGCCAGCAACCCCCCTGCAGGACCCTGCCGATTTCGCCCATGACTGCCCGGGCAGTCAAATCCGAGCCGACCGACGACGTCGCTGCCCCAAGCGACAGCGCCAACGCCGACAACGCCAACACCTTCCGCATCCTGATCTCCACCGACAATCACATTGGATATCTCGAAAAGGACCCTGTCCGGGGCGACGACTCGCTGCGATCGTTCGAGGAAGTGCTCAAGCTCGCCAAGAGCCACAAGGTGGACGTCTCGAGAGGGCTGTTGCGAATCGGGTTGGCGCAGACATGGTGCGGATGACGACCGCTGACCCCGTGTCGTCAATGCACACAACTTCTTTCGCCAGGTCGACTTTATACTGCTTGGAGGAGATCTGTTCCATGAGAACAAGCCCTCTCGAAAGGCGCTGCACGAGGCCATGGTGATGTTCAGGCAATACTGCATGGGCAGCGGCTGCCACAATATCGAGCTACTGAGCGACCAGTCGGTCAACTTTCGGGACAGGTCAGTTCGCCGGATCCTTTGTGCCCGAAGCGATGCCTTCGACACCGACCCTGCCGATTTGGCGGATTACGGTCTGTGGAGGACAGTCGAGCATCTTGCCGAAGACTCACGCTGCAGACGGGCTCGAACAGGTTCAACACGGCCAACTTTCTCGATCCCAACTTCAACATCTCGATTCCGGTGTTCTCCATCCACGGCAACCACGATGATCCCTCGGGGGTACGTTTTGAGATCCGCCGCCCCTGTTCGATCTTCTGGCTGCGTCGTCAGATTGCCTCGATTTCGACCTCGCCGGCGTCTCCCAGTCGCATCGGTGTCCAATGCCGTCTGCAGCTCGCCCACAGTCTCATTTCTTCGGAAACAATGGATCCTTGTGCTTCACCCAGGACGGTGCCTTGTGTGCCCTGGACCTACTCAGTGTCGCCGGCATGGTCAACTACTTTGGCAAGTACGATCGTATCGACGACATCGATATCGCCCCAATCCTACTCCAGAAGGGCAGCACCAAGCTGGCGCTCTATGGCCTCGGCAACATCCGAGACGAACGGCTGAACCGGACCTTCCGGAAGGGTTGCGTGCGCTTCCTGCGCCCGGACCAAGATCCAGACGGATGGTTCAGCCTCTTCACCTTCCACCAAAACCGGGTGGCTCACGGCCCATCCAACTACATTCCGGAGACACTCCTGGACCCGTTCCTGGACTTGGTCTTGTGGGGCCACGAGCACGAGTGCCTGATCGACCCCGAGAAGAACGAAGAAACACAGTTCTGGATCACCCAGCCTGGCAGCTCGGTTGCCACCTCGCTCTGCGAGGGAGAGTCCAAATCCAAGTGCGTATCTTTTCTCTTTGCTCGATCAACTCGCACGACCGGGTCGATGACTCGGTCCGCCGTTGTGAGAAATCGGACCAAAGCACTCGCGGCTGATTCTGAGCCCATTCAGGCATGTGGGCATTCTCAGCATTCGTGGCCGTGACTTTAAGCTCGAGAAGATTCCCTTGAAGACAGTGCGGCCTTTTGTGATGGGCGAAATTGCGCTATCGGAGGCCCGCCATTTGTCCACAATCGACACCAAGAAGATCTCGTCCTTCCTGGCCAACAAAGTCAACGAGCTCTTTGATCGTGCCTTTGACGAGTGGAAGGAGAGCAATCCAGAGCTCACCGACGAGCACTTTCCTAAGCCACTTATTCGCCTCAAGGTAGGGGCACTTGTGAATGTATTGCGCTTACCAGCGATAGACAAAGAAACAGACTGTTCATGGCTGGCGGCTGTCTGATGGCTGCTGAAAGTAACCACGCAACTGAATCTTTGCCTGCACAGGTCGAGTACACCGGATACACCACCATCAATCCACAGCGGTTCGGGCAGCTGTTCATCGACCGCGTCGCCAACCCCAAGGACATCCTGCTCTTTTATCGAAAGCGGACAACAGCCCATGTCAGCAAAGAGGTCAAGATCTCGACCGACGTCGACCTCCCGCCCAATCTTCCCGACAAGCTGGAGTCGGGTCAGGTCGAAGATCTTGTCAGCGAGTTCTTGACGTCGCAGAGCCTGAACATCCTTCCCGAGAATGCACTCTGCGAGGCAGTTCGGCTCTTTGTGGACAAGGACGACAGGGATGCCATCAAAGAGTAAGTCGATCGAGTCTTTATCACGCCATGGAATCGGAGGGACACGCCAAGCGATGCGCTTTGCAAGCAGTCCTGCCGGTGATGTTGGCCCTGAAGTTCCATGCCAAAGCTCATGGTCATGATCTGTGCTGCAGTTTTGTTGCCGAATCCCTCAAGCACACTCGGAGCCACCTCCGCGCCATCGATACCAAAGACGACCAAAAGTTGAACTTGGAGGTACATGCGCATGCTGTGTCTGTGTGTGTCTTGCAGTTGCTTTCGCATCTTGTCGGCACAGGTTACCGGTGTGCATTGTCGTCGCCATGTTGCTTACTGGCTGTACTGCCTCGGTAGATCGAAAAGTTCAAGACCGAGAAGGAAACCGAGTTCCAAGCTGATGGCACCTCGATCCTCTTCAAATTCCTGAAGGTATTTGGCTTGCAGTGCGCCATTTGCCTCCCTCCCACCATGGCGGAGCTTCAGCACCCACCTGGACCCCCGATTCGCCGTACCCATGCTGATTTGCACGGTTTTCATCTGTGTATTTGGACGTGAATGATGGCCGTATGACATCCTTCCGGTTGGCCATCAAAGGACAAGACACGGACTTCGATAGCTGCACCCGCGACCAAACGCGATGATGGCGGATCTTCGGCCAGCGACACTGAGAACCCGTTACCGCTGCCTGTGCCTTCGGCGAGTCGTGGCCGTGGCCGTGGTCGTGGCCGTGGACGAGGCCGTGATGCCGGTACAGCAGCAACTGCCCGGCTTGCCTTTGTCGATGATGCGAAGAAAGGGCTGGATGCCGCTCCAAAGCAGCAGCCGCGCTCGCAGACAGGGACAAGCCAAAACAACGTCAAGAAACACGGCGAACCCGCCGAACCAATGCAGGAGGACTCTACTCTCGACGACGATATTCTCGATCTGTTGCCCGCAAGTGCCAGGCTGCCAAAGCGGGGGCGACCGGCAGCGATTTCAGAGTCGAGTACAGCCTCTGCCTCCGAGGAACATCCATCGAAAAAGAGGTGAGCTTTGACGTTTCCGCCGTTGATTGCAGACAAGCTTCGTCGCTGGCCATTCAACAAAGCGCAGAATGCTTGATTAGTGGCGCTGTGCCTTTCTAACAACGTGAGTCTTTAATGGACCCCTGGTCGTGGCAGCAAAGCATCGGACTATCGCCAAACCAAGATCGATCTGGCGGCCCTGCATCCGCCTGCACGACGAACCAAGCAAGCCGCGCCGGCCGCTGTCAAGGTCAAAACCGAGCCGGTCGACGATCATGCCGCTGTCCAGGTGATCAGCAGCACCGACGAGGACGATGAGATCCCGGAGGCGGCCGGTGCTGCAGCAATAGCCGCGGCAGTCATCCCTTCTTCCCAACCGACGCTATCGCAAAGTACATCTCGAAGACTCCCACCGCGATTCAACGAGACGGGGGCCAAGGGCAAGTCTAGGAAATAAAATGCAGTGCAACCGCGACAGGGTGATCATTGCACTATACAACGCTTAGAGCAGAGGGAGCATCTGGCAGTGGTCTAGATGAGCCGGAGATGTCGGATGCGAACGGGAGCATTCAGGGGATGTGCAGGGTGGCGGAAAGCGGGTAGCTCAGATGACCGGCCGTTTCCGCACATGCGGCGATACGGTGGCTGAGGAGTCATGCATCTCATCGAATGGTCGTTTAGGAGCTGCAGCAGAGTGGCTCGAAGCGGCGCTCTCGACGGCTTCGACGGATAGGCCGCACTTTTCCAGCATCTTCTGGTACAGTTTGGCGAGCAGGTCGCGTTGGCTCGCAATCCACGGATGCTCAAAGATCTGCTCGATCGATAGCCGGTCCTCTGGATTGCTGCGCAGGAGCGAGCGGATCAAGTCCTTGGCTGGCGCGGCGATGTCGATGGCAGTTAGATTACCTACCCATGCTCCAATCGTGACGGCCCGAGCGCCACAGCCGCGCCAGACATGGTCAACTTTGCTGCCACAGGTGCGAGTCCACATACCAGAGTCTGTGATCTTGTCCCAGCCATCTTTGTCCGGGAATGAGTACAGCCCATGCTTGACCCGGTGGTTGAGCACCGCAAGGTCCTCGTCAGAGCCAAACGGCAGCGTCGCCGACAGCATGGTGAAGAGCAAAACCCCTGTCGTTGATGCGCGTCAGCTTGGGGCTGCACACGGCATTTGCTTACAGACTCGGTACTTGCCTAGCGACCAGCAGTCCACCCGGGCCGAGTATCCTTGGCAGGTGTTCTTGACCTCGAGCACTTCCGGTGCCTGACAGTTATCACCGTTCAGCCGTTGAAACGAAACGGCAGATGCTGGTCAATACCAGCACACCACAACTAATACGCAGCCACCCCCATGTCGGCCCGGCCTGCATCTAGGTCGATCAGCCATCAGCGATGAGCACGGGTGGAATGCGATTCAACCCACCAAATAGCTGAAAGTTCCGCACTTGGTCTTCATCCGGCCAAGGTAGTCATTGGTCATCTTGGCCAGCCCAAAGTCTGTGAGGATGAGTCGGCTGAATGGCTTGGGGGACTCAAACAGGAAGTTTTCCGGCTGTTGTATCAAATAGTGATGTGGGGGGGAAATGTCAGAGCTGGCACACGGTCCGAGTGATGCTATGATGCACCCACCTTGAGATCACGGTGGGCAATGTGTCGGTTGTGCAGATACTCGACAGCTGGGGCAGTAGTGTAAGCCAGGGCGTTAGCGGAGTGTGATTCACAGACGAAAGGCGTGCTACAGCTTGCCATACCAACGAGCGCTTGATAAAAGATGAACTTCTGCAGAGTGAAATGAAGAGGACTTGTTGGTCAGGGAGCCGCATGTAGCCGCGTCTCGGGGTTGGCCGTGTGCTCGGCGTCAGATCCGTGGGCGCAAGTGAGCGGGATGAGGGGAGCATAACCCACCGCTTCATATTCGGGAATGCCGTTGTGGTTGATGATATAGTCGAACAGCTCGCCTGGACGGCGATGCGGCCAGTGTCAACGAAGAAACATATTTCCCATGGTGGCTGCACATGCCCGAGATGGCGCGGACCTACCGCCTGCCATCCGTGTCAGGAAGATATATGCTGCCTGCTTGTCTTCGATGTAGTCGTGGATCGATACGATATTGGGGTGGTTGATCTCCTGCAGGATCGAAATCTGAACGGATCGATGGCGGCATGGAGCATGAGTGAGCATATCCAGGTGAACTCTTCCTGCGTGGGGATACACTAGCACATTGGGTTGCACTTGGATGCTGCCAAGAACTCGATTTGAGATGAGCATCTTCAGAGTCCCACACTTGACCCCGAAGCCAACCTCCTTTTGGATGCTCTCCGTCTGAGCAGAGGAAGCTGCGTCTCCTGTTCTGATTGAAGCACCCGGCCTTGTCCTTGGAAATATCTTGCATGCCAGCCGGAGCCCTGTCTTGACGTTGATGGCCAAGTAAACTAGTCGCGACGAAGTCAAGAGCGAGTCGGTGAGGTTCCGAGAGGTCTGCGAATACCTTTGCGAGAGGTACAGCTGTCGCATCAAACATGCCATGTGCAGCGCGCAACGGACTGCATAGTCAGGACACGGACTGAAATCGGCACCTTTGGCAAATGTCCCTTCCCCAAGCACGTTTGACTTGAAGATATAGTAGCGATTGTCGATCATCTGCGTGCATTTCGAAGCGGCACTGGCGCCATCAGAGGCTGATTCGAGAGGCGTCCAGCGGCCTGAAGTGCCGCTCGAGCATGAGCTTCGCGAACAGACACGTACCCCCCTGTCGTCCGAGGAAGTCAGAGCGCAACCGGCCTGATTGTAAAACACCATGACTGCTCAGATAACCCAGGGGCTCGCGTCAGCACCGTCGCAGATTCGCCTGATGCAGCCAAAAGGGGGGCATGGCAGATGCATCCGAGTGGCTGACTCACAGAGATCCCACTTGATTTCGATTTCAGCTCGGTCTGGCAGGGAGATCTGGCGGAGATGCGTCAAAATCAACTTGGTATGCCGTGGGCGGTGGTGTGGCGGTGATGTGGATGGCGGTGATGTGGTTGCACCCCTGACTTACTTTGCGCTTGTGGATCTTGACACCGTTGACGTAAGTGCCGTTGCTGGACATGTCCTGGATGCACGGCATGTCATCGACCTTTGGTCGAGTTGCAGAGTCAGCAGATGGAGCGCTTATGCGTCAGGCACCGACTGCGGAAGCAGTGCACGGTATGCAGAAGGCGCACCATGAAAATGCGAAAGTGGTCCTTTGAGCAATGAGGTGAGTTGATGACGACATCGGCGCTTCGGGATCGGCCCACGGAGCAGACTGGGCCAGTGAGGACTGACAGACCGGAGATAGAGGGAGAGACGGATATATCTATCAGATACATGGCAGGTGGCATGGCTTCCGCTGCGGGGCTGTGGATTCTGGATTCTGGATTGTGAATCGTGGATTGTGGATCGTGACGAGTGGATTGTGACGAGTGGAAGCGGCGCAGGAACACTTGCCATGCTCAGTGGCTGGCCCGTTGAGGACAAGTAGTTTGCCCCACGGGGTCGCAGACGCTGGGGACTGTGCTTGCTGGGGCATCGCCAGGATGGTATGATGCACGGAAAGAGCGGCTGGGCGATGCTCTGCGGGATGCATTGCGGGATGCACTGCGAGATGCATCGCGAGATGGATCAAGGAGCGGCTGGTGGCGCTGCGAAGCCAGCCCACCGGGGCGGATGGCTGCATCCGGCTGCATCCGGCTCGACCCGTGCGCCTTTTGTCGCCGCCATCGCCGCTCCTCCGAGATTTCTGCTCTTGGGCTTGTTTCTCCCCACCGAGAAAGGAGATCCGTCGACGGATGTGCAGAATGCTTTTTGGTTTGTCTCTTCTCCCGCACGTCGCCCTGCGCTGCTGTGGCTGCTGCACGAGCGCCGTGTGGTCGGCTGGGGTGGCGGAGGCCGCTTGTCTCGGCTCGGCGTCGTCCGGTGTTGACCAGGCTCCCCTCCCTCCCCATCCGAGGCTGGCTGTCGGTTGCTTGACTGCCCGACAAGTCGCCGGTCGCCTGCTCCCTTGATCGCATGATCTCTGGACTGGCTCGATAATTGCTGTTGATCTCTTTGCTGCTCAGGCACGCGCTACCGATTCCACGCCGGCTGAAGGCACATCTGGGGAAGCCTCGCACCCATCGCCTGTCTGTTGCTGCTCCGTAATCAATCCGCCGATTTGCACGATGAAGAGGAACGCCAGCAGATCCGCTGTGGCATCAGCCCGTCGTCTCCTGCATCGCATCGCAGCGCACCTGGTCTTGCTCTCCTTCCCTCCACGGTCATGGGCTGAGCTGGGGGCTGTCGTCCCTGCGACGGCCCCTTTGTAACCCTGACTTCCTCCCCCTCGCTCTCGGATCTTGGCCGGCGTTCTCGGGGGGCTGTCTGCTCACCGAGCCCGCCGGCCGAAACGATGAGAGCGGGTGCTACCCGCAGCGTGCGGCGGGCGCCTCGGCCCACCCTCTGCACGTCCGCGGATGCCCTCCCGACCAGGCTTTTTCGATGGGCTTTCCACTGGTCATGGGCTGGTTCGCCAGCCCGTCTCCCAACCCCACTGCTGCCCCACCCTATCCAGAGAAAGCCAATCTGCTCCTCATGTCGGTGGATGGCGAGGCATAGCAACGACCCTGGGTGCCCGCCGATTGCTGCGAGCGACGGTGCTGTTCCTTCAATCTCATTACACTGCTCGAGTCCGGAAAACAGGATGCGCGACAGACCAGACGATTGGCAGGGGATCTCCCAGGTATGGCGCTGATGCCCACCGTTGTGCTGGATTCTGCTGCGTGCTGCATGATGCCGATGGCTGGATCTTGGTCTCCTTGCCCCTGGCGCAGAGCCTGTCTCAAGAGCAGCCCACGTTGCGCGGCGGGGTCGCCCTCAGTCGTTTGCGTCTCGACGTCCGCTTCACCCAGTCAATGTGCTGGGCAGAATCAACATGGCGGCCAGTGCGGCGCCCATGGTTAGACGATCCTCCCCCAACTCCGTTCAGGCTCCCGTCCCAAGCCCTTGCCGGTCGGCTCAGGCTGGCTCTGCATCTGTTTGGATCCAGAGACATCGGCAATAACTCAATGAGGAGAATGCCGATGAGAGATCGCTCGCGCTCTGGGTCCAATCGGTGCCGATGCTTGCTTGCTTCCCTTCCGCAAGACTGGCGACCGGGTGCTGATCGTGGTCGGGTTGGCAAGTCTCCGAAGTTGATGGTGCGACCCTGGTCATTTCTGGCTGGTAGTCATTCGCTTCGCGTCTGGTTCATCGGCAAAGGCTGTTGGCGGCTTCCCCCCAACGTCGATCCTTACTGGCACGGATCGAGACGCTGTTTCTGAAGACAAGCTCGGGAGCCAAGCCTCCATCTGGTTCATGCTGAGGCTTTGAAGGACATGATGGCCGCCGAGATGAGACACACGGAGCTCAAGCATCAGAGCCAAACTTCTGCGCCCCACCATCCGTCGTCGTATCTTCCCCCCATTTTTTTCCCTTCTGAAGCCAGTGATACGGTGGATCTGAGATGATGCGCATATCGCGAATGCCATGCATCCCACATCCCTTCCGCATCTCTGGCTCTGACGGGTATGCCACAACGGTCTTTTATCGTCAAAACGAAACAGCAAGCCATCAAAGGAGCACATCGATGAATCCCCCTCTGCGACCAGCATAAGCCAAGCAGCAAGTGGCAAGTTAAACAGGCAGTGTTTGTCTCCGATCTGCCCCCCTCCCTCCCTCTGACCTAATCGCAAGGGACTACACACGGATCGCCCTCAAGCGGACCCAGCGACCCAAGGCCATAGCTGCAGTCATGGCCCTTGCCCTGCTTCCACGGACTGAATGTGCACACTGTCGACGACGCATATGCGGATTCCCATTCAATAAAATAAGGGCGCCCCAGTTCATTTCGCAAGCGCGCTGTCCTATAAAACTACATACAAGCAACGAAGAAGCAAATGGATCGCATGGGAGAGCAGTGCACACAGTATCACATCAGACGCAAGAAGTGTAGATAACTCGATGAGCCAGCGATGAACAGCAAGTCGATCACAAAGCAAACGGCGGAGGCTGTTTGGAGGCCACCGACAACGAACGATGAAGGGAAGGGGCAGATGGCCGGATGGCTGGATGGCAGGCAGCGGCATCGGATGATCGGAGTGACCAGGATAAGATAAGAAAAGGGAGAGGAATACAAGCGGCTGTGCTCAAGCGAAAGAGGACAGGGCGCAAGGAACAAATCTAGTTTCAAGAAGGAACGGGAAGGGCAGAGGAAGAGCGGAAATGAATCAAAGCCGACACAGCAATAAATTAGCCGGCTAACAACGATCGTACGCTGTCAGCGAGGCGGCAGAGGCTCCCCTCCCGGGGCTGAGAACAGGTCAACCACCGGAGAGGCAGCAGTCTATGGGTTAAATGGGAGCAAGCGCAACAACAAAGGATGGAGGGGAGGAAGGGAATTGCCAAAAAGAAATAGTGAACGAGAAAAGGAATAGAGAAATGGCAAGGGACAAGAGCAGAAGAGCATGGGCGAGATCCGAGGGGAGGGGCTGTCCGCATCTCGTTGCCAAACCATTGGTCGCCCTTGCCCAGCGCCATCCAGTCCGCCGAGTTCCTGCCACAGGCAGACTGCACGGGGGGCAAGGGAGGGGGGGCAAAGTTGGAGTGAAGAGAGTATAGAGCAAAACGACAATGTCCGGATGGCATTGAGTAGATCGGGCGCAACTTGGCTGTGTGGGGCGAGTGTGGAGGATGTGCTTGGAGGGAGGGGAGAAAGGCATGGGGAAATCGGGTCCACGGTGACCGGCTGGCTGGCTGGCTGGCTGGCTGGCTGCGATTGAAATCGAGACCGAATCTTGATGAGCAGGATCTCGTGCAGGATGGGTTCCATCGGGGTTGCTTGTCACCGCACAACTGTCGAGGCCAGCAGCGACTGCGTCAATTGGAACCGTGTGGTACACACACGGACTAGTCGTCACCAGCACTGGCATTAGCACCGGCGCCGGCATCGCCGCTTGATCAGACTCGAAGCGGTTGCGGCTTGTCCACGGGGTCGTCGCCAGAAAAGCCGTCAAGAGATTCCTTCTTCAAGTTGTTGAGCGAGCCCGATGCATCGGTCAGATGGATGCTTGGCGGCACAGCACCCGGTCGCTGGCCGTTCGGATCGGGGGCCCCGAGCTCAATCGTGGCCCGGCGAGTTTTGGGCACCGCATCCTTGCGAGTGTGCACGGGCGCGCCTCCGAGCTCGCTCAGGATCTCTCCAAAGGTGTCGATCAAAGTCTGCAGGCCAAGCAGATATCCCATATCCGCGTCCTCGGGCGCTGGCGGGTACGGGGCCGAAACATACTCGACATTGGGCTGGATGTTGCGGCCGTCGGCCAGGTCGCTTGGACTGCGCAGGCGATCGGCGTTGGAGATGCAATGGGCAAAGTCGATCATCCGAATGTCGGCCTCCCGGGCCTTCTTGTGCGGATGCCAGTCGGGCGACGTCAGGGTGCTTCGGCGTCGGGTCTTTCGGCTATAGTTGAGCTCGGACCCGCCCATGCTGGTGCTGGGCGACTCGAGATCGCTGAGCGAGTCGTATCCGTCGTTGCTCGCGCCGACCCGGGAGCTGCCTGTATCTCCTCGGCGATGAGGGTTCTCGTCTCTGCCATCGTCGTCGTCGTCGTCGCCATCGCCGTCGTTGTTGCTTTCGTCTTCATCCTCCTGCGCATATCCGTCCGCGTCGCTCGACTCGCACGACTGCTCGGCCTCCTCCAGGATCGCAGCCTCATCGGCCCACGCGCCATCGTACAGAATGAGCAAGCTGCTGGCATAGAATCGGTACGTCGGCATGCTCTTGACCGTCTCGTAGAGCTTCTGAAGCTTCTCGACGATGTGCGGGATGTATCCCAGGAGATAGCATTCGCCGTTGTCGAGGTACGAGAGAAGCGTCTGCTTGAAGTTGACGGCATTCATCTGGCGACCGACATACTTGTCCAAAAAGGTGAAGGTGTGGGTGACGGTGTTGTAGACCTGTGGCATGAGGCGAGGGAGTTCGTGAGGGAGACAGAGAGTTGATCTCGAATCAGAACGGCATTCTCAGCCGGAGGACGGACGTATGAATGGACGTATGAATGGACGCATAGACGGATGTATGGATGGATGATGATCCGATGAAACGCCTGTCTCTCAAACATCGATTTCCACCGACACTCGAGCAGATCATGCTCACTGACACACGCCAACTAACAGCAACGTCGTTGAGCGAGCCAGGCAACGACCATGTCGTGCAGATGCTTCGGGCACTTGCCATCTCACCACGCCCACTGTCCCGCTCCGGCAATTCAGCTGCGCTCAGCTAAATAATGGTCGGATACGTACCTGCATCCCGCAGATGCGCACGCCCAGCTTCTTGCTCGTCGAGCGCTCGCACTTCTTCTCCTGGGAGAGCTTCTTGGCCTCGGTGGCATTGACGCCGTACTGGCGCGTGCCCATCTTGAGATCGAGGATGCACGGCGACTTCATGCCCTCGGTCAGATCCTCGAGCAACAGGAACTGGTGGAGCTGATCGCTGGTCGATCGTGACTTGGAGAGCCCGCGTGTGTTGTAGACCCGCATTGACCACGGGTTGGCCGACCCGGCAACAAACGAGTGACCCTCGGGCTGGGATAGGGCGTAGAGGCCGCTTTCAGTCTCGGCGTGGGCACTGCCCTGGGACGAGACTGCTCTGGGACTGTCGTCGGGGGGAATCGAGGAGGCGGCGGCATGTTCAAATGGCCGATTCGTGGGCAGGTTCCGAAAGTCTTCGTCCTCAGACATGTGGAAGACCATGGGCGATGTCCGACCGGTCTGGTCCTGAGCGAGCGAGCTTGCCGGCGGCGTGTTGCACGTTGTCACAGCAGGTGTACCAACGGACTGTGGGCGCGAGCGTGAGTGTGGATGCGAGTGTGGGTGCGGTGTTGAATGCGATGGCGATTCCGACTGGGGCTGCGGCTGCTGCTGAGGTCGAGCCAGTAACGATGGTTCTCCGTCGCACGAATCGCTCAGATGAACCTGGACAGGCAGCGAGACAGCCGCCTTGGTAGACTGACTCTTGTGTGTCGATGTCGGAGTCAGGGCCGAATGCGCGGCTGCAACCGGAGCGGCGTCGGTGTCGCTGGCACAGGCGTGGGCCTTGAGGCTGGACTTGAGCTGGGCAAACCGAGCCCGCAGACTCTTGGGCGAGAACGCCTCGCGGATAACCTTCTGCTGGAACTTGCGGTTGAAGCTCCGAACAAAGCTGATGGACTCTTCCGAGGCGTTGTCGGAGGTGGCCAGGCCGGGCGAGTTGGAGAGGCCCAGGAAGCTGTCGGGCAGAATATGGCGGTTTTGGTCAAAGATCACCATGGGCGTGGGCTCGGACGCCCACGAGTCCACGACGCCATCCGGGAGCTCGCTCTTGACCTTGCGGTAGGTGACATTGACGACACCCAGATAGGTCGCGATGAAGGGCTTGAGCTCGGGATGGTTCAGCTCGACGTTTTCGTAAAAGTCGCGCTCGACCGGGTCCAGAGGCTTGCAGAGGGCTCGCTCGGAGAAGCGCAAGAAGACGGCATGACCTCCGACCTGGTTATTGAAGGGGGTCAGGGGCAGCGACGGCGATGCTCGGAAGATCTCAATGTCGCTGTCCTCGTCGTCGTCCATGATCTCGCCAAAGGAAATGGACCGCGAGAACTTGGACTTGCGCAGACCCTTTCGGCTGCCGGTGCTCTTGCTCAGCTTGCTCTCGCTGTGTCGCAGGGGCGTCGAGTCCATGTTTTCAGAGGGGTTGAGCGAGAGCGAGGCCGAAGAGGTGGGTCGCGGCGGCAGCGAGTAGTTTGGGATGGTGATGGGCGTCGAGGCCGAGGGATTTCGGGCGGTGACCGAGGTGCGGGAGAAGACGGACGAGTCCGAGGAGCCGTTGGAAGAGGAGCGACTCTTGGTGTTTGGGAGAGTCGGCACCAGCCTCGAACCAACCAGGGCCGGGGACTGGGGCTGGGACTGCGACAGCGACTGGGACTGGGACTGGGACTGCGATTGCGATTGCGATTGAGATTGAGATGGCGGTTGTGTCCGAGAGTGGGACTGTGAATGCGAGGACGCCTGCGAACGAGGGTGAGAGTAGGAATGCGACACCAGTGGAGGACCGAGACTGTGCCGGCGATCGTGTCGGACAGACGGCGGTGTGGTGGTGCCGTTGTCGGCACCGGCTGTCGATAGAGCGATGGCCTCGGACGTCCGTGTCGTCGAGATGGCGGCGGCAGCAATCTGTTGAGCCAAGGCCGAGGTCGAGTAGAGGGGGGCGGCTGGAGGTTGGACCTTGGTTGGGACGACGATAGGAGCGGCGCTGGCGGGTTGCCGTTGGAAGGCGTCCCTATTCTTGTCGGAGATGGGGTTCATTTCGTGCAAGGGGCTGGTGTATGGACGGGTCTGGGTTGGACAGCAGCGCCGGCGGTGGAGGAGCTGGTGCTGATGGGGGTGGTGGTGGTGGTGGGGGCGCTGGATGGGATACCGACGCCAAGGGCGGAAAGGGAGGAAGCCCCGACGAGATGGTCCGAGCAGCCGGGGGAATGGCGAGGGAAGCGATGGTGTATTTGGGGGAGGGAGACGATGCATGCAGCGAAAGGACAGCAATGGTGCCAGAGGACCGATACGGGGGGATTGTTTGAATAAAGGTGAGCGGATAAGAGTGAAAGGTTAGTCGAGGAGCAACCACTCGATTGCGACGATGGATGAGAAAGAACAGCACATCCAAGCAAAACACATCAGGCAAGACATATCCGAGTGAGGCACATCCATACCGGGAAAGATTGCGATCAGAGGTCAGGGATCCGCCTCAAATCCGAGCTGATGGGAGAGGCGGAGGAGCTTGGGCAAAGGAAGAGTGTCGTCCAAGCGGAGAGGACGAGAGGAAGGCTGGATTAAGGGCGGTTGGATGCCTATTTTTGAAAGCGAGGATCTGCGTCGGTCGTTCGGTAGCGAGTTGGATCCACGATGGAGGAGACGAAGGGCAAGGAGCCAGCACAGGCGGGTGGTGGACACGGGAGAGCGAGTGGATGGGGCATATACAGAGAAATTAGCGACGGTGGTGGTGGTGGAGAGCGGCAGACAGGCACAATATCGAGTGGATCTCAATCAAGGATGTGCCGACACAGCCAAGTGTAGATCAGAAGCCAGGGAGAAAGCGAGACGGGCCAGGCAGGGTGCGGGATACAGGAGCAACCGAGAGTCGATGAGTGGCGATCGAGGGCGATCGAGGGAGGGGGGTGGATGCGAGGTGAACGAAGGATGGCGAAGGGGCAGAAGCAACTGGCGATCAAGACAGGCTGATGGCAAGAGAAAGTCAAAGGGTTGTTTCCAAATGGCTTCCAACGGCTTCCAATGGTGTCCAATGGTGTCCAATGGCCCCGGATGGATTGGAAATGGTTACAAAAGCTTTCCAAACGGTTTCCAAATGGTTACAAGCGGTTACAAGAGGTTGCCGTGTGGTTACAAAGATACAAGCGTCACAAGAGACAGGGTCGAGATGGAGTTGGCGAGGAGGGAGGGAGGAAGGGAGAGCCGCATCTAATATATGCACAGATCTTGGGGGGAGCAAGGCCAAGCGATGGCAAATGCACCAAACAAGAGCACACCAAGCAGACAGGATCCATCTCAGCCCAGGACAATTCGCACCAACGAGAGCACCGGACGATGGCATCGGAAGGCACAGCAGGCGGGACAGTGCCCACGGGGACAGCGATGCACGGCAGAGGCAGAAGCGGACTCACTCTGGATTGGGTCAAAAGCCAGGGCAGGAGGGTGGATGAGGACGAGAATGGGCAAAAGGTGTTAGAAGCACTTTGAGGGGTATGGATGCGCCGCCGGAACAAAAAAACGCAGATCGGTGCTCTCATTGGCCCAAAGGGCCACCCGATCCACCAGCCCGGAGGAGCAAAGCGTGTGGGGTCGGAGGGCGAGCCGGAGCCCTACTGGAAATCCGTCAATCATGCCGCGGATGCAAGGAGGGGATGGACAGGTGAACAGAGGGATGAACAGAGGGATGAACAGAGGGATGAATAGGCGAATGAATAGGCGAATGAATGGAAGTCATGGATGTGCGGCATGGCAGGGCAAGCGATGAATGGCAGGGCAAGTGATGAATGGCAGGGCAAATGATAAATGGCAGGGCAAATGATAAATGGCAGAGCGAGACAACACATGACGGGCAAAGCCAACAGACCATGAACGAGACACTGCCGGAGCAGAATCGGGGCACGGCGAGTTGGCAGAGATGCCGATATCCATCATGGGGGGGGGGTCGCGAACGCAGTAGATGCAATGGATGTAATAGATGCAATGGATGAAGTGTGTGCAATAGACGAAGTGGTGTAATAGACGAAATGGGTGTAATCGACGAAGTAGATGCAGTGGATGCGATCGAGTCGATGATCAAGTCGAGCAATGCCGAGCAGTGCCGAGCAGTGCCGATCGCCGTCGCATTCACTTTGCTCCGGGTGGTTTCGACAGCGCCCAATGCCCCCCCCCTTCGTACCTTTTGCAGAGCGAGGCCAGCCGGGGCAAGCGGGAGAAGAGCTGCCAAAGCCGGTTCGGGGCTGCTGGTCCTCAAAAAGCCCAGCCGCCGATGGTCGTCCCTCCCCCCCCCCAACCACCCAACCACCCAGCCGCACCGGACGGAAACGTGGGCGTGGCCGTTCCCTCCTGAGGCCCCTTCAGCTCGGTGGTCCTGGGACAACGTGCGCCGATCGAAGGATTGCTGATGTGGCGGGCAGCACCCCGGCGCTCCCACGCCGCTCTTGCCAACGAACGCACGCGAGCGCTGGGATTGCTGGATCGGCGGGTGCCGCTGGGATTGCGGCCGAGCGGCTTTGTTGGGTCGGCGTGCAGACCGATGCAAGACATGCGCAGATGCAATGTACTCACTCCGCTGGTGTACATCCGCACCATCCCCGACATCCACCCCCTGCATCTCCGTCTCGCCGGCGCTCACAGCATCTGGCCGTCGCATGCCAGCCGCTCGATCTTGGCGGCCTCCTCCTCCCGGCCAAACACCGTGGCCAGTCCGTAAGCCTGCATCGTCTCCTCGCCCTTGAGCAGGATCGAGATTGCACCCTGGGATTGGCAGAGCAGCATTGCCTGGTCAGCGTGCGTCCTCTCCGATCGGCAGCTTTGTACGCCGCCGGCCGCCTCCAGCTCTACCTCCATCTTCATCTCCATCATCCCAAACCCACCTCGAGGTCGTCGATCGCCAGCTTGAATGCGGCCGCGAGCTTCCATTGTCGTCGCTGGCACAGCTTCGCGGTGCACATGTCCACCGTCCATGCTAGCAGCCCGCTGCCGTGCGTCGGCGCTGCCATCTCGATAGCGCTGTCTTGCACTTGCACCTCATTCTTGCGGGTTTCGTTCGAGTCGCATGTCGCCTTGGCTTCGTTGCTGGCCTTTGCGACCAGGTAGGCGGCTTCGAGTTCAGAGTTCTGGACAAGAAAGCCAATCCACTGGCCCCGGCCACCGGGGATCCAGGTGGGTAAGCACCTATGCCGCTGCATTGTCGCAGCCCAGCCCAGCCCACCCGGTCCAGTCCAGTCCAGTCCAGTCCAGTCCAGTCCAGTCCAGTCCAGTCCAGTCCAGTCCAGTCCATGTCTCGGGATGTCGGCGGGGCGGCTGGTGGTGGCTGATTCCTCTGTCCGCTTGCCTCGGGCGACAATGTCCAGCCGCACTCTGGCAACAACCAGCCCCAGCAGCCGGGCTCTCTGCTTACCTCCTGAACCATCCCTGCGCTGGCGCACCAGCCTTCGATCTCGTCGTTCTTGGTCTCGGCGCCCTCGCGATATTCCGCCAGCATCTTGGCTGCATATTGCCGTATGAGCTCCTTCCAAAACTCGATACCCACATGCGGCGCAAACGCAATGGCACTCTCCCACCTGCCGAGCGCCACCAGCAGCTGGCAGTACTCCCGGAAGAGCCCCAGCCGGATGTACTGGCTGGCCATGCGCTGAAGTCGGCTGCGAGTGGATGGCGACAGGATCGTGGACCCGACCGGAGCCGACACTGATGCGAGCGAGTCCTTGGCGGCCTGGACAATCCGACTGTGGTGCTGGATGAGCGTGCGGCTGCTGGACGGGTCATTGTCGAGGCTCTCGTCGTCAGCGACGGATTGCACAATCTCCCATATGTCCCGAGTTCCAGTCGAAGGCTGTTTGTCGAGTGGCGAACATGTCAGAGTGCTGGCCAATGGAGTTCCCATCCACCCATCCATCCATCGGCAATGTGGTCCAGACAGTCCCATCCAGCCAACAAGCCCGTGTCTTCCTCACCATGATGAAGTCAAAGAATGCCGCCCATTTTTTGGAGATGTGGACGGCATCGTTCGTCAGGATCTCGAACAGCTTCTTGGACTCTGTCCCCGAGAGCCGGAACGGACCGTCGTCGAGCTCACGTCCTTTGCATTCAAGCATAGAGAAGGTTGACGAGTGACTCGGATCAGATGAATTGAACACTGAGCAACAACCATCACTTGCGGCGCTCGGCCAGCAGCCAGTACCATTCCGCGCAGAGTATAGCAGCACAACAGCGTACTTCCGACGTTGCCGCACGTCGCCTCAACTGGACTGACCTGACTCGCAGAGCATCAGCGCCCGTATCTTCTCCCGCTCGACACCGCCAACGTCCCGGCCACGGAGCGTTGTGCCGAGGCTCTTCATGATCTTCCAAGAGAGCGAGCGCACCAGATCATCTGCATACCAGACTCTCAGGGTGTTGTCGCGCGATGTCGATACAAACCCGAGTGGGATGGACGGGTGTGTCGATAGCCCGTAGACATCGGCGTGGTGGTGGGTGACGATCTGGATGCACTTGGCCGTCCTGACGGTGTCATCGAGACCGGTTAGGCATAAGGATGGGCGAACCACCAAGGTCGTTGCTGGCGCTGGCATGATGTCGGGGCTGCCAGAGAATCCTCCCTCCCCCCGGGCAGCCGCTCTCGAGGGCCACGGGTACTCACCGAATGTCCCAGATCCGGATGGTGCTGTCCCAGGAGCCGGACAGCAGGACATGGGCGATCTCGCTGGACCAGCACAGGGCCCGCACGTTCTTGGTGTGCCCTTGGAGAACGCCTGTGCACTCATTCTATGAACAGAAACGTCGATCGGCGTTATTGCATGCGCAGGGAACGAGGTCCGCCAGCGCAGAGTCACAGACGATAGCGCAACCATGGCTCTCGAGACATGGTCCTTTGTCCCGGTGCATGCAGCCCCAGAGCCGGGCATATCATACACAATGCAACCATCGCTCGGCAGCAGATTGCAAGCATAGTCCGTGCCCGATCTACCTCGTATATATCCCAGATCCGAACGTCTCTGTCGTCCGACCCCGATGCCAGGATGTTTCTGAGTATTGGTGACCAGACAACCCGGAACGACCGCTTCGTGTGCCCTGCACATGGCCCGAGTTCCCATCAGTCACAAACCGGAACGATACAGACAACGAACGTCCTCGCACGACACCACCATGACGGTGCCCGACTCCCCAGACGCCATCCAAGCCGGTTTGCAAGCCGCATTGTGTTCAGATTTGGCGAGAGCTGGGCTGCAAGTCGTACCTGAGAAGGACCGCAGCACCTGCCCGGTTTCAATGTCCCAGATCCGAATGACGCCGTCCATGCAGGTTGTCGCAATCACATTCCTGGGTGTATCGTGAGTGCAGATTCTCAGTTACCTGCAAATCCGTGAGATTGCATTCGGGCATTGTTTTGGGGGGGGGCAGCGACAGACAATCCACGACTTTCACACCAAAGATCCCACACCTGCCTGCCTCCATAGCATCCACCTCCGCAGCTACGTACCTTCGGGTGGGCGACCAGTCACATCCAAACACCTTCTCGGGATGTCTCAGGCTCAGGAACTTCTCGTAGTTGGACTCCACAGCCCACACCGCACACTCGCAGTCTCCGGCGCTTGCGACGAGCTGATTTGACCCCCACGTCACTCGATAGACTGCTTCGTGATGGGCCTGGATCTTCTTGACCTTGATGCATCGTGTGGCGTCGTAAAAGACCAGAAAGCCGAGCGCAGTCCCAAGGACCAGGATGCTCTCTGTCGGCGACCACGACACCGAGTAGATCGCCCCAAAGGCCGTCTTCATCTTGCCCTTGGAGACCTTTCCATAGTCTAGCGCCGGAAAGGAGTCCTGGAGGGTGATTCGGAGGCCCGACTGGCTGCCGGTCTCGTACCCAAGAGAGGTATCGAGGGTCCCTATGCACAGCTGCGACAGTGACGGCGGTCGACTGGGGGCGGTCCGTCCATTGACGACCCTTCGGGCGCTCTCGCTGCCAGAGGTCCCGATGCCCCATATCTTGACAGTTCCATCAAACGAGGCGGTGGCTGGAGAGCCCGGACACCGGGAACAAACGTGAGCATGGCAAAAGATTGAACTGCAGGTTGTGCTCGACTGTGTTCTACTGTGCTCGACTGTGCTCGACTGTGTTCTACTGTGCTCGACTGTGCTCGACGGTACTCGACTGTGTTCTACTGTGCTCGACTGTGCTCGACGGTACTCGGCGTCGCTTGCTCCTGGTCTTCACCCTCCCCTCACACTCTCTTATCACTCATAACGAGAGGGTCAAATCTCCGCTCCAAAACCACAGCCCAAGCTTACCCAAGAGCAACTCAGCGTTGGACGTGTTCCGCTTAAAATCGCATTCAAAGATCGTTTCCGTGTGTCCACCCTGTTTCAGGAACAGCCACGACTCCTTCTTGAGATTGAAGACCCCGATCGATCCGTCCAGAAAGGCAATCAAGAAGAGTGGATCGGAAAAGTTGAGGCTCGACGGAATCGCGAGGATGGCGTGGACTGCGGAGGGGAGTAGTCGGTGTAGTTGCTTCTCGGTACTTGGTCGAGCACGAGTTGGGGCATCAGCAGTTGGAGGAAGAGAGCCAGACGTCCAAGCATCAGGGAATGACGCAGGTGCAAGTGCAAGTGCAGGTGCAAGTGCTAGCGGTGTTGCATACCTCGATGAAACCGTCCAGGTCCGGAGAACACCGGAACGCACGTCCGTGGTCAAGAAGCCGCCCGGTATAGACGGAATCCACGACAGTGTGCTGATCCCTGTGAAACGAAGGGAGCCAGCGGCACATTGTTGGGCAGAGCAATATAATGTGAGTCGATAGGCGGATGGTTGCGCTCTAATGAGGACCACACGATCAGACAAAGCGCTGTTGCGCTGGTCCAAACGAGCCTGGTCGCATCCAAGCTTGGTCACTTTCCAGGAAGCACACTGCATCTTACCTCCACTGGGGATGTCAAATATCGACAGTGTGAGGCAGGTGTTGGAGTCGATCAGGACCACCCGGCCTGCGAGCCAGGGAATGTTAGTCGCATGCTGCTGTGCGGCTGACCAGCATGTTTCCACGGCCTTGCCGCAAACCATTCTATCGAGCGAGCAATGCCACTGTACTCCTCATACCATTCCGGAACGCTGCCAGGAGATAGCAGTCGCTCTTGACGTCCCACTTGAGGTCGGTGACCTCGCCCATGCCACCGCCCATGAGAGACGCAAACGGGTTGGTCTCGGAGAGTGTCAGCGCGGACGAGGACAGATCGATCTTGTTCTTGTGTGGCCGCTCGCTGTGATGTAGATCTGATATGTACACTCGCCCTTGGCTGTCGCCGAGGGCAATCTGATCCTTCTGCTGCAGATACCATGCCGACGCGACCGAGCCATATGCAAGTTGTGAGTGAGTCGAGCGTAGGATCATCGACTCAAGACCCTGCTCGGACGGCCACATTACCTTGCCGGGGTTGAGTGCGCAGACAGCAATGTTGACATCCATGTAGTAAACCGCACCCTGGACATATGCGGCGCTACCAACCGTTTGTATGTAGGTTGCTGCGAGAGAACAGTGTCGGTGGGAATGTCGATGGGTGAGGAAGGCTCTCTTCTGCTCCACCCCGACTCCAACTCCGGTCGATGGCCGCCATTGCAGCCTGGTGGACCTCAAGCCCAAGAAACGGGTCAGATCGCTTACCGTCTTCTTGCAGAAACAAAATCATGCCCGGGACCGAGTAGCTGTACTGCATCCACACGACGGGCGCAGAGATCTGCACGGGGTACGTGCGCACGAACTCGCTCGTGAGAACGTTGACGACAACGATGGTCTTGTCGATAGAGGCCACCGCGAGCAGATCGTGGTCTGTGGGATGCCTGGAAGCATCACAGGCGGTCGATTTGTATCAGCAGATCACAGGCGATCGCAGAGAGTACCAGCATACGTTCGAGACTCGACTTGCACCAGGCATACTAGAGCTGGATCCGCCGTGCGTCGCGATGACAACCAACCAACAGATGCAAGTGATGTTCTGCTTGTGCTTGGCGATAATGTTGATCAAGCGCACATGGCCTGCGAAAGGCTCTGGTTCGTTCGGCTGGAGGAGCGAGCGCATACTCTCGGCGCAACTGCCCAGAAACGGAGTCGATGCCGAGGCAGACGAGGCAGCTGGAGCCGGATATCCTGCTGAAACCGAGTGTCCTCCTGATGCCCGAACATCGCTGGCCAGCGCCGGCTCGGACTCGACGGCATATATGTACAGCGCCAGCGTCGAGCAGTAGGCAAACCGGATGGCATCTGCAGGCTTGCGCTGTGTTGCCGAGGATCGCACCGTCGGCGCTGTGCTCGTTCCTTGGCCTGCGATACTCGGCTCGGCGAGTTTGGGCAGTGTAGCTGGCGGCCCTCTATCCCGAATCGACGTTGCAATGACATTGCGGTGCCAGGGAGCACATCCCGACGGAAGCAAGGCGACCTGTCGCATGAGCGTGGCTCGGAGGCTGCTCCAGAAGTTCTTGGCCCTGCAATTCGCCACCGGCGAGCGAATAGAGAGAGTACCCTTGGTCGGGGGGAGGGCTCGTTGGTCTGAGACAGTTGCTTCGTTTCCCACCACTCGCCTGGGCGGCGGATGGCGCGCAAACGGGCCAGATGAGTTCCGGCTCATACCCACGGTCGCATCCGGGCTCTAGCTGCATTTCGGCAGACAGATATCAACGCATTCTTCCTCAGGTCGGCAGCGACCCCCCCCCATCCGGTGCCGCTATCGCAGTGTCTCCAGCGACCAACACAGCACACGTTCCGGAATCGATCGGTCGCGGCCACAGCTCCAGGTCATGGATCCCGCGACAGAGATCGACGTCAATGGAGCCATCCGCGAGGTGCGGTGTTATTCGGCATCTGCCCTGTTTTAGGCGATCTGTCGGCTGCGTCGCTGTTCTGCTGTGGATTCTGAGCGCAGGACGATGCATCCACAAAGACTGAGTACACCGACTCTTGTTCCTATCGATGATGCAGTACCTGTTGTTTGCGGACTATCGATCGACCCTGGCGTCCTTCGACTTGGAGTGCACTCGCAAAGGCCGATCGCCCCAGAATCCCGGTCTCCATGATCATAGCCACCGCGAGCGGATGGACCAGATTCAGGAAGACGTGGTGGGTGCAAGTATAGCTCCTAAATCACACTGTTCGCGCATCCGATGGGCGAAATCCATTTCTGTTGGTCAGATCAGTGCCTGAGCAAACGACCCATGGTGCTGGGGGGGGGATCATGCAGACTCGAGCCAAGTCCTCACTATGCATCCCACGCAGGATCGATTCATGATCTTTTTCCACGAGGGCAACCGAGCCGATTTTTTCCAAAGCTGGAACCAGGCGTTTGACTCTGAGACGCAGCTCTCCGACCCAACCTTCCAAAAGCTCGAGTTCAACCTGCATGTGTATTTTGCCGTCTTTGCCATCCATCCTTTTGTGGGTCCGACCCATGCAAGAGTAGGTACCTCCACTCTACTCTTTAGTGGAAGCAGCGTTTGCGATCGAGCTGCAATCTAGTGGCAATCGACCATTCGCATCGTGCAGCTGATCCATTCGCATCCCCTCCCTTTCCACGCCCAAGTCCGTCGACTTGGCGGTCGAAATGGATGCCTTCAAGGGCTTCCTCGAGAACCGCGGCCGCGAGCTCTGCAAGACCCCGCAGTTTCTACCCTTCTACGCTCTGCCATATGTCGTCAGTCCCAAAGATCATCCGTCCTTCAGCGACATATTCGACCAAACCTGGACACAGAATCTGCAGGAGCGACTGAGGCACTTTCTCGAAGGCGCTCTGAGATCCCACCAACGCCCTCGGCTCCTGACCCTGGTTGCCATGGTGCGTTACAGCCCAGTTTGCGGGCTGGTTTTGCGGGCTGGTTCGCAGGTGTTCGTGAATTGACGACCAGGCTGAGCCGCTTCTCGGCTGCCGGCTGATTCTACGAGTGCCAGTTGGATGTGCTGGTTTCTTGGACGTCAAGTATCATGCCATGTATAGATCCTGTGGGAGCAACGACTACACACCCCGGCCAAGGGACGAAACAGTATCTAATCTTGCCAACGCCACTGCTTCTTCCGTGCTACATTCGTTCAGGGCGATACCGGGATTGGAAAGAAAGGTACTCGAGTTTGAATGATGGGCACCCGACTCGATCGCGGTGCGCACACGGCGGCATCCAAACTAACCCTCCTCGCTTCCCATCTTGAGGAAGATTACTACCAGGAGTGCCGAGTCCTCCGGCAAAAGAACCAGGCTCTGGTTGATCGCGAGCAGTTTCTTGTCATCAAGCACCGGGGTCTCCAGGTTGGCAGCGCCTCGTTTGGCATCGGCCCCTTGGCATCGATCGCTGCCCAGCGCCATCGCTCTGATGCAGTTATGTTCGTCAATGTGAAAACTGACGCCAATAACCACAGGGCGACTACCACAATCTCATCTCGATTGCCTCCGAGCTCGTCCAAACCCTAGCTTCATGTATCAACGGAGAGCAGGTGGGCATCTGACACCCTGAGCTTGTCAGAATACCTTGAGTGCTACCTCTTTGCTCATCAACGCTCTGCGAGGCTGACTGGTGTCTCGCTCTTGTGTGAAGATCACGGCTGCATATCTTGCCAATATTTGTGCGCGATTGAACTCCTTCAAGGCTGATGGAACCACACGGCAGCTCGAGCAAGTGAGTTGGTAGCCCAGAGCACAATCCATTCCGAACTGAGCTCGCCCGCCCATGTTGCACACTGAAATCCACATTCCTTCAACCATTTGCAGTCCGGCACCAATCCTGCCAAGATGAAGGAGCTGTAAGGAGATGCAGTCGAGTCCAATGTCACTCCGCCTGTGCTGGAGCTGACTGGACCAGCGTCTGTCGGTCCACCGCGGTGTCTGTTGGTTCGTCACGGCGCATCCCAGCTGCGAGTCTTACCGACTGACTTGCTGCTTCTCGACACAGACAAGAAAGGGAGACAGCTGGATCGATGGAGATGCTGCTCCAGCAGCTGAACTACAAGCTCTTGCTCGAGGACTTGGATTTGGGGAGCCAGCGAATGCCCGCCAGAGACAAGGCGCTGCTTATACAGGCCGTGCGGATGGTACGTTTGACACCCCTGTCATGCACATGCACACAAACCTGGCCTGCAACAGTTTCTCTGCCCCCGTTTCTATGCGAATGCATTTTCCTGAGCTTCCCAGCGACCACAAACGATCAAGTGACTCAGTACAAGCCATCCTCTGTTCATCCTAGTTGTTCATGAAGCACATCAAGAGCCATACATCCGCCCGGATTCTGAGCGCTCTCATTTCACGCGACTTTCTCAGCATCCGCTCCAACCAAGTAAGCCTGAAGGCAGTATGCGTTGATGGGACACGGGTCTTATGGTCATTCATCATTGTCGGCCGTGTGCCACGACTCAGCTCGGCAACTATCCCTTTGTCAACTCTAGGGTGTCCTGCCGAACCTCGCCGGCACACCGCCGTTGGTGCTCAATCAGCTATCAAAGCTGCTCAACGTGGTGGCGTCGCACTATTCTGGTCGAGAGTATCTTCTTGGACAAGGACAAGAGGGCCGGGACAATCCAATGGTCTGCTCCCTGGTCGAGCTGCTGCAACAAGAGGAGCGTGACACGGCGACCCGGCAGAATCTGCTCGGGACATTGCAAAAGCTCAGTCTAAGGTACAGACCAAAGTCATGCTCTTGCCCTCCAACCCTTGGAATCCACACCGGCATGAGACGGCCAACAAGCGGGGGCTGTCAAGTCGGCGTGTTGCCCATGAATGTGCCCACCAACGGCCGTATCGTGCCTGACAGTGTCGGTTCCCAACACACAGACGCTGTGCACAATCCACGATGAACAACCTCAATGTCGTCTTGTATCTACACGACATGCTCGAGGACCTGGAGAATCTGTCCGAGTATAGCATCGAATACGGCACGGCGCTGCTGATGAACCTGTGTTTGCGCTCCGGTGGCAAGCGCCAGTGCCTCGAGGATCCAGGACGGACGCTGCGACTGTTGAACGAACTGATGGAGCACGATAATCTCCAGGCAAGGAGCAATGGTCCAAGCATCTGCTCTACTTTGCCGTATCTCGACCAGAAAACGGCAACGAGGCTCTCGCTGTACCAACTGACCGCTTGCAGGATGGCTTGTGCAGGTCAAGACATACGTCAACGGCGCACTATTCAGCATCCTAGCCGAACCAGCGATCCGCGAACATGCCCGGGCCATGGGAATGGGCCATATGCTCGAGTACATGAAAGGCTCGCTGGATGAGCAGCTCGTCAAGCAGGTCGATTTCATCATCGACCAACTCAACTCTGGTAAGCATCCGACAAGCAACAATTGGATGTGTCTTGCTCTTGCCTTGTATCTGCGTTGCTCGCTGGCGACCATTACGGGCTAGACAGAGTAGTATTGGATTTGGCTGCCAGCTAGAATGGGTGGGATGATCAATGCCAGTTCGGCACACATTGGCGCCCGTGCTGCTCCAGATGCAAGGTCGCAGCATCTTGACCAAGCGTGGTGGCCGTGTTTCCGGGCTGTCTGCAATACTGACTCTTGTTTTTGGATAATATAGAGGAGCAGGGTGAATCCAGTGCCGATGCCGTCTCTGAGGACGGAGAGGAAGACGACTTTGAAGAAGAGGTATGCCCCGAACCAGTGCGCTCAAGACCTCGCACGGTCCGCATCGGAATCGACTGTCCGACCGCTAATCGCAGTATTCCTTGGCAATTCTGCCCGCACCAGGATCTGGACGACGAGTTCGAAGAAAGCTTCGAGGCAGATGATGCCAACGTGCTGGCAGCGCAGCCGAACGAGCTGTGTGGGGAGGAGCTACTGCACAGACGGTATCTCCTCTCCGATGGCAGCGGCTCTTCATCGGCCGGAGGACTAGTAGGCCACTCGGACCGTCGCAGTGCCTCTGCTCGAGCCCCACAGGCCCGACCATCGTCGGTAGTCGATCGCCCAGTGTCTCGACCGGGATCAAGGGAAATGGACGATCATTTGAGACGGTCTACCAACGAGGTAATGTTTCCGATGCCCGCAAGTTAGAGCTGGGGTATGCTGCACTTGCGACTAAAATGGTTGTTTGATCAATCTCTGTCTCTCACCCTCTCCTCCGTCACGAACAAGATTCTCGCAGCGACTCAAAGGCGGTCGGTGACGCCCTTCTCTCGTCCTGTGACGCCCTCGAGGGAGCGCTATGGACCCAAGGAAGAGCTGATGCGCGAGTCCATCAAGCCCGCCGCTCGCAAGATGGATCCATCATCGCTCCGACCAATACAGAGCCCGATTCCAACGACGGAGCCACCGCCGTTGCCAGCTGCACTAGAGAAGGCGCTGCCGCAGATCACCCCGGCCTTTACACGGAAGGGCAAGCCCATGGAAGATATGTCTGCGAGGGAGTAAGTGTCTTGCTGGCAGTCGGAAACGATGGTTGCCAGTTGCCGAGAGAACAAAGAGGGCTCTGCATTGACTTTATTGACCATAAACAGGGTGCAGGAATTCCAGACTGCGTTTGGCACTCGCCCCAAGATCCCTCGGACGCCGCTGACGACCTCAATGAACTCGGTCACCGAGCAGCAGTGAGCAGCCGCACAGGACAGCGCCAGAGCTGCCGCTTTGGCTCCGGCGCGCAATGAATACAGGCAGCCATCATTGGCGTGCGTGGGAAGCAGTAGAGCCGGTGGCATATTGCGCGCCGCGGATTGGCCAAAGACATGTCTTCGCGCAGCAGGCCGCTGACGAAGAGAATAGCGACGACGATCAGAACGTGGGTAACAGCAGCAGCCTGCAGGCCACGCCAACATGTGCAGGGCGGCGATGGCGGAGAGGGGGAGCCGCGGACAGTGGCTCAACTGTGCTTGTACCTCAGAGCTTGGCCTTGGACTCGGAATTCACATGAATTCCGGTTCGCTCCAGGAACCTCATCGCCTTCTCGACGCCGTGGGTCTTGACGAACACGTCCTCGATTTGCTGGGCGACGACGAGGTCGCCGAGGATCTTGATGCGCTGGCTCACAAACGCCTTGACTCCCGTGAGGCCGCCGGTGATGAAGTTGAGGATGTCGGCGTCCTCAATCTCGACCAGGACGATCGGGAGCGTGGTCTTGCTCTTGCCCTTGCCCGAGGCGGGCAGGACCGGCCGGGTCTGGGTGACCACAGGCACGGCCTCCTGGCCCTGAAAAAGAATGTACCTGGCGAGCGAGGCAGCCGCGATGAGCGTAGCCCGAGTGTGGGACGCGGGTATTTGCTCGGTGGTCGGCATGCGAGGGCGTAGTACTTGCTGGAGAGAGCAACCGCATCTGGTACACTTGCGGGCGAACCTCCCCTCGAGATGTGCTTGAACGGAAGGGCTGCACGCCAAAGCCGCAGAGACCATGTATGTCCATCTCACGGCACTTACCACTCCTCCTTCTTGATGCCTTTCTTGAGGACGGTGACGATGAAGAGGCCCTTGAGACTCCCAATCAGCTCAGGATGGGCTTCAAGCTCCTTCTGGAGCTCGGGAAACAGGATGGACGAGATGAGCAAGCGCTCAGGCTTGGCAGGCAAGAACTCTGCGAGCTTGTCTCTGCTGCTCATGGCTTCGATGCGTGTGGGCGTGTGGGCGTGTGGGCGTGTGCCGGCGGTGCTTTCAAGGACAGAGGTCGTTCTGGGAGCGGCGCTGTCGGATGTGTCCAGGGTCTGGTCGGGAACGGCGATGAACGAAGTTGAACCGCTCCGCGTTCTGGGTTTGGAAGCGCGTGCCAGGAGGCGGCTGCAGCCGGCTCGATCCGGCTGGGATCCTGGCTCGAGGGTGCACGTGGCTGCTGGTAAGACCCGGCATCAACCTGGCATCAACCTGGCGTCAACCTGGCATCAACCCGGAAGCAACTGAGCTGGGGTGTTCACCATGCCAAACCCAAACAGAGCGTCTGGTGTGCTACGATGCGGTATAGTTATATTCATAAGATCCACGGGGCGGCTTGGCATCGACGAACAAGTGCCCTGCAAGACCAACTCATCCCGTCGCAGGCACACGCCTACAGTGACCGCTGCAACTGCTCCCTGGCGACTTTAAAGGCCTTGGTCGCTTTTGCTACTTCCAGAGCAGTGAGGTCGCGATCAAGGAGTCTGCTGCAGAGCGAGCCCACAAGCGTGCTGCAGTCTTCGACGTACTGCCGCGCCTGGGCAAGTGTGACTGCACCGAGATTCCGCTGCTTGGCCCGCTCCCACGACGAGTGGAAGGCCTTGATTTTGGGTATGCATGCCCGGAAGTCAGCCTGGTGGTAGCGTGAGACTGCTTCCGACAGCTTGCTCTGATGTTCGGTAACAAGATCCATCATCGCGACTGCTTGCTCGAGCTCGCCTTTGACCGTCTGAGATACCGACACTGGGCGGTCGGGATACGACTTGGCCAGCAGCACAGGCACGAGGACTTGCAGCCCCCGGGCCAGAGCCTTCATGCATTTCAGACATGGCGCATCCCAGGGGTCGGCTTCGATCGATCGAACACCCGGTTCCGGATAACTCTCCGCTGCAATGCACCATGGCCACCGACTGTCAGTCGCTTGACAAAAGCCTTGGGTATTCTCCCAACATCGCTGTCGGCACTGGTCCCGCAACGATCGACTTACGGATGGCATCAATATGGACCGATGTCCCATCGCAGTAATCCATACTGTCGTCGTATGGGAGCGCGGCGTAGTCGTCCGAATCGTTTCGGAGCTCGGTCTGGTGAAAGACGGCAAACGATGAGGAGAGCTACGGACAATATACCTATAGCCGGAGAAGGGACACAAACCTGCTTGGTCTGGACCAGCGCCCGGAGCGACGAGTCTTTCGAGGCTCTTGTGTCAGGAGCCTGCAGCAGCAACTCGCCAAAGTACGACGGAACAAGCCCGCCGTAGGGAATAAAGTGCCGAAACGACTCGTCATAGAACTGACGTACGGTCCCAGAGTAGTTGGAGATGGTCAGGATTCTTGGCACTTCGATCTGCGCCTTGACGCACAGGTTCTTATCTGAAGATCCGCCCGGGAGGAGATGCGGTCCAGCGTCGTCAGAAGGATAGCGTCGTCAGAAGGACAGCGGATGACCAAGGCACACTGTCTTTCGAAGTCGACCGATCGATGCTCTCGCCGCAGCCATAATACCGTTTGATAGCAGGACAACCCGCAGGACCGACTCTGCTACCCAGCGGCAACAGTCCACTATCCGGTCGTCGTTGGTCATGGCCTGCCAAGATATGGATGGGATTGGAGATGATCGAATCGCAATGAGGGCTGCATATTCAACAGGCTGTGTGCGGCGACCATCTGGATCGATGCAAGGGCTCTGCAAGAGCAGCAGATCCGCCGACAATCACACACCTGGCCAAAGCTCTCCTGTTCCAAGGTTTGTCCCCGCAGGTACGGCGTCTTGGTCTGCAAGGCATTCAGCAGAAAGTCGTTTGCTCGCCGGGCCTCCTTCGAAACTGGGCAGCCTGGGTTCGACTGGGATGTCAAATCGCCGCAGGACAAAGCTCGAGAGGGTGAGCGGCTACCACGGAGCGGACACATTGGCTCGAGAGCGACGGGCCCTTGGACTGCTCTCGGCAGGATCGAAGCTGTACCTTCAGAGCATCCAGCTCCCGGACGACGGCTTTCGGAATCAGAATGGTGGTGAAGAAGTGGTTGGCGCATTTGAGCACCTCGCTGACGAATCCGATATCGCTGATCAGGTAGTTTGTGTCGATAACAATGACGCACTCTGGATGGACATCGACCGAGTCCTGGCGTCGGTTCGCGAGGGGCAGTTGCGCATCCGACACCACGGCAAGGAAGGGAGGCAATCGAGTAGGAGAGAAAGGCACTGGTGAGTATCGGCGGCTGCCGCTGCGAGCCGATGTGGGCACGATTCCATTTCCAGGCGACTGGTTTAGATCCGTTCCGTTGCATCAGGCTCTTCTCGCGGGGGGGGGGGCGATCTGCAGAGGAGATCAGCCCAGCGAGCGGCATCCAGGCGCTCAGTCTTGAAGCGGCCGGTTCAGGAACCAGGAGTTGCCCACTGCGAAGCCCTCGAGACGATCAACGCACCAGCAAAACGACGCCGTGACCTGTGCCGGGGACCAGCGGATGTGCACGGAGCGTGTGGATGATGTCGTTGACCTGGTCAACGTCCATCATGTCCATATCCCCGCTGCCAGACATTGCGGCTGCTCTCGGCAATGCAGACGGAGCGATGTCGATGCGGTCCGTGGAGCCAAAACGAATCCCGAGACGGCCGCTTCCAGAGCGGCGTCACGTGGCGTGAAACAAGTCGGCTCAGGGACAGGCCGGCTGCGGTGGAGGGCGGCTCCATGCAGCAGTGCCACCGGAGATGAGCAGCGGTATATTTGCAGGATATGAGCAGCTATGCACGGCTGCCGGTGCATTACACCGGATTTGCCTCGTTCAAGCGCATGAGTGTGTCCACGAAGCCCCATACATCGTCCAGGAGCGTCGCCTGCGGCCGTTGGCTTGCAAGAAAACCAATGGACCTGTTCGCACTGGCACTGGTGCTTGAACTCGCAGAGTGGTGGATCCATAGTTCTTGCCTCAGCTTCAGTGACGGGACCGAAAAGACATATGACATGGATTCCAGCACTGAGCCCTTTGCCTCGATGACATATCTGCGCATGAGTGAAGCAGTGGGAATTGATGCAGAGGCTGGTGAGAACGGTAGAATGGATATCCACAGGCCCGCAAGCGCTGCAGCAAAAGTCATTCGTCACTGACCTAACAGGTCCAAGTTTTGTTGGTAGCTTGCCACTGCGGACCATGCTTTCCACAGTGATCCAATCCTCGCCGATCGACAGGCTCTCGAGCTTCACCTTCGAACCCGAACCATTCGGCTGCCAAATCGTCGAACTGGCTGAGCACCATCCAGAAATAGTCCTGTCGAATTCGTCCGCAAGGAGCCCCAACAGGAAGTTTTGGAGCTCTTGGAGCAGTGTGCTGTAGAGGCTCGAAAATGGCAAGGGCGTTGATTTGTCCCTTGATCGAGGCGGTGAGTCTGATCGGCCATGGGTCCTTGACATGAACAATAAACCCTGGGTTGACAGACTCACTTCCACAAAGTGGCTGTGGACACAATGAAAGCCGCTAACACATCAGCACATCGCGTAGAGATAGAGATGGAGCCAAGCTGTTTTTCAGGTGGGAACTCGTACCTGCCGAATACCGAAAAGAGCCAGCTCGTATCGTTGGATCCGCCGCTGTGGGTGGTGCGCCTCAGCCGAGCATGTAGTCTGCTCTGGATCCCTCGGAAGAGTGTATCAAAGACATCCTGGATTGCACTGCGCTGTCTACTGAGACACACCTGTCCGATGACATGGTTGAGAACACCCGAGGAACTGCCGCTGCTAGTGCAAATGTGAGCCCAGCCGACAGGAATAGTGTGGTATCGCAGAGAAACCGAAGCGTAAAGATGTGGTGTTAGCCACGCGTGCCGAATGCCCGAGTTTGTCGCGAGATTATTACATCTTGATACAGCGCACGGAGCAGCGCCGGATCAGTGGGATCGCACTTGCCGCTTTGCACCGCTGAGGCCTGGGATAATGTGCTGCTGGCTGACAGCCCGCTGGGTGCGATGGAGCTTGCGAAGAGCTTGCCGTGCGTGGATCTCCAACAGCCGTGAGCGGTCATTGACATTGTCTTGGGTGTCTCGCTGTCCCAGCGGCATTGGATTAGCTCCTGCAGCTTCCCGAGCTCCTCTAGCGCTCTATGCTACACCATCTCTGGCTCACGCTACAACACCACCTCGGATCATTCCACAGCTTCGAGGAGCCTGCTTGCGGTCGAGTCAGTGGTGCAGCTAGATACCTGATTTGTCAGTTTGATTTCCACGGTCGAGGCGCCGTCGATGGCGATGGAAATGGAGTTTGTGGCCACAACTGAGTTGCGAGCCAGACCCAGTCCCCCAGCGGCATCCCGCGAGAGCTGGAGATTCACAGTCAAGGTCGGCATGGGACCGTCGCAAGTCGATTAGTGATGTTCGTGTTGGAGTTGGTTGGATCACAGTCGCCAGCCATAAACACCATGCCAAAACTAACAGCGAACCGTGTAGCCCATGGCCGAATGGGAATCGAATGCCATCGAGTGCCAACGCTGAGGAGCACCCTGCTCTGCGGCCCTGGGCAGCCTGCTTCGGACAGCTCACCAAATGGAAGAGCTCGGCTTCAAAGATGCTGTTACGGCCCGTGAGGAGTTTTTGATGGATCCATTCGTCGGGGCAGGTGGTGCAAGGGGATCCTGAAGTCACGTAGACTGGCCGTTAGGCATTTCAGAGTGCGGAGAGTCTGACATGCCAGAGGTAATCAAACGTCTGGCTTGCTTGCCTTTGCCACCGCAGTCCAAGCGCTGCAAGCACTACCTGCTTCATCGCCGATATCATCGTCGTCCATGCTTGACATGTCCCTCGAAACAAACGGCGGGGCAGTCGATGCTTCTTTGCGCAAGCTATGCTGCCAGTGGATCGTCAGCCGTTTATCGATCGTATGCGGCATCACGACCGTCACATCTTGCACAGATGTGTCCTGGCTTTCGCCGTGGCTGGTGCGGATATCGCGAAGGATGTCGGCCTCGCCGATTTCATAGTACGTCGATCCGGCTGCAGCGGGGGGGGGCGGCGGGATCTCAGTAAGTTCGTTGACCAAAGACAGCGAGACCACAAAGAACTGAAGGTACAGCCGTGGGTCGACGGCATCCAGCTAACCCACCGTTGCTGAAGCCATAGTCGATAAAGAGCAGTCGGCCGCCATACTCGCCGCGCGCCTGCAGAATCCAGCTGTTTTGTCGGAGTCGCAGGGCAGTCTCTCCATAGAACTGGTTCTCGCGAGTGAGGGCTTTCAGGATCCGCACGGAGGAGTCGGAGAGCCGTTTGGCAGTGTCGTGGAGATGCTGTTGATCCAAGTGCGTCAGCGCCACACATCAGCTTTGACTGTTCGATTGGCATGATTCCTTCCCATCGCCCCGCACTCAACGCACCTCCTTTTTGGCGGCTAGAGCATATTGCAGATCGTCGATCTGCTTGTAGATCGGGGTCTCGAGCTTGCGCGGAACGAGCCCGAGCTTGAGATGCGCCTGTGCAGGAGGCGGCAGATCGCTGTACTTTGATGCGGCGGGAGTGTTGATGAGCAGCCGGCTGACGATATCGTGCATCAGCTTGGTTTCTTCCTTTGCCAAACTAGGATCGGAGTGGAGATACCATTGCTGTCAGTGCGGATGGCTTCTACTGCTTAACCAACGAGCGAGCGAGCGGCTTGTCCGCACAACCAGAGAGCGGCAAGCATGAGACCAGTGTTGGACCTACAAGATCCTATGCTTCATCGGTTCGAGAGGATGGACAGGGACGGGAGGCTGATCGGGCTGGTCCTTTTTGTCGGCTGTTGTGGCGGCCGCCTCGCTCGATTTGAGCTTTGCAACGTTGCGGGCAAAGAGCTCGGACGGAGACGGGCTCGGCTGGAAGATCAACTCTCCCGCGACCGAAAAGTCAAATGGGAGCGACTGGGTGCCTTCGAGGCCGATTCGGGTGTTCATGGCGACGGCCGCGGATGCTGAAGCGTAGACAGCGACACTGCGAAGATTGCTCCAGCCACGACCGAGCGAGCGAGCGATCTAAGGCAACAGCAGATCGATTGTGTGTCCTGGCTGCAGAGCGGACCAAGAGATGCGGGACACAAGCCGGAGAGCTGGAGACGGACGAGGATCTGGGCCAAGCAATATCAACCCAGCACCGGCGCGAGATGGGTTCGAGCCGACAGACGAAGCATCGCCGTGATCTTGCCAACGATGGCAGACGACAGATGGCCGTCAAGACAGGAGCGACGGATGATGGTCGGATCGCACACCTGCCGCTACGGTAGAGTAGGAGCCAGGGGAAGCATCTATACCATCGGCCACGAGCCAGGCCCTCGCTAGAACCACCTTTGAGGCCCAAAACTACCGCAGCAGCCAGCCCGTCGCCTTGGAAACAGCGGTACCGATGCAACCCACACGCAGTCGCCATGAAGGACGACCAAGAGCACACCGGCAATGGTCGCAAGCAACTCCGAGGAGTGTCGGCATATCAAGAAGAAAGGGCATTCGTCGTGGACTGTGACGGGCGACAGTCGACACCAACCGAGATCGTCCTCACACAATCAAAACACGACCCAAGCCGGTCTTGGGACATCGACGGCAGCGATAGGACCAACAGACCAACAGACCAGAAGCAAGTGCAGGACCCAGAGGCGCTCTGGCTCTGGCAGCGGTTGGACGAGCGATAACACTTCATATCACAGACTTCATTTGGGACCAAGCGCCCGGCTGGCTCTGTGCTGAGCGTAACATGGATGTGCAAGGTGGAGTACAGGGACAGCAGGACCTTCGCCGTGGCTTGCGGACGGGAGAAGCCCTATCGGCAGGCTACTTGAAGTGTGCGCTGCGTGGCGGGACTAAGGGCAAGGACCGGTCTGAGTCCTCAGGGCCGGTTGATGGAGACGACGCGGTGTCCGCCAGCGACGCAGAGGCAGCTAACGACACTGTCAGGCGCAAGCCCGCGGCTTCAAGAAAGAAAGAAAAATGAATGGGATGCAGAGTTCGATCTACGAGGCCTCGGAGGGATCCGCCGTTCTCTTTGCCCGCTTGGACTCCCAGTCCTTGATCGCCGACTTGATGGCGTCTTCCGCGAGCACTGCAGGAAGGAGAATGGAACAGCAGGTCGTTAGATCAAATGCGCAACCGCAGGGTCGCCGAATTGCATTGGGCAGACCACCCCCAGGGCCAAGGCGAGCATGGGCCGTGAACCTACTAGAGCAGTGGAGCTTGACGGGCGGCAGCGATAGTTCCTTTGCAATGTCGGTGTTTTTGATCTTGACTGCATCCCAGACATGCATGCCCTTGATCTTTTCGGTGGCCAGCGACGACGAGGCGATCGCGGAGCCACATCCAAACGTCTTGAACTTGACGTCCTCGATCATGCCCGTTTCATCATTGACGAGGATCTGGAGCTTCATAACGTCGCCACAGGCGGGGGCACCAACGAGGCCGGTGCCGACGTGGGGGCTGTTCTTGGACAGCGATCCAACGTTGCGGGGCTTCTCGTAGTGGTCGATAACCTGGGCCGCCACATATCGGCCAGTGCCGGCATACCCTTGTTAGCACAGTGCCTGCCCCAAAACCACCAAGCTTGGCCGTCTATGTTCCATCGGCAGCAACGACGGCTTTGGCACATCAAGATGCTACCCAAGCCCCCCGCTGGTGCCCGCCTCTGATTTCCGGCTGGTTCTGCCTGCGATTCTCTCCGTGCGCAAGGTGTGCATCCGTCTGCAGATCGATCTGGCTATACCTTCTCGTGGTAAGATCGGAATTGGATGGCGACCGGCGACTGGGCCGCGGCGATGGCGGAGGCCTGGGGAGCAACAGCTCGAGAGGCCGATCGGACGAGGGCAGACTGGTGTGATCTGGCAGCAAACATGGCGTCGATGGGGAGCTGGATGACAGATTGCAGTCGGCAACGGCAGCGCTGGCTTCGGGCGGGTCGACTTGCGCATCGGTTTAAATATCGCTTTTCAAATGTTGATTCCGGCGGGGCTGATACACTCTCGCCGGTGCCTCGCGGGCGTCTCGGCGTGCTCTCTTCTCGCCCGGGTGGCTGCTCGCGGCTGACTAATCCACGTGGTTGGCACTATCCGCCGCACGCGATTGGCCCACGGTTCCGTCCCTGGCGTCATCTCACGTGGCGGCACTGGCTGTCACTCCCGGTTTGCCGCGGATGCAGGCAGGGGGGAAATGTGACACCCCTGTTTTGAGCCATGACAGTGGTTTTTTCTGTGACCTGAATACACACACCCATCCACTCATTGCACTCATGGCCAAACACAGCGCCCTCGATTTCCGCATCTCTGCAGTGCGGTGTGGTACATTCACGCGACTCTCTGGTCTGCTCCATGGTGTCTCGATATCACGATACTCGGCCTTCTCGAGTCGCTTGGCTTCCCGACACTGTGGGCGCACCTGGGATGTATTGAACTCGTTCACCGAGCACACATGGACGTCTATGGTGGCGGATGAACTGCTCAAAGTACTTGGCGAACCCGAGTCTCCTAGGACTGGATGCATATCCCTTCCCTTGCTTCCAGGAGGCATTCCCAAAAGCAGTCACAACCTCAGTCTCCTTGGACATACTTGTTTGGCCATGATGGCAATGAGCGGGTGTATTCA
This sequence comes from Polychytrium aggregatum, assembly GCF_025602895.1. Lineage (NCBI taxonomy): Eukaryota > Fungi > Chytridiomycota > Chytridiomycetes > Polychytriales > Polychytrium > Polychytrium aggregatum. The sequence continues at coordinate 339,044 of NW_026516245.1, forward strand.
GTTCCCAGAAAAACTACAGTCCTGGCTCAAAACGAGGTGTCCCGTTTCATTCCTGGAACGCTGTAGCCAGTCCATGTTGATGGAGCATCGCTCCGGACGGCCAGTGTTGTCGGGAGGCTGGATGCACCGGACGTGCTGTTTGCTGCATGAGCCGGCTGGCGCCCGCCCAAGAACATCATGCGGCTACTGCCTCGAATCTTTCGGGGCAAAGTACTTGCCACGGAAGCCAGCATGTGCCGGAAGCTGCGCCGTAGCGTCGCCATCGGCAGAGCCTTCACCCGCGTTCTCCGTGCTTCCGATCTTCTCCATGGTGATGAGCCGGCGAGCCCATTTGCCAAAGTTTTGCTCGCTGTTGGCGATCAATCGGAACTGAGGGTGCTGCGGAACATCCTCAGGCTTGTATCTGTGGCATAAAGGTCGACAAATTGCATCAAACAGTGATATCGTTGCTGATCTCCGAGCTACAGGAATTGACTTCAATACCCGCCTCCAAGCCATACGGCCTCCAAGCCATGCGGCCTCCAAGCCATACCACCCACCCTCTCGGCCCAGCTACTTACTCGCTTGTCACTGTGGGCAGCCAGTAGACGAGCCGACCTCCGGGTCTCAGGAATTTCGCTGAGAACTCGACCAGGTCCTCCAGCACATGATGCATCTCGTATGGAACTGTTTGTGGATACCGCGGCTCGCCATTCCTGATGTGAAATCGAGAGAGAATCAGAGTCGAGTCTGATGAAGCTACAGGCTCGCCGGTCCGGCTGTGCCTGTTTCATTGTGGACTGCTATTACGATTGCCACAGCCGGAACGGAGGCAACGTCATCGGTGGCTGCCTCAAATCCCACAGTTCCGCGCACTGTCATACGCTTTGATGGCATCAGCCGTCGGCTTGACCTTGGAGTTGTGTCCAATCTTCTTGGCACCAGCCCGAACGCCGTATGGAGGATCGCACACAATGGCATCCCAAAACTCAGCCTGGCGCCACGGATGGTGTGCTGGATTGGAAGTGAATGTGTTCAGTCCCCAGGGCCTATGAACAGCAGCAGCAGCTTGCATCGCCTCAGGCTCAATTGCAGCTTCTGTCAGTGCACTGGCATACCCATATCCGTCACGATATTGTCGAGAACCCGTCCCTCGAGATTGTACTGCCGAACATTCGAGGATATGCTCTTGTCATCTGGTACACGACATAACGATGGGTTTAGCGGGCAATCCAGACGGAGAGCGTGGTCACTCAAAGGCAAGCACAGAAAAAGCATACTGCTCGATACGTGGCGTGAGCCTGTGCCTGACGCAAGCCTACGTCGCGTTGGATAGACCAACACTCACCCTTGCCGCGGATCTGACGGCCGTCAATATCAGCACCCATTGTGAAGGCCCCAAAGTGGGCACAGGTGAACAGGAAGCTTCCAGTCCCCACAAACGGATCCAGAACGAAGCTTCCGGGCTTGACCTGCACACGAGCAGAGATGAGCGAAAGTTGGGTTATTGGAGCAGCATCGAGATGTCCAACAAAGCCCAAATCAGATGGCAGACCTCGAGGCAAACGCGCCATGCGATCCGGCCGTGCTCTCGATGGTGATATGACGGTCGTAGTATGTGGACATATGGTCTGAAGCTGCGCCCAATAGCGACATCATCGGACAAGACAATCGAGATATCTTGTATCGCCGGCCTGGATAAAGGCACGGCTTTTGCTCACCTGGGCTTGGTTGGCCATGACCAAGGACAGCTCGGCATCCATCGAGGTGATGCCCAGATACTCGCGCTTCTTCAGGTCGTATTTGGAGACCAGTGAACGGTTGCCCGATGACACCAGGACGCCAAAATAGGTCATCAGGGGTGCCTCGGGAGACGGAATGCCATGCAGGGAGTTGTCGCCATAGTCTTCGTAGTATGCAAATGTGACATCTGGGGTCTTGAGATCGATCGGGCCGCGGAAGTCCAAGAAAGCAAAGCGGTTGATCCGCTCCACCTGCACCTTCATTGGGAGAGTGACGCCGAAAGTCTCGACATTGAATTTGAAGGAGACATCCATATAATTCCCCTGATCCGAGAATTAAGTCGCCCAACTGAGTCAGTTCTCTGTTGACGAGCACTACGGTGGAATCGGTACGCTCGAGGATGATATGGCATTCGTATCCAGTCTTGGTTCTGGGAAATGGCTCGGCATGGTGCCACTCTGTCGCCTGTTCAGCCAGCTTGTCGGCCAATTCATCGGATCGCCATCCTCACAGATTGCCCACGAATGCCTTGCGAATCCGGGCAAACAAACAACCGCGGGAACTCACCCATCGATCAGGGTCCGCTTTGACAAGCTCGATCAGTTGATCGAGCGATTCGGCAGCGCCCCAGAGCTCCACGATATCCCTGGGGACAGAGCGGCAGGGACTACATCAGCAAACGAGGAATATCTGTCGCCGCTGCGATCGCTGTATCCAAGGCGAAGACAAGGCACATCCATCGGCGATCGGTCTCCTACTTGATGAGAATCGAGCGCTGGATCAGCTTCCGGGCATCATCCACAGAGTCCAGCTCGATCTTGAGGAAAGGCGACTGTCGCGGCACCATTCGAGCGTGCAAGAGCATTAGAGGGGTATTGCGGTTTGGTTCGTTCGTCAGATACGCCCAAAGAGGCCGACACAAACTGTCCGATCGTCGCACTGCGGCGGAGCGAGACTGGCCTCGAATGGGACAGAGCCGACAACTCGTCTGCGCAACTTACGGATGCAAGATAGTCTCGCGGATCGTAGCTCAGACGAACGTTCTCCAAGGTGGCAAGGGCCTCCAGCTCTACGGAGTGATATAATATGAGCCATCCGGTCGAAGCGCAGGTCACCAATGAAAGTAGTCAAGGGAACAGGGAAGCTTGGCCCGCGGGAGGAATCGGAAAGCAGATCCGAGCGTCGCATCCTGCCATCCGAACAGCGGAGGCGATGATGCACTCACCCGCCAGGCGGAAATCGAGATGGAAATGCGCAAAATGCACCACGAACAGCGGCATTGGTAACGGGGCGACGGGTCGAGTTGCCGAATCGAGATACTGGCTCAAGCGGGCGATGCTCGTCAAGCAGATGATGCAGAGAACCAGATCAAAACCTTTGGAATGGAGCGCAGTGCTTTTTTTGTGGCGCACGTGACGCATGTGTGGCAGTGCCGCCTCTCTGGACCGACATGGACAGGGGTTGCCTCGACGAGCGAACGCTGTCTCGTTTGTTTTTGGATATGCTGTATATTGCAAGCTTGCGACATTGGGCACGCTGGTCCTGGAAATGAGGAGAGTGCGCGAGGCTCCGAGCCCGGCACAGAGTAGTCGGTCTTGGTAGGCTCTTTACAGGAAGGCAACCATCATGACTCCGGCGAGCAGAACGACGGCACCGCCGATCCGCATGGGGCTGATGCGTCGCTTGGGCAGGCCAAACAGCGCAAAGTGGTCGAGTACAAGAGCGGCCGAAATCTGACCACAGACGACGCCGCTCAGAACGGTGGTTGCGCCCAGGTGCGGCGTCAGGATCAGCACCGAGAGCACATAGACGGTTCCAAAGGCGCCGCCGAACCAGGCCCACCAGGAAGCTGCGGGACATTCAATCGATATCGAGTGAACACGGTTAGTTAGTCAGTCCTTCGCACGATCTCCCAGTGCCGACTGCGATTCATTCGTGTGCGTCGGGGATCGATGGGCGAACTAATACCTTTGCGGATCGTCTGGAACTTGAGTGTTCGGCCAAATCGGGTGGTAATTAGGGCACATAGCAGCATGAATGCCGTGCCCGAGGCATATGAGAAGATGCTGGCAAAGGAGCGGCTGCCGGCAACTCCGAGGGCCCCGTTCGAAGCGGCCTGGAGCGAAATGAGGACGCCATTGATGACGGCTGGAATGAACAGGATGGGTGGAATCTGGGGATGAGGAGCGGCCTTGGGCACGGGTTGAGCCTGCTCGGCTTTCTCGGCATCGGCGTCGACATCGGCGTCGGAGAGTGTTTGTCCCGCAGCGACAAGGGCATCGTTCGGGTCTTCGATTTTGATCGATTGGCTGAGGACTTTGACTGGTTGGGCATTCGGGTCACGGTCACTATCGGCATTCGCTGCCGCTGCCTTGGCGTTCGTCTCCTTGGAAAACATGCGCTTTAGGTTGCTCCACTCGGTGGCCAGCACGACGGCAACGACGCCGCCGACAGTGAGCACGACTCCAACGATTCGTCCGGCCGTAGCGCTGCGCTGATGCAGGCCCATGACTCCAAAGTTGTCCATGATAATCGACGAAACCATTTGGCCGAGCACGGAGCAGCCCAGGACCATAGAGGCGCCGAGTCGCGGGACAAGCATCGTTGCTGAAGCGACGTAGCTGCTGCCAAAGATGCCGCCGAGCCACATCCACCAGGGAGCTTCAAGCGACAGTAATGGCAAGTTTCAATCGATAGCCAAGTCGAGATTGAAGTCGTGAGCCCACAGGAAGGTTGAATCGCAGTTTGGGGGGGGGATGAATGGAGCAGCCCGAGGCCCACAGCAAGCCGTGGCGAACAGCGAGTTAGAACATCGATGCTGGGCCAGGAGAGCAATCGGGCGCAAATCGACAGAAGGTGAACATAGCCCAAGAGGCTTGCAATGCAGCGACACCGAGGAGAGCGACATGTCCTCGGCGTTAGTCCCAATGCTTACCATTCTGGATCCAGTCATAGCCCTGCGAACGACCCTCGAAGTCAAAGACCCAGTAGAACAGCACGAGGATGCCGCCCGACAGAAAGTTCCAAAAGGAGCCAAACATGCCTGACTGGGCGACCTTTCCCAGGTTCCCAGTGCACGACGTGCCGGCGGCAAGACCCCAGCCTCCGATGATACAGATGACGATGGTCCAGTCAACGAGCATGGTGTGCGATTGTCAGCCGATGAGGTATGGAAGAAGGATTGAGCGACAGGCTGAGACGACGGCCAATAATAGGGCAACGACCGCGGGGAGGTGGACAGGAGTGCGAGAGGAGTGCAGGACGACGAGGAGGGATGGGGAGGGTGGGCCTCATATAGAAGAGGCAAACGGGCCTGAAGGGAGCCGTCGAATACAAGACCGGCGCTTTTTTTGTCATGGGGCGGAACTGTTTGACAAATCGGAACAATCAGGCTGAAAAGGGGGCGCAGAGTGGCAGGGTGGATGTGCCAGACGGCCAAGCACAGGCACCTATTGGGCAAGCATCCCTGAGAGCCCGCAGGCGTCGTCGGCCCGGCTGTTGGGCTGACAGCGCCCGGGTTGGACTGATGCTGGAGCGATGTCGATGCCGAATTCCTCAGCAGGGCTCGGGGGATTCCGGGAGCGCAGGCTCGATCTCGGGGTATTGCGGAGCATCAACCCTCGGGGCTTCCCGGCAACGGCGCTGGCTCGATCCATGCAGCCACGTGCTGGCCAGCCACGACTGGCTGGACGGCTGGATCCGGGTGCTGCGCTTTTTTTGTTTTTGGTTTGGCTTGGGTTGGGGTTCTTGCTGGGGAGCACCAAGCAGCACCAAGCGCCATCCATCCGCGCAGATCAGCGAACCAGCACCCCGCCCATCAAGCTTCGGCACGCCGCTGACGATGGCTTCCAAAAAGTTCTTCGCGGGCGGTGCCGTATTCGACCCGCTTGCCATCAGCACAATTGAGGACGACGAGGACGTGCCCTTCTACGACGACGATGAGCTGCCTGATGCTGATGAAGGCAATGCTGTCGCCGAGACCGTTTCCAAGCCGACCGAGGCCGTCGAGACAGCAAGGCCCTCCGCTGATGGCAGCGGCGACGACGATGACAGCGAGGAGCGAGAGCTTTCCAAGGAGGAGCGCAAAGCTCTAAAGCGCAAAGCCCGACAGGAGAAACGGCAGCGCAAGCAGCAGGCACAGACCGAGACCAAGGAGGCCAAGGCGACAGGCAAAGTTCCGGCAAAGCCACAGAAGAAGGGCCAGGGCGAAAACGAGATGCAGCTCAACCCGAACTTCCTGTTCCAGGCCGACGGTGGATTCAGTATTGTCGGCCCTGGCCATCCATGGGACTTTACTGCGGCCAAAGCAGCCCTCAAGCTCCAGCAGAAGGTGTGTTCAGCGAGACGGCCAGGGTCGATGGACAGACCAAGTCCGAGGCGCAGATCGGATGGGCGCATCGACGCACGGCTAGATACCGACTGCATACCGGTCATCGAGGTGTGGTGTATGGCGCTCAATTTACAAAACTGACCGTGTTGTATATTCACAGACTGGTCCTGGATACTCAAGTATCGACGACAAGATTGCCAAGGCCCAGCGCCTTGCCAAAGAACGCACAGTCAAGAAACCAAGGGTCTCTGCCGATGCTGCCGATGCCCCTGCAGATTCAGGCGAAGAGCAACTCCAAGGCGATCGTGAGGACGATGACGATAAGGGCAAAGTGGAGCTCGACGATGAAGACGGATTTGACATTGATGGCGAGTTCGAGGCGGGTTCCGACGAGGACGATGAGGAGCCAGATGCCCTCGAAGATGATCTCCAAGGCGAAGACGCGGCAGAGGACGCGGATGAGGACGGCGATGCTGCTCAGGAGGAGGATGGCGAAGACGATATCGATGAGGATGTCGACGAAGACGAAGATGATGAAGATGAAGATGAGGATCTCATCCAGGAAAAGGTTAGCCATCGCCAAGCATTTCCTGTGGTCACGATCAGCAAAGACCATGCGCACCTTGCCCGTGAAGCTGCGCGCTTGTCTAATTGTCGTTCATCCTTCTGCTCGCTCTGGCTGGCGACCATCACGGCCATAATCGTTCGTTGATGTGGCATCAACAAACCAATGTCTGCGCCCATGTTGTCACGGTTAGCGCAAGGCCGAGTTCTTTGCCCAGGATGTGCCGGCTGCGGCAGATGCCAGCGAGATCGAATCGTTCACCCACATGAAGATCTCGCGCCCGATTCTCAAGGGCCTCTCGGCCATGGGCTTCACCAAACCCACAGCCATTCAGGCACGAACGATTCCAGTCGCCATGCAGGGCAGAGATATCTGCGGTGCAGCCGTGACGGGCTCCGGCAAGACTGCCGCCTTTACCATCCCTGTTCTGGAGCGACTGCTCTTTCGCCCAAAGAATATCCCTACCACCCGCGTGCTGATCCTGGTCCCCACCCGTGAGCTTGGCGTCCAATGCCACTCGGTGTGCCAGAACATCGGCAAGTTCACCGATATCCAGTTTTCGCTCTGCGTTGGTAAGTGACCAGGCATGGCACTGATGACCCAACGGTGCGAGCGGGGCTTCGAATGTCCGAACCGAGGGACCACGCTCGCACCCACAGCCTTGGCACTGGGTTCTCACCAGTACCTCGATCCGCCCAGGTGGTCTCTCCACAAAGGTTCAAGAAGTGGAGTTGCGAAAGCGGCCCGACGTCGTCATCGCCACCCCCGGTCGTCTGATCGATCATATCCGGAACTCACAGTCATTCAACTTGGACTCGATCGAGATTCTGATCATCGACGAAGCCGATCGGTACGTGTCTCGCCCTGTGCTCTCTTGAGCAGAACGGCTTCGGATGAAAGTGCTGTCTGCTGATATGACCGACATCTTTCCGCCGTCTCGGCCCTTCCTCCCAACTCACCAGCATCCTCGAAGACGGATTCAAAGACGAGCTGAATGAAATCATTGAAAACACACCCAAGGGCCGGCAAACCATCCTCTTCTCAGCCACCATGACGGACAACGTATGATGTGTTCGATGCAGCGGCGTTAGTGCCTCAGGGCAGGGGTCTCGGTGGTTTGGTCCACTCCGGCGCAACTCGGCCTGACATAGTTCAGTCTTATCGATCTCGGTGGATCATGTACCATACGTCCTGTACCTAATGCTTTCCTATCGTCTCCAGGTTGACGATCTCGTGAAGCTCTCCCTCAACAAGCCCCTCCGGCTCTTTGTTGACCACAACCAGTCGATTGCCAAAAAGCTCGTCCAGGAGTTCATCCGTGTCCGCTCGCACAAGGAAGACTCGCGCCCCGCTATCTTGGTTGCGCTGTGCCGCCGCACATACAAATCCGAGGTCATCATTTTCTTCCGGAGCAAGGCTGCCGCGCATCATATGAAGATCGTCTTTGGACTGCTTGGACTGAAGGCAGCGGAACTCCATGGCAACCTCACCCAGTTGCAGGTCGGTACCTCTGTATGCCGAGTATTGGGGAGTGCGTGTGTTGCCATCACTTGTCTAGGACGCTCTGCCACGGATGATGTCTAATATCTCGATCGCTACAGCGCCTGGAAGCCTTGGAGGCCTTCCGTGATCACCAAGTGGATTTTTTGCTCGCAACCGATCTCGCCTCGAGAGGTCTCGACATTGCCGGCATCAAGACAGTCATCAACTACGATATGCCCAAGATCTATGCCCAGTATGTCCATCGCGTCGGCCGAACAGCCCGTGGCGAGCAAGGCGGCCGGGCGGTATCCCTTGTAGGCGAGGCCGATCGCAAGGTGCTCAAGATGGCCGTCAAGAACTCCCAGGATCAAGTCAAGCACCGTGTCATCCCGCCGTCCGTGGTTGCAAAGTTTGAGAAGAAAGTCCTCGCCCTCACGGACACCATCAAAGACATTTACCGTCAGGAGAAGGAAGAAAAGGAGCTGCGACAGGCTGACATGGAGATGGCCAAGGCCGAAAATATGATCAAGTACGAAGACGAGATCCGCAGCCGGCCTGCCAAGACATGGTTCCAGACAGAGCAGGAGAGGACAAATGCCCGAGGTAAGCCAGCTGCGTTGGTATCAAAGCGAGCATAGACTCGTGAGTTTGCCCCAGAAACCGACTGTATTCTGCATCCATGTCCCAGATGCACTGGCCAAGGCACATAGCGAGAAATACGGCACCAAGAGAAAAGCTGACGACGAGGTAGGACTACGCTACGGCGAGCCATGACTTTGGTATCGAGCCCTGGATGCGCTTCAGCGAATAGCCAGACATCCCAGTTTGAATGTCGAGGGTCGGTGCGTGGCGCCGCCCCGGTGTCGTCGCACTCATCAGCAACGGCCTGACCCGTCTTGGCCCTCCTTCAGGATAAGCCACAGCGCGGCAAGTTCGACGGTCTCTCGCGCCACCAGAAGCGAACTCGGCTTGCGCGCGAGGAGGATGCCAAGGAACTGGGTGCCCAAAAAGCGGCCGCTCGATCAGCGAAACGAGGCCAGAGACAGCCACGCCTGCATGCCATCTCCGAGGGCTCTGCGAGTAAAGCTGGGCCGGCTGCTAAAAAGAAGAAAGCCGATATCTTTGGCGACGAAATGAAGAAGGCATCGGCTGGAAAGAAGTCTGGCAGCGGACGCAAGACCAGCAGCAGCGCGGCATCGACCAAGAGCGATGCTCGAGCCAAGCCCAGGCTCGGCAAAATCAAGTCCAAAAACGCATTCAAGAGCAAGTCCCGGTACAAGCGACGATAGTCTCTCGGCCACTGGTCACTTTGCTCGAGAGAAGCTGCTCTCGGCTCATAATACTCAATGGCAATACAGATCCACCTCCCGGCACATTCCCGCCTGCACCATCGAACCCTTGCCCCATAGACTATCCCAAGGCACTCTTTCACAGTATCCAGGGCCGCACAAAGTGGATTGTGCCCAATCGCGATGAAAAGCAGACTGCGATATGCCAATGCGAACTCATGTGGGAAGCGCCATTGATTGAAGCATATGTATTCATGGGATGGAGCGCGGCGTCTGACTTGCTTCCCAAGAAGCACCGCATTTTGCCCTGCCCTCTGCTGGGGATGCTTGCCCTCCTGCGATTTGCAGCGGGCGCTGATCAGTCGGCTTCTATACGAGCGGGCTCTTTGGTAGATTGGTTTTGCCCTCCAAGCCAGACGAGGGCCGCGACTTGCTCCCAGAGATCATGAGATCCTAGATGTCCACCGCAGGTTGTTGTCGGAAGCGGATATGTTGTTACCATGTGCCCAGTGCGTTTGATGGCCGTCGCAGGAACAAAAGAGAGGAGAGCATGGACGAAGGCAGCTGTTAATTCCCAGCATCGATTGGTCCAGTGCCTCGAGCAAGACTGGTGAGCGACTCGGAGCCCTCAAGTACCTCAAGCTGGAGCACTGCCGAGCCCGGAATAGGGATGCCCTGGGCTTCCAGCGCTTGCATAAACGATTCAAATGTGACGTGGCCGTCGACAGGCAGCCCAGCGTCTTCCAGGACTTTGTTAAGGAACTCGAGCGAAATGATGTCGTCGATGCTCTGGTCGGTACCGAATCTGTTGGTGGTATCGACGAGATAGAACTGAGAGTGGAGGGCCTAAAGTCCCGAAGGATGTGAGCGGAGCTGATCGCAGCTGATGTGCGGCCGAGTGGCTGGCTTGGCATCACCAAGACATACCTTGTAGAGCTGGGCCATCGTGATTCCGCTGTCTTCTTGGTCGGCCTGGAGGGCAAAGAGCTTTTGCAAAGCCACTTTGGGATTCTCGTCCGAACACGCCATCAACAGGAACGAGTCCACATCGAACACCAACGCAGGATCGTCTGGAAGCCTGTCGTGCTCGCCCAAGATAGCGGCGCCCCGGAACTTTCTTGGAGCCCCTGGCGCAACAGCATCAACCTGCGGCGAGTCGCTCGAAGGGGCATTCTCAAGTTTAAAAAGCTCCCCATCATCGGTAGGCTGCTGTTGTTGCTGTTGTTGCTGTTGTTGCTGTTGTTGCTGTTGCTGCTGCTGCTGTTGCTGTTGTTGTTGTTGTTGTTCTTCGCTCGGCTTCTCGGGCATGCTTTCCTCGGGCTCTAGCGGCAAACTGGTGTCTACCGGAGCGGCTGATGGGCTCGGCTCGGCTACAGCAGGCGTGCTGAAAAAGTCTATCGTCCCGCGACATTCAATCTCGATCAGCGTCCGTTCATATGGCGGTCGCTTCCGACCTCGGACAGCCAAGCTCAACACCGCCGCAGTTACAGCCGCAACTCACAGAATAGCGCATGCTTGAGCTTGGAGGGGCGATTGAACTTGGCAGTTGTGCCATCGTCTGCAGCGAGCGGGTCGTCGGATTCGTCCTCGAACCAAAGTGGTGTCTTCATAAAATCATCTTTACTGACCTAGATATACGTACGAGGATATTTAAGCATCGCACCGGACCAAAAACACCCGCAGTCATCGGCATGATTCGAGCCTTCAGAGGCTGCCCCTACCTTTCCGTCTGCAAAGGACGAGCACAATCGGTAAGTCGTGCGCAAATATATGAGCTGGTAGACCGCAGGAATGGGCAGGATTCTGGCGTTGCAGATCAAGAACTTTCTCCAGTTGACATATCCAGTCTGATACGGATCCAACAAAACGGCAACCTAATGTTCGCCCGTGCTGACGGTTAGCGACTGAGATGAAGCCATATCGTTCGAGACGAATAGCGTGCAGACCATCCACAATACGTCAGAAGGATCAATCTTTAGACTCTCCATATGCCAATGGCCCACCTGCTGGAGCTGCGCCATGTCGGCCGAGAGATAGTACTCTGGAAGGATGTCCATTCCAACCTGGGGCACATGGAATCATGAATTAGTACCGCGGCGATAGCGCATTTTGTCGATAACGAGCAGAGGCGTTTGCCGTGATCTCCCCCGTTTTGAGAAAGCTTTGGAGCGATCAGACGATTCAAGCCCGGGCTGGAAAGAATGGGGACGCACCGAAATCATCGCAAGTCGCTGGATGCCGTCGACAAACTCTTTGCAGCTGACAAAGCCTCCTGGGCCAAGCTCATAAAACTGCAAGCACAGGTTGAGCAGCTGTAGGACCGTAAACTGGTCAGGCACTAGACGAGAGAACACAGCAGATTAGTCGTGACTCGTTTCTGCAGCTCGGCGAGCAGACAGAGCATCATAGTGTCCTTGGACGATACGCACGCGGCTTCTCGACCGGGCTCTCGGGTCGGGGCTCAGGTTCGGGTTCGTATGTCATGACGTTGTAGTCGACCTTGAACTTTTCGCCTTCCAGAACGAGCTCGTTGGGCAGGCGACTCTCTGACTCGATTGCATCCTTGATAACAACGAGCATCTCCTTGATGGCATCCATCTCGGCCTGGAAACGCATTCCAATCCATTCGTCGAGCAGACTGTACACCTCGATTCCTTTGTTGCGGAGCTCCTACATGCACAGTGTGCCGCAACAGTGGTGAGCTGGAATCAGCGGATGCTGCCAAGCAGCAGCGACACACCTTTGAGCCGCACAAGTCCCGTGCGCACGAGAAAAACCGATGCGTGCCCACATACCTTCAGATGGTCGCTGGCATGTTGCTTGATGCGATCCATTTTTTTGTGAAATATTGCGTCCTCGATATCAAAGATCTTTTGGATATCTGACGAGAGCTCGGGCTCGGGTTCGACTGAAGCGGTATCCGGAGCACGGACGTGGGCGATCAATAAGTGTCAGAGCAACGACCGGGGTGGCTTCGAGGCGTCGCACCTCTTGCATGAAGCTTCTGCACCCATCCATGCGCTCCTACCTTTCTGGTCGGGCGAGTCTGCGGCTGCCGGTTTCTTCTTGTCGATCTTTTTGTTGCTTTCCTCCTTGGCGCTGTCGTCGTGGTGCGAGAGAGCCGTCATCGCCATCTCAATTGCGTTCTGGATATCAGAGAAGAGACCGACGTCGGCATCGCCAGGGGCGTGGTCCTTATCGACGTGCTTGGCGTCGACGGCCTTGGATGCTGTGCTCGGTGCCAATTTCTTGGAGGTCGAAGAGTTGGGCGGTGCTGCGGCGACGCTGAGGTTTTTTCCCCCTTTTCCTCCGGCACCTGTACTCACGCCACCGGCAGCCGAGGCGCTGGTGGCCTCCCGCTTGTGCGATTTTTGGAGATTGTCCGATGACGTTGAAATCAGCGCTGAGCCAATGTCGATCGGAGGCTGAGAGCTCAGACTCAACATGGGGATCTTGATGGGTGCCTTGGTCGATTCGGACAAGGTCTGATGATCGAGAGGCACAGATGGTCCATCAACTCCTTCAGCAAGCCGCCCGCTTTGTCCTGTCAACCACCGAGCAACTCTGATATTGCATCGTACACTTCACGACCAGCACTGCCACACGCATGTAACTCACCATGGCGGTGCTGTCTCGGTAGTAGTCGAGCACAAGTTGGCGTGTCCCGCAGAATCGGTCCACTTCGGCTTGGATGATGGTGATGTAAATGTTGGTCATGATTGCAAAGTGGTCCTCGACCCATTTGTCCTCGATGATCATCAGCCGCTCGGCCTCGGCCTCGTCCTTCCGCGTATCGCTGATGTCCCAGAGTTTCTCGCGCAGGTCCTCGGCACGCTGGTGAATCTCAGCTTTGGCATCCAGGTCTGACCGCAAGTCGTCTTCGATTTGGTTGTATTCGGTCTGAAAGAGCTGAACCAAGGACTGCTTCCGATCGGGTCTTTCCAGGAAGGCCTTGAAGTCAACTTTGCACTTGTAAAAGTGGCGAATCATAGCCTCGCGCTCGCGCCGCAAGGATCGGAAGGCAAACTTGAGGGCATCCGTATATGTGCTCTCTAGTGTTGACCATTCTGGAATGGGTTTTGGATAATCAGATCGCCAAATCGTCAGAAAGGGCTGAAGAGCACATCGATACAGCGGAGAGGACAGGCACAGCGCCATCGAGATACTTACGGTCTGCTAGGACCTCTGCAAACTCCTTTGATGGCATTTTCTTGCCTTCTGCTGTCGTTGGCCGCGAGATCACCGGGAGAATCGGATCGGGGATGTTCTCCAATATCGCCAAGGGCTCTGGACCCGATGTTCCGGGTGTCTGCACCCGCTTGCCCTCTGTGCCCATGTCGAGAACCCAGCGTCAGCGCGTTCTCCGAAAGTATGCGCCGAGTCGTTGCTGCAGCCACTCACCTTTGTCTTTGTCTTTGGAGGCACTGGAGATGCGACCCTTGTCGTTCGGTGCGCTGCCACCTCTCGAGCCCGACTTGGCGCCTGCGCTGGGCGCACGTCCCTTGCCCGAAGCGGGCTTGCCGTCCTTGGACTTTTTGTCGTCGTCTCTCTTCTTGTTATCGGCGGACTCGGTGTTGGTTTGTTTCGCATCAGGCGCCTCTTCGCTCGGTGCCACTTCTGCTTCTTCTGGATATCAAAGCACAGAGTCCGCGGCGTTATTCGGGGTCAAGGGCATCTCGGTCAATCGGTTCGTCATACCTTCTTCCTTGATGCACTCGGCTTTCTTCTGTTCGGCCTGCCGCTCCAGCTCCTTGTCTCTCTCTTCCTTCTCCTTTTCTTTGCGCTTGATCAGTTCCGCAGTGTACGCATTGACGTCGGCAAACGCCATGTCGAGGTCCTTCGCTGCATCGATATTCTGGGGATTGGTCGCTACTTAAGCAAGTATCCTCATCCGCACGCTCACACATCCACGCCGGTCAAAGCGAGGATATTCCAGTCGTATTCTGTCAAACCTACATGGAGATTGTTAAATCGCGAGAACCAATCTTTGAGCAGCTCCTCCTGTTCCTCGAATGCTGCGATCTGGTACTGCAACTGTGTGTCGCTGTTTCCCTCGCTCTCGGACACAAAGAGTCTGTCGTACGTTCCCTGATAGAGAGACCAAGAGTTTGTCGTCAGTTTTTCGCAGAATCGATCAAGAGACAACCCAGCAATATTAACAGATTCACACATTTGCACAATGTCAGCTTGGCGGGGCTGGGCTGGGTACATGCGACAAAATGGTCGACAACAACCAAGGAATCGCTCCGGAAGCGCAAAGCCGATTCGCGATAGTTCCATCGAGAGACCGAAATACGCAACCAGAAGACTTTGGTGACACCGTCAAGGTTCCCACGACTACTATCGATAGGGCCATGATACGGCGGTACCCAGGAATGGACAGCGTTGCTTACCGGATTGTTCACCGGAGGCGCATTCAACTCGAGATGGTAGTTATCCCCCGTTATGGTGTCCACCCGTCGGCCGGCCATGCGCTTGAACGATGTTTCGTTGTCGATGTCAAGCAACAGGACGGCATCGATGCCGCTCACTGCTGCTGGCAGCTTGGTCTCGATCTTGTTGTCCGTCAAAGGCGCAATCATGGAGCGTCGGCGATCCTCCTTGTCGCCCTTGGACTTGGCTTCCTTTTCTTTCTCCTTTGTCTTTTCCTTTGGCGTTCGCTTGAGGTTGCCCAGCTTGACTGGCTTGGGATCCTCATAGCTACATGCCATGGAGAGTTTGGCGTAGGTAAGTCTCTGGAGGTCACAGTTTGCTTTGTCTCATCGTGCTATCCACCCTCGATGCTTAGAAGGAACCCTACCCAGAGAGCTCCTTCTCGAGAAGCTGTGCCTGATTGCGATTTGCGGGAAAGTCCACCAAGACCCAGCCACCAGAGGAAATCGGATTATCGTCGCTCGGAGTGGCCTTGCGGATAGCATCAACCACAAGGGAGACCACAAGATTGTCATCCGCCGTCCCGCCCTCGAGCATCGAGAGCTGTAGCTTGGCCCCAATCTGGCCCTTGGAGGCCGCTGGCTTCTTGCCGCCTTTTCGATCCATACTGCTCAAGGGTCTCGGTTTGTCGCTGACATCGGCCAGGCTGAAACACGAACCGGCACTGTGAGCATGCATCGCCGGACTCATGGGAAGCGGCACAAACCCGCCGAACAGCACGGAGTGCTCTGTAGTCACTCTCCATAGCCTCTGAAAATTCCACCTGCATGGAAGCCACTCGAAAGCAAATCATACCGAATGGCCTCTTGGACCAGCTCGTCAACCAGCAACACCTTGAGCGAGTAAATGGAGGCTAGTTTGCGGGCCATTGTGTGCTTGCCAGCAAACGGCTTTCCCAACAGAGCAAGACGGATGGGCACAAGTGGCAAGATTGGGGTTTCGTTGGTCGGCTCGGGGGCCATCGTGCTTTCCAAGATATTGTTGACCAGTACGGCGAGAAGCTCGTTGCTGATTTTTGCGTTTTCGGCGCTATGTCCATTCGGCCGCACAAACGTCAGTCGCAAATAATCCCGCTTGCCGTGTGCCCCACATTGCCCGTGAGCGAGAACGAATACCTTTCTGAGATCGGGAACATCCAGTCGCCCTCGCCATGGAGATAGTCAGTAAACTCTTGTTCGTCCAGGATCTGGACACCCTTGATAATGTCCGGATCCACATCGCCACCAATATCCGTGGTGCTGACGGTGGGGAGCTCGATCGATGGAATCTCGTTCGCCATCGTCTGTGTGGGTTCCTGGATGCTGATCCTGTCCACTTCGATGACGATTTCATATCGATTCTGGACCGGCTGGCTCGATAGGAACAAAGTCTTCCACTCCCGAAGCAGCTTTTTTGGGAGTTCGTTGCGGTCGTTGTAGGTTCGGTACTCGGAGATCTGGATTTCGGCACGTCGCCAACAGAGTGTGATCAGCAATCGGTTACATCGTTCAGGATGTGTCAAGTACGGGTGTTATATGTCAGCAACTCGGCCACCAGATAGAGCTGCTTATACGATGGCGCCACATGCTTGAGAGCGCATTCTGTGAAATATGGGGCGATACATCAAGCAGAACATACCCTGACGGACAGGTCGACGATCTGGTTCACGATCTCGAGACAAATCATCGTATTTTTCCGATGCTTCTTCTCTGCCTTCATGTTGAGGATGCTCTTGTGCTGCTCGAGCTGCAGCGCCGTTTGGCGGTTATACTCCTGTCGTGCCAGCTCGGCAAGCTCGTACTCACGCTCAAGAGCGAGCTCATAGTCCCGCTGGCGCCGTTCAGCGTACTGGTTCTCGCGGAATATGCGGTTGTTCTTCATCACTTCCTTTTCATGCCGAACACACATCAATCTATGGATAAATCATCCGAGTCAGCTTTGCCTATACCTCGAAGGAGCCTGTGGAGATCCATGGCTCGATCAGTGCTGCAGACAAGGGCCCCGTCGATAGCTAGCCGGACGCACTACGTACTGCTCAGCAATCCTCCTCTCTTGCTTTGACTGACGCATCAGACTCGACAGGATGATTTGCTCAATCTGGGTCTTCTCGATATCTTCTTGAATCTTTTGCTGGTTGAGAAGGACCCGGCGACGGCGCTGCTCGCGATCCTTCTTGGCCACCTGTTCCTCGAGCTTCTTGATCTATGTGGTGGTGTGGAGAGTCTCGGCTCAGTAGGCGGGAGGATCATTTGCAGCGCAATATGTGTTTCGCGATTCGCCACTTACACGGATCTTTTCGAGATAGGCCTGGCTTTTGAGCTCGCTAGCATCGCTCGAGGGTAGCAGGCTGGCTAGAGTCTTCATGTGGATGGATGGCTCCATGCTTGCTTTGAGCGAAATGAACTTTGAGATGTCATGGGAGTCACCCGGGGTCTCGGGTCTCGACGACTCGCCATTCTCTATTCCGGCGACATCGGCCGTCTCGACAAGCGCGGCCGGATCTTTGGGCTTGTACATGTGCTGCAGCTCGAACCGGTCAATGTCCCGCTGGATGGCCCCCATCAAATGCGCACGCCGTGCCTGGAAGGAAAGGCTCACAGTCAGCGACAAGAGTAGTCCGGGAGCCGCTCCCTGGGCCTCCAAAATCATTCAAACCGCAGTGTAATCAAATGAATGCAGATGACTCTGGCTCAAGACTGCCGCCATGACAGCAGACCATGGCGGTTCGGGAGATCAACAATGGGTACCTGTGCGATCTCGGCATCGCGCTTGATTTTGGCCTCAGCACGCGCACGCTCCGAGAGCTCAAACAGAGTCGTCGGCGATGTGCCCACAGGTTTGATGGCCTTGACCGGGAGGGCCGGGATCTCATCGTCGGCCACCGTCGCAGCCGGCCGGGGTGACTTGCGGCCCTTGTGGGTGTTCTCCTTGATGACGAGCAGAGGCTTCTTGATCCGAGTTGGCTGTTCGCGAGGCGTTCGTGCCGTCAAGACGTCCTGCCCGCAGATCACATCGTCAGGGAAAGTAATCCATATTCGTGTCCGCGTTTCTTGGAGAGCTTGTGCCAGGGAAGTAACGAGCACCGCTTAAGCAAACTCACCTTGGACTTGGGCTTGAGTTTGTAGCCCGCGCGGTCGCAGTTCCGCAGCTTGGACCGCAGCATTTCGGCGAAAAACTCGTGCTCCTTTTCGTTGTAGAGTCGCTTTGGATGGGGCTCAGGATAGACGCTGGTTGGCACGCCGGTATCTGCGGGTCGCAGCGATCAACATGATGCTCGGTCTCTCGCGCGTTCCCACGGGTGCTCCTGGCTCCGATGTCTTCGCCCAGCCGCTCCTGCTTTGGATGTGCAAGGAGCCGCATGCTTGCAGACCCTCCATGCCACATAGGGCCATCTTATCCCCAGACAGCTGCCGCACCCGCAAAACGCATGAGCAATGGCACGCCGCGCTCGTATCCGCTGCCGGCAGTGCTTACCCTGTGGACTGGACGGGTAGGAAGCCTCGGCAATATCGGCATCCAACGGCGACATGAAATACCCCGAGTCGACGTGCCCGTCGACGGCCGACGAGGCCTTGGCCTTGCTTGCAGCGAGGCTGCTGCGACGAACCGCATCGGGATGCGCCTTGTATCGCGAAAGCGCAACCTTGATCTGGTAGAGCAGTTTCGCAGCGCATCCGGGCTTGGCCTGGATGAGATCGTATGCCTCGTTCGAGGACAGATGGATGTCGAGTTTCTCACGCAGGGCCTTCTCGAGGAGGGTAAAGTTCTTGATGGACGACTCGACCGAGTACGTCGAGGAGAACTGATTGTTGAGTTCGATGAGATCGAACCGGTTGAGCAGCTCGGCCAGAAGATACCCCGAGCAGAATGCGTCGTCGAGCCCGGTCGGCGAGACCTGCACGGACAGCCTGATGTCCGAGTTGAGCCACCGAGACAGCAGATGCGACATGACGTTGAACGCTCGCGGATGCGACGAACAGTGCGAGCGACGGTGCGGGTGACGGTGCGAAAACGATGGCGAAAACGATGGCGATGGCGATGATGGCGATGGCGATGAACGAAGACGGGCGAGCGCCGGCGGCTATCCTGCAGCCGCTTACGCTTGGGCATTTGCCGCCCAGGCACTACCGGGCCACATCGCTCCTGTGCCGGAATCAAGCATCCCTGCCAGAGAAGATCGGCGACACAACTGAGCGAGGCGACGAGACCCGGGCCGTCGTCTGCGAGCTGCCTCTCGCCCTGCAGACGCCCAAAGGCTCCGCGACGATGCCGAGCATATCGGCCGGCGGTCGTTCGCCGGACGACACCCAGAGCGCATGATGGCCCAGCGGGCGGTCGGGCGGGCAGGTCTCGGATCTCGGGACTTGGTCGTCGCGCCTGGGCGGATTTTGCGTTTGTTGTCCTGGGGCGCCTGCTGGATCGATCTGCCTGCGTTTGCGCTCATCTCCCCGCCGCTTTGACCTGCCAGCAAGATCCAGGCCGATTGAAACGACACTAGCCCCATTGCCACACGCACATCAGCATCAACGAGAATCTTATCCATCCTCGCCCGAACCCGAGACGGAACCCGAACCCGAACCCGAACCCGCTACGCATCGCTCACCCCCCAACCCCCGGCCATGTCGATTCCTCGCTCGTTTCGGCGGCACATTGCACCGCTATCGTTCTTTGGCACGATGGGCATCGGTATATGGTACTACATCTACTCCCGGTCGGTGAACTCGCAGCTGGTCGGCTCGACCTTCTTCAAGGGCGTTCTCTTTGCCGTTCAGAATGATCCCCGGGCCATCGAGTTGCTCGGCTCCAACATCCGCTTCGATCCCGCAGTGGCCCCTGCGAAAGGCTTTGCCAACACCCTGAAGGGAAGAGCCGAGATGACCTTCCCCATCGTCGGCAACAACGACATTGTCGCCACCGTCAACTTCAAAGGTACCCAGCTCAAGGACATTGTGACCTCCGAGGTCTTCACCGTCACAACCAAGGAGGGCGTCGTCGTGGATCTGCACTGAGATGGCTGTATTTTCCACCCAGCCCGGCTCGCACGAGATGCGGCCTGGATGTCCTTGGCTCGCCAAGCCAATATAACGACGACTCTGATGTCGCATGTATCAGAGCGGTCTGATCAGTCAGATGCGAATGAACGTAGACGCCCCAAAGGCGGCGAGCAGCATTCAGCACAGCGAGATCAGGCACTTCAGAGCGAAAGATATCGCCCTCGGCCCCATGTGGCACCGACAGAGTCCTCAGTACTCCCTATGATGCCAGGGGGAGCATGCATGAGCATGCAAGACAGAGTCAGTCTCGGTATATGCGTCATCGCCGCCCGAATCCGGTGAGAATGCTCGTCACTTACCATGCGTGCGCCATGTATTTCCTGAACGGCCGGCCAAGATTCAAAAGAAACAGCTCAGTTAGATCAGGAGCACGCGAACTGTCGGCATGGTTCTTTGCAAGAGGCGTAGGAAAGCATCGCAGGAAAGCATCGCAGCCGGGCCCACCCCTCCGAACGGAGATAGCACATACTGGACGGCCAGAAGGGCCTGGTAGCGCACATCTTGGTTCTCGTGCGCCATGAGCTCCATGATCTGTGTCTTGGCGCCGATCTCCTGCACATGCCTAGAAAAGAGACCGAGGCAAACACATCAAGATTCGACCGCTGTCAGTGCTGTCGGACAGCAGGGGTTGCAGGCGACGCATTCTTACCTCTTGCCGTTGGTCGCATACTTGACATACTGGCCGATATCGTGCGCGGCGACAGCAAGGACGACCGGATTGGCAGATGTAGCGAGCAGCCTCGAAAGCATTCTATAGTGATGATGCCCCGCCCCGCAGTACACAGGTCAAGGTGTCAGACAGGGCGATCGGTTCCCAAGCCTTGTCATCGTGGTATCCACGGCGGAACCAGGATTGGTCATTCAAAGGGCGGTGCAGTCCAAGAGCAGTCCACCAACAGCTGCCAACCATTCATCCGCAAAGGTACCTCAGGAGTTCAAAGTCCTTGTCGTTCAGTCGCGATGCGTTTTGCTTCCAGAACTGCTCCGAAATATGGGGGGGCGACCAGCTCAGGGCCCCCGATCGCACCTCGGCAGAGTACTCGTCAAAGGTGCTGAGGTTGGCGACGTTGGTCTGAAGCTTTTCCTTGATAAACTCCAGATCGTCGGCAATCTCGGTGTCCGACCACTTGCGCGAGCTGAGGGTCTCAGAGAGATTGAGCACCTTGTGGGCCAGCATGGCCATCAAGTTCTCCTCCGGTGCCTTGACAAGCAGATTCTAAGGGAATCCAAAGTGGAGTGAGGACCCAGCGTAAGCGCGGGCTCGATGGGGCACGGCCGCGACAACAGATATCGAATCCATTCAGGACTATCACTCGGGTATGGCGCTCTTCGAGAGCCAGTCACTGTCCGTATACATACCACAAACGTGGAGATGACGACTCGGACAACCTTTTCCTTGATGGCACTCTTGGCAATATCAATCATGACGGGCACAATGTCATGCTTTCTGTATGAGTGCCAAGAGCAGCAACACAGCAGAGCAGAGCGGAGCAGCGTCAGCACCCATGATCCACCGAATAAGCTTGCTCCCCGCATCGACTCAAGTCGTGAATGCGTCCGCTTATCGGCCCCCTGGCTGTGGCCTCGGTTATTGCCCTCACAGCTGGCCGTATCCATGACTGGCAGATCCTCTGACCTGTCGATTCGACATACTTTGGAAGCTACACACACCGTCCAGCACCAGGAGCCCGGCGCTCCAGGTGCACTCAGCTGGAAACCGTGCCTACCTCTGGATCTCCGCGGCGACATCTTCGTCAAAGGACAACAGCCAGAAGTTGTAAATGACTTGATACTGCATCTGCGCACTGGGGTTGCCTCGCTTCAAGATGTCGACCAGGCTATGTTGTCGAAAAGAGTCGAACGGCAAGTCGCATGGGGTCGAGAGAGCGGGTTTGGGTCGGATGGGACCGGCCGTGAGTTAGCACCACAAAACAGCAGCACAGTCGGCCGGGCTAAACAATAACATTGGAACGTGCGCCGACACAACACGGCCGAGAAATAGTCGCGACGGCTTGCCTGCTAACACCACGCTGGGTCTGGAAGAACAGAGGCCGGTAGTTGACAATTGAGAGGAGCGACTGGACCAGTTGCACAGCAATGTCGACGACGTTCTGGTTGGGCGCGCTCATCTGGTTGATAGTCCACGCGAACAGTTCCGACGGATCGTACTTGACGGGCGTCGTTTGCTCACTGCGGAGCCACATATACAAAGATTTTTCAGTGCTATCCTTGCAGCGCTCTGGCGCCCAGCAATCCTCGCAGTGGCGGTCCGCCAATATGGGAGTTTGAACGAATTCAACTCACAGCAGCAAGAACGTTGCAATCTTGGCAGCCTTCAGCTGGAGATACTCGTCGTCCTTCTTGAGGAGTCTATCGATATTGTTCGCCGAGTTCGGCATGAGAGCCCGCATCTGGTGCAGCTCCGCATGACGCAACGGAGGGTGCGGGTTGGTGGCCATCACACTTACTTGACAAAGGGAGCGTACGGCAGATTCGAGTCATTGGCCTGCTCTGCAATCTTGAAGAAGATCGATGCTCGCTCGCTATCCTCTGAGGAGATCGTAGGTAACGTGGCGAAGACAGGGTCGCGAAATGAGACTTCCCAGCTTCGCGGCCAGATTAGCACGATATGTGCCTTGGATCGCTCGCGAATACAACTCACTCTGAAGCATATCGTCGATGATCACCAGAATGTTCTGGATGGTGTCGGTGCGCACGAGCTTCTGCAACAGGTTCAAGAAAAGCAGCACATAGCGCTCGCCGGCCTGGATTCGGGCGGGGTATGGATTGGCATCGCGTATCCGGCCAGGAGATCGAGTCCGAGACAGTCGTTAGCCACTTGTTCGCCCCCATAAAAACCATCCACGGGTCACCACAGGCATGGCAAGCATCGGATAGCCGCCATCGGTGCGAAGGTGTGAATCAGGTGTGATGGCATGCATCAACAGAAGGGCATAACGGCTGTGGGGCAGAGGACGGATGCGGTGATCATTTGGAACAAGAGCCGAGGCCACACGATTGTCCCGGATGAGGTTTCGGATGCAAATCCATAACATCCGCGAAATATCGAGCAGCTTCCATAGAGCCACGCGCCCGCAAGTACCGAGGGACTGCAGCACCTGAACCACCTGAACCTGAACCACCCATGCGCTGCTGCCAGTGGAATCGTAGAATGCGACGGCGTGGATTGATGCGCACCTCGGCAAGGGCTTTATCGGGGTTCTTCTCGTACTGCCGGATCTGCATCAACTCGTCCTCAGTGATCAAGGATGCGCGTTGGTATCCCTGTGGGCCGGAGTGTCGGGTGCGAGACACATGCCAGAGCGCCGTCGAGAAGGAGGTATAGGTCAGGCATCTGGCAGCATGTTCGGGCGAACCCATCGAAAGGCACTCGGGGAGGACTCGTTGCCACGACCGCCTTCTGATATTCGAGGGCAGCCCAGGCCCTTGCGATGCAGTGGCTGTGTCGACGTGATGCACACACGATGCAGCATCGACTGATATACCTCCCAGGGGATAACTCTGGCTCGGATAGCCAGTGTCTGCTCGTCCATGTGGCTGTTGTGAGAAGCCACGATGGGCGCGATGATCGACACATCGGCGTCGTCCGCGTTTGCCATTTGTGCGGGAGTGCCGGGGCAACAGCGTCAAAAAAAAAACGGGATGCAAAAAAAAGGACCGGCCTGGACCAGCGTGTGTTTGGCGGTGTTGTCCTGCGCTCGGATTCCAGAGGAAGCAGTCTGCAAGCCGGCGCACAGAGGCAGATGGGGCCTGGGTGGTGGTCGTTGATGCCGGCAAAAGGCGGAGGGCGAGCTTGTGCAAGCAAGTGGGTTGCGCGAGGACGCAGACAGAGGAGCCGGATCCAGCCGCGGATCCAGCCGCGGATCGAGCCACAGATCCAGCCGGGCACGTGATGTGATATATAACCCGCGCTGCTCTGCCGCTGCTTGGCCAAACAGCGCACCCTCGATCGTCGCCCAGACCCCGACACCAGACCGAGCATGGCCGACCAGCGCGATCAGCCGAGAGCCTCCGGCAGCCGAGGGCCCCACAGAGATATCCCGCCCTCGAGCAGCTCCGGCCGGACCAAGGACGCCGACTCCACTCGCCGCGACCACCAAGACACCGTCGACGAAGCGGCCTCAGCCAGAGCCGAGCCAGCTTCGGAACGAAGCGAGGACGAAGATGGCTACGAGGTTGAGGCAATCTTGGACGAGAAGAAAGACAAGCACGGGCGGACTCTATACTACATTAAATGGGTGAGTCCGATCGGGATGCGTCTCGAGATCCCATCGTCCATCGACACGAGTGTCGGTGTTCCTCCAGACGGCCCAGATCGGCAGGCCCGATTGGTAGTCGCGGGCCAAGGCTCCTCCCATTGCTCACAAACAGGAGTCCTGGGTATGTGGTGGAGATCAAGTGTGTTGCTCATGCTGAAGACCCTATTCGTGTCTTCATTGGTTTGCAGAAAGGATGGGACGAGTCGTGGAACGAGTGGATTCCCCACGAAGACACATCCTGTCCCGAGCTGATCGCGGAATTCAGGCGCTCCAAGCTCAAGAAGCGCAAAAAAGAGAAAAAACTAAAGAGCGAAGACAGCCAAACCCCGCGCAAACGTCGGACACCCGATAATGCCGCTGAGGAGCAAGAAGACACCGCGGGTTCGTCCCGGGCCAGCAACGGCGCAACCCAGCAAGCCTCCAAGTCAAAGCCTTCTGCTGCGATTGTCAATCGCTGCCGCAATCCGCCCGATGAAGAGACGATGGCTTTGGATCGACTGCGCCCCTACCCACCCAGCGACTCTGTGTCCAAGCCACCTCGGCCTCCATCGCCGTCGCCACCAATGTCCGTCGTCGAAGCACCCGTCCCAGAGCCAGTAGTAGCCGAGCCAATCCCGGTGAAGGTCTTGACACAGCGGTCCACCAATATCGGCGACGCTTTCTACTGCGTCCTTTGGTCCGATGGCGTCGAAACCTGGGTGAGTCTTGGAGAAAAAAGTGTGACTACTCCTCCGTCCGCCATGCTGTGGGATACCTTGCATCTTGAGCTGACCCCGTTGATTCTCCCGACCATCAGGAGCGGATAAATCATATGAACAAGTATGTCGACCTCCTGATTGAGTTTGAAACAGCTGGGCCACGGAAAGATCGACGCGAACGCACCACGGTTCCATTCTCTGTAAATGCGCCGTCTCGACTCGGCGGCTCTGCGGGTTCCCAGCGGCAAACTGCTGCAAATCCTCTGTCGAAGAAGAGTGCGCCAGATTCTGTGCAAAAGAAAGCCGACCCAAGGGCCCTGTCAAAGGGGGCGAGTCCAAAGCCCTTCCCAAAGCGAGCCGGCTCTCCTGCAGGCACACCTGCAAAAGCACCGCTTCCGAAGCGTCACAAGTCGCTCCCCATCAGCTACGAATCTGATGACGAGGACCAGGCAGCGGTAGATACGCATACTGCCCAGCAGCACCCAGAAGCTGATATGGATGTTGATATGCCTGGCTACGTTGCGGACTCGGACCCTGGATTCATGGAGACCGAGGTGGTTGATTCAGGACAGCAGGTCATCTCAACTTTGTCAGCAGCAGGAAATCAGCGCAGCCAAAGGTCGAAGCCAACGGTCAAGCACCGCAATATGGCTGTCGTCTCGGACTCGGAAGACGACGGGGCTTCTCCAGTCAGGTCGATCGCTGGCCGTGTCCACCAGAACGACCAATCGTATTCTGATGCTTCGATGTCAAGTGAAGAATTTGAAGGAAACCGTCGGATGCTCTTGCTGGATTCATCTCAGGAGCAGCCTCGGACAAGTGCCGGCTCGTCCAGACGCAACCCTGCAAAGCTGAAGAAGTATCAGGCGGGCACCGAGGACCACATGCGCGTGTGCTACTACTGCAACTCAAGGGACTCGAAAGACGAGCTGGACGTTGTGTAGGAGATGGTATCTCCGACGCTGTGCTGCGCGTACTGCGCGTACTGCGCGGCGCAGTGGGTCGTGACCTGTGCTGCGCTTTGCGTTTTCACGCACCGCAGGCAGGCCACCGCAGGGTATACCTGCGGGTTGCCCCCGTTCCCCCCGTTTGTCTGGAGTTCGGTTTTATCGTGAATAAACGTAAGTGCTCCCCGAGCTCACCCGTCCGCTAGAGTAGCCTAGCACCGCCCTGTTCTGCCCCGTCCTGTCTTGTCTTGTACCCCCTCCCTCCCCGTCTTGCCCCAACGTCCCAGTAGTGGACGTTACATGGTAGCATCGGAAATCCTCGTCTTGTTTTCGTCCTGTTTGTCCTCTTTCTAGATCCTCAAGCTGGATCCCGCCTCTCTTGCCGACCGACTCTCCTCTCTGTCCCTGGAGCCTGCCCCTGCCATGAGCAACCCCCGCCCACTTCCGGAAGCCTTCCTCAAGACCTTCCGTGCCCCAGTGTTTACTGGGAAGAGCCGCTCCTCCTCGGTGGAGGACTGGCTGCAGCAACTCGAGGACTACCTCGATGCTGCCCAAGTCGCCCCCACCCACCACATCGTCGCCGCCAAGCTCTGCTTAAAGGACCAGGCGTACCGTTGGTACCGCCGCCAAGGGTTCGACGAGCAGAGCGAAGGTGTGTTTGACGACTTCAAGGACCGCCTCCGTCGCCGCTTCGGCAGCCCCAATGCTGAACTCATTGCCCGTGACAAGCTATACTCTCTCGTGCAGCGTGGTTCTGTGACCCGCTACATCGAGGAGTTTGAAGACCTCTCCTCCCAGATTGAGGAGCTGGGCTCTGCTGATGCGATGTACCTCTTCCAGAAGGGCCTCAAGCCCAAGATCAGAGAGTACATCGCCAGCAACCCTGATGCCCGCAAGTCCCTGGACGTGATGATGGACGTTGCCGAGAACCTCGACAACGTCCAGTACCATGGCCGCCAGTTCTACCCGCAGCTGGCAGGCGGCCATCGGTCTCATCACGTCCCAGCCCGTCCGCCTCGCCCGGCCCCGCCCGCAAGACCCATGCCTGAGCCCATGGACGTTGACGTCAACGCCATGGAGGCTCGTGGCCCTCCCCGCTCCCGGTTCCAGCAAGCTGCCACTGTCTCCCCCAAGGACAGACAGAAGCAGGAGGACCTCCGCCATGGTTCCTGCTTCTTCTGTCACCGACCGGGACACCAGGCCAAGGAGTGCCCCATGAAGTCGGGAAACGGCCGACCCTACTAGGTGGCTCTGGAGCCCTAGTAGGAGACCAACGCCGTGGATTGCTCAATGCAGTCCACGCGTCTCCAGAGGAAGTTCACCTCGCCCCCTCCCCCGAAGGAGAAACAAACCAAGTGTTGTGCGTCGTGCGAGAGGTGCATGGTGGCGCAAGCCGCCTGCCTCTCCACGAACGTGAAGAGAAAACCAAAATTGAAAACCAAAACAAAAAAGAAAATCAAGAACCCTTGAGGGACAGGACCGCCTGTGCCCTCACCCCTGTCAAGTCGTGTGTGTCGGATGCTTCCGACATGTGTCCGCAAGCCGTGGACGTCGTGTGCAATGGCGTGCTGACGCCGCAGGCCCCCGCAATGGCCGAACCCTATCCAAAATGTCCGAGTGGCCGTGATGAAGCCAACCAAGACCAAGTGTCGCCCGTTCCCCCAAGTCAAGTCATGGTGCAGGAGGCTGTGCAGGAGGACCATGAAGAGTCCCTGCTGTACCTCCCTGCCACCGTCCAAGGTCACACCGTCCGAATGATGGTGGACTCTGGAGCAAGCTGCAACTTTGTCAGCAGACGCTTGCTCCAGGAGCTCAACATACATGCAACCAAGAAGAAGTCGCCGATGAGTGTGGCGCTTGCAGACGATCGTGTGCAGCAGTGCACACACCAAGTGGTCCTGCGAGTGGCCCTCCATCCCAAGTACCATCCTGTCCTGTTGTTCCAAGTGATCGACACCAAGTTCGATGCCATCCTCGGCATGAGCTGGCTTGCTCGTGCCGAGCCGACTCCAGTCGTCGACTGGAAAGGCCGCACTGTCCGTGTTGGCCCTGACATTGTCCTGCAGGGCATGGCCTCACCCAACATGCCACCTCTCCTCTCAGCCATGCAATTCAAGAGGCTGATCAAGAAGGACACGTCGTTCCTCTGTGTCGTGCGTGAGGTCGACGACACCGACCAAGCCGGTCCCGGTCCCCCGCCTGTGGTGACCAAGCTGCTCGACGAGTACAAGGACGTATTCCCCGACCAGTTGCCACAATGCCTGCCACCCCAACGCACCGTCGATCATCGCATCGACATCGAACCAGGCTCGTCGCCTCCGTCAAGACCGACGTACCAACTGTCGCTGACGGAGATGGACGAACTCAAGCGCCAGTTGGATGACCTCCTCGCCCATGGGTTCATCCGCCCGAGCCAGTCACCGTATGGTGCACCAGTGCTCTTTGTCAAGAAGAAAGAAGGTGATCTCAGGATGTGCGTCGACTATCGCGCACTAAACAAACAGACCATCAAGAACACCTACCCGTTGCCCAGGATCGACGAGTTGATGGATCGTCTGAGTGGAGCAAAGGTCTTTAGCAAGATAGACCTCCGCTCAGGCTACCATCAGATCCGCATCCACGAGGATGATGTCCACAAGACCGCCTTCAGGACTCGCTACGGACTGTACGAGTTCCTAGTGCTGCCGTTCGGATTGACGAACGCACCTGCCACGTTCATGCAGCTGATGAACGATGTGTTCCGCCAAGAGCTCGACAACTCTGTCATCGTGTACCTGGATGATATCCTTGTGTACAGCAAGGATGAAGCGACCCATGAAGGTCATGTCGCCCGCGTGCTGGCCAAGCTACGCGAGCACAAGTTGTATGCCAAACTGTCCAAGTGTGAGTTCTTCAAGAATCAAGTCCCGTTCCTGGGACACGTTGTCTCAGGAAGAGGAATCGAAGTCGACCCCGCCAAGGTCAAGTCTGTGGTCGAGTGGCCGCCGCTCGCATGCGTCTCTGACGTGCAGTCGTTTCTCGGTCTCGTCAACTACTACCGCCGATTCATCCCCGATCTGGCGCGCACTGCCGGTCCACTCACAGACCTACTCCGCAAAGAGTGCCCCTTCGTGTGGGACCACCCACAACGCCAAGCGTTCGAGACCCTCAAGCACGCCTTGACGAACGCTCCTGTCCTCGCTGTGTTCGACCCGAACACGGATGTCTCCGTGCACACCGACGCCTCCGACTTTGCGGTGGGAGCTGTTTTGATGCAGGAGGGAAGGCCCGTTGCCTTCGAGTCGCGCAAACTGTCCCAACACGAGATCAACTATCCCGTGCACGAGAAGGAGCAGCTTGCGATCATCTACGCGCTGCAGAAGTTCCGAGTGTACCTCCACGGTACCGCCAAGCCCTTCAAGATTGTGACGGACCACCAGTCACTGCGTTACCTCGACACCAAGAAGAACCTGAGCCGACGCCAAGCGCGATGGATGGAGTTCCTCGCCGAGTACAACTACGAGGTTGTATACCAGAAAGGCAAACTCAATGTGGTGCCTGACGCACTGTCCCGACGCCCCGACTACCAATTGGCGTCACTGTACGAGTCGACTGTCAGTGTCGACAACACGATGCTGGATGTTGTCCGAGACAACATCGCCAACGACAAACAGTTCGGAGAACTGTTCCGAAAGGTGTCTAAGCTCCCCAAGGACGACGAATCATCCGAGTACACAGTGCGTGATGGCCTGCTCCTCCTGAAGAAGGACAGCCGTGTCTGTGTGCCGGACATTCCGTCGTTGAAGACCAAGTTGCTCCAAGAGGTCCACGACTCGCCCCTCGCTGGACACTTTGGAGTCGAGAAGACATACGACCGACTGGCCAAAGTCGCATACTGGCCTGGAATGAAGCGCACCGTCGAGAAGTACATCGAGTCCTGCCATACCTGCAAGATGGTCAAGTCACGCACGACCCGAGAGCAAGGATTGCTGCAACCCCTGCCTGTTCCCGACCGCCCCTGGACCAGCATGTCCATGGATCTCATCACGCATCTACCGACGACCAAGTTGGACCACGATGCAATCGCTGTCTTTGTCGACAGGTTCAGCAAGATGGCACACTTTGTGCCGTGCCAGACGACATGCTCCGCGCCTGACCTTGCACTGCTGTTCTTCAAGCATGTGTTCAAGCACCACGGCCTCCCAAAGTCCATCGTCAGTGATCGAGACCCCCGATTCACCTCCTTGTTTTGGACAAGTCTGTTCGACCATCTCGGCACCAAGCTGAACATGTCAACCTCGCACCACCAACAAACGGATGGACAGTCCGAGCGGACGATCCGCACCCTCGAGCAATACCTGAGGACATACGCCTCGACCAGCCAAGACGACTGGGACATACAGCTGAGTCATGCAGAGTTTGCATACAACACCGCCAAGTCGAGCACAACTGGCTTGAGCCCCTTTGAGGCGCTCTACGGATTCCAGCCTGATGTTCCCACCTCCTTGACACTGACCGAGTCCACGGCTGGATTGCCTCCCAAACCAAGTGCCTTTGTCAAAGATCATCAAGTCCGACACAAGATGATCGCCGACGCGCTCACGGATGCGCAACAAGTGATGGCGAAGTACTACGACCGCCGACACCAGGATGTCTCCTTTGAAGTTGGAGACCTTGTCTACCTGGACGCCGACAACATCAAGGTCCCCGAAGCCCAGTCAAAGAAGTTGTTGCCCAAGTACCGAGGACCGTTCAAGATAGCGGCCCGACCCAGTCCCCTCAACTACCTGTTGGACTTGCCACCTGGAAGCAAGCTCCATCCTGTCTTCCATGTGTCCAAGCTGCGTCGCCACACGACCCGCAGTCCAGCACAGTTCCCCGACGCCGACGAAGGTGTCCCGGACGACGCACCACTGGAAGACGACCTCGGACAATACTATACTCAAGAATATGAAGTCGAAAGGATCGTGAGGCACAAGAAAGTGGCTGATGGGTCACTTCGGTTTTATGTCAAGTGGGTTGGTTACCCACACTCGGGCAACACATGGCAAACACTGGAGGACTTGTCCCATGCACCCGAGGAGCTGAGTAAATACGGTAAACACCTCGAGGAGCCCCAAATAAAGAGCACACGCAGGGCTCCTCGCAGGAAGCCTTCTTAAGTGTGGGAGTGTAGGAGATGGTATCTCCGACGCTGTGCTGCGCGTACTGCGCGTACTGCGCGGCGCAGTGGGTCGTGACCTGTGCTGCGCTTTGCGTTTTCACGCACCGCAGGCAGGCCACCGCAGGGTATACCTGCGGGTTGCCCCCGTTCCCCCCGTTTGTCTGGAGTTCGGTTTTATCGTGAATAAACGTAAGTGCTCCCCGAGCTCACCCGTCCGCTAGAGTAGCCTAGCACCGCCCTGTTCTGCCCCGTCCTGTCTTGTCTTGTACCCCCTCTGTAGGAGATGGTATCTCCGACGCTGTGCTGCGCGTACTGCGCGTACTGCGCGGCGCAGTGGGTCGTGACCTGTGCTGCGCTTTGCGTTTTCACGCACCGCAGGCAGGCCACCGCAGGGTATTGTTAGAGTCCAAAGGGGACTCAACGGCAAAAGAAGAAGTGAGCTCGAAGTGAGCTCAGGGAAAGCAAGGGTAGAGTCCGAAGTGGACTCGGAGAGGGAGCGAGGGAAGCAAAGATCCGTTCAAGATAAGACTTGTCTCGAAATGAGACGTGAGGAACACTCAGAGAATAAAGTAGAAGGCACTTTATTTAGTCCTATTTTGAACGCTAAGGTTCGACTACACATCGCGGGGGTCAGGCTATTTATAGACAAGTCCGGACTTGGCAGCGAAGGGCGGCCAAGGGAGGGAAAAGTGGGCGATCGAGCAGGGCGAAGGGGGCGATGCACGAACGAGGGCCGAGAAGGACCACCGAGACAGGCAGAGAACCAAAGCGAGAGAGGCGCAAGCAAAAGCGAAGCACCTGGCAGGAGAAACGTGCAAAGGCGAAGCAATGTGACTCAACGTCCAAGAAGCGGATTGGTCAAGTATAAGGTTGGGGCAAATGCATGCGAGATGAACAAGAGATCGGGGCGGTCAGGCAGGTCATGAGTCACCGGTGGGGGGACACATGACCGGCAGCCGAATTGCAACCAATCGCAGCAAGGCGCGTGCACAAACAAACCGGCGCGTGCGAAGAAGACAAAGGAAGCGGAGCAGCGCGGGAAAACGGAAGTGCGGAAGGAGCGGAAAAGACAGGCAAAAGGCGGAAAATCGGAGGGGAACTGCAAGGCTACACACAAACAAACAGAAAGGCAAAAGAATAGCCAAGTGTGCAGTCAAAGTGGAGAACAAGCAGGAGCTATCCCTAACATCATCCCCTTCCTTAGCGACGAACTCCGGACGTCGCCTTCGGCTTTGAGGGATAGCGAAGGTGGAAGTCAGCAACAAGATCAGTGGCGTGGGAAACATTGGCAGCGGGCTCCCAAGACCGGTCAGTCTCGGAATAGCCCTTCCACTGAACCAAGTACTGTAAGCGACCACGGAAGAGCCGAGAATCGAGAACAGTCTCGACCTCAAACTCTTCCTGGGAGTTAACAAGAATGGGAGGTGGTTCTGGTTGGGTGAACTCGGGAACAATGTCCTTCGTTCGGGGTTCAAGGAGGGATACATGGAAAACGGGGTGAACTTTAAGTGTGGAAGGGAGTTTAAGCTCAAAGGCAACGGGGTTGATGCGGCGAAGAACTTTAAAGGGGCCAAGCTTTTTCTGGTCAAGCTTGTTGGAGGGACGAAGGGTGCGAATGTGGCGACGATCCAGAAAAACGAGGTCGCCAACGGAGATGTCGGGAGTGGGGAGACGGGATTTGTTGGCCTGCACAGTGTAGGACTCTTGGGCAACCCGGAGGTTGGCCTTGAGATCCTCGAGAACGGTCTGAAGTCGGTCGACACGTTCTTCGGCAGAGGGCACAACAGAGGGATCACGAATGATAGAGGGATCGAAAATGGGGTGATGGCCATGGACTGCAAAGAAGGGAGTCATGCCAGTGGAGGTGTTTTCCGAGTTGTTGTAAGTGAACTCGGCAAGGGGAAGGTGAAGGGTCCAGTCGTCTTGCAGGTAATTGCAATGGATACGCAAATACTGCTCGATGACCTGGTTGAGAACCTCGGTCGAACCGTCGGTCTCGGGGTGGAAGGCAGAAGAAAGGGAAATCTTCGTCTTCAGAAGCTCATTGAAGCGCCTCCAGAAGGCCGAAGTAAACTGAGTTCCTCGGTCCGAAACAATAGACCGGGGACAACCATGCAAGCGGAAGATGTGGGAGAGGAAGAGTTCGGCGGTTTGCTCGCCTGTAACCGTCTTCGTGGTGGGCACAAAGTGTGCTTGTTTGGACAGGCGGTCCTTAACCACGAAGATCGAGTCAAAACCGTTCGAAGGTGGGAGATCCGTGATGAAGTCCATCGACAGGTCCCACCAACGTTCGGAAGGAACGGGGAGAGGATGAAGTAAACCATAAGGGGAGTGACGGGACGGCTTGGCTCGCTGGCACGCTTCACAATTAGCAATGAAGCGACGCACAGACTTACGAAGCCGGGGCCAGTGAAAGTCCCGGGAGACGAGCTCAACGGTCTTGGCAAGACCAAAGTGACCAGCGGCAGCGGAGCAGTGACGTTGCTCAAACACTTTGAGCTGGAGCTCGGGGGAAGGGACAACGATCAGGTCTTTAAAGTAAAGGAGACCGTCACGGAAGGAGTAATCGCCATCAAGACGTTTGGCGTTAAAGTCAGAAAGGAGGGAACAAGAAAGGGTGGCAGCTCGAATCTCGGAAAGAAAGTCGGGATTCGAGCCGATAACAGTGATGCTGTCGAGAGAAATAGACTCGAACAGCTGAAGGAAGTTGGTGGAGTGGAGGGAGTCACCAGGCTTTATCTCAAAGTCAGAACGGCGACTGAGAGCATCGGCTTTGGTGTTGAGACGACCAGGGCGGTGGTAAATGCGAAAAGCAAAGTCAGAAAGGAATTGGGCCCACCGGAACTGGCGGCGAGAAAGTTGAGAAGCGGCAGTGAACCGGGTAAGGTTCTGATGATCAGAGAAAACAAGAGTGGGAATATCAGGGTCGGCAGCCATCAAGTAATGACGCCAGGCGGTAAAGGAATCGACAATGGCGAGGAGCTCTTTGTCGTGAGTGTCATAATTCACCTCGGCGGGACGGAATTGCCGAGAGTGAAAAGCAACGGGGTGAAGAGCGCCGTCAGGGTCAAACTGAGAAAGGACGGCACCCAAAGCAAAGTCAGAAGCATCGGGCTCGATGACAGCGGGTTTAGAGAAATCAAAGTATCGAAGAATAGGTGCGGAAGTGAAGGAAAGTTTAAGAGAATCAAAAGCCTCTTGGGCCTCGGGAGACCAAGAGAAGGTGGAGGATTTGGTAGTGAGGGAAGTCAAAGGACGAGCAAGTGCGGAAAAGTCCTTGACGAAGCGGCGGTAAAAGTTTGCGAAACCAATAAAGACTTGGATATCGCGAGCAGAAGAGGGAACAGGCCAAAGGGAAACGGCCTCGACCTTGGCAGGGTCCATTTTGATGCCATCGGCAGAAATGATCATGCCGAGAAAGTCAACTTCAGAAAGGTCAAAAGAACACTTGGCCGGATTGACCTTAAGGGAGTGTTCACGAAGGCGAGAGAGAACAAGCTTAACATGCTCCTCATGCTCCTGGGGATCTTTTGAGAAGATCAGGATGTCGTCAAGATAAATGACAACACAGACACCAAGGAGGTCCGAGAAGATGTCGTTCATAAAAAACTGAAAAGCAGCGGGGGCATTCGAAAGACCAAAGGGGATAACATTGTACTCAAATGAGCCAGATTTGCAAACAAAAGCAGTCTTCCACTCATCGCCCTTCTTGACACGAACCAAGTGGTAAGCATCAGGAAGGTCGAGGTGTGAGAAGACGCGGGCAGAAGAAAGTTTATCCAGAAGATCCTGGAAGAGGGGAAGTGGGTAACGGTTCTTCTTCGTGATGGCATTGAGGCCTCGGTAGTCGACGCAAAGGCGAAGACCACCATTGGGCTTCTTCACGAAGAAGCAGGGAGCACCAACGGGAGAAGAGGATTTGGAGATCCAACCACGTGCGAGGGCGTTGGTCAGATACTCCGAAAGAGCAGATTCCTCGGCCGGGGACAAAGGATAGACTTTCCCCGGCTTTGGCAAACGAGGTTCCTTTCCATCCTCGGTCCGTACAAACTCAATGGACAAGTCATACGGACGATGAGGAGGCAAGGAAGAAGGAGGGTCAGACTTGAGGCTGAAAACGTCGCCAAACTCATTGTATTTGAGTGGGACGCCTCGAGAGTCAACAGGGGTGCCAGACTCGGCATACACCTTCGTCGTGAGCACGGACCTTATCGACACCGTAGGATACGTCTCCGGCGAAGGAGGACGGATATCCATTTGGGCAGCGAAAATGTCGAGCTTGTCTTCCCGTGCAAGACGGAGAAGACTCGCCGCATTAACGAGCTCAATGTCGGGTGAAGATAAAGCCGTTGGCTCTTCAGAAAGCGAAGCAGAGTCAAGGCGGGAAGAAAGGGAAGGCGAAGTGCCAAAGGAGGGAACCGGTGTAAGGGAAGGACCGGAGGGAGGAGGAGTCAAAGGCGAAGTGCCCGAAGGGGGAGGCGAGGAGCCGGAAGCGGACGGAGTGTCCAAGGAAGAAGCAGAGACATCCGCGAGGATGTGTCCATCAGCAAGGCAAGAGGGATCGGAGAATGAAAGGGAGAGGGACTTCCAATTAACAACTGGATTATGCAAGCGCATCCAGGGAAGACCAAGAGTGATGGGAGTGGTGGAGAGTCGAGTCACAAGAAAAGAAATCGACTCGGTGTGGGAACCAATGGTCAGAGTCAAAGGCGCGGTTTGGAAACGAATGAAACCGGCCGAAGAACCATCAGCAAGGGAAACGGAGTAAGGAGTAGAAAGAGGGATAAGAGAGAGTTTATGGAGATCGGCAAAGGCAGGATCAATGAGGGCAAGAGCGGAACATCCATCATCAATAAAAACAGAAAGGGAGATGGAGACCGGGCCAGAAAGACTCATGACGATAAGAGTGGCCGGAAGAAGAAGCTTATCGTCCGATAGTGACGAGTCAGAGGGGGAAGATGTTCGTATCGCCGAACAGACCACCTCGCTTACTTGCGAGGTGCTGCTCGGCTGTGAGCATTTCCCGAGTTCCGTTTGACCAGAACCGGGCACTGCTGAACATCGCGACTGCCGGGACAAGACTTTTCCCCGCAGTACAAGCAGAGACCCTGCTCACGACGTCGCTTTTTCTCGACGTCGGAGAGCTTAGCAGGGCGGACCGAGACAGAGTCAAGGTCCATGGGAGTGGGTGCAGAAGAGGAGGAAGAAGAAACATGCGCGGGAGAATGGTGGTGATGGGGAGCAGAGCGAGAAGAAGGAGGAGGAGGTTGGGAACGGGAGGAGACCTTGAGACGATGGAGGGCATCGTCGTACTCGACCGCTGCCTTGATCAACTCGGGCAAGGAAGCGGGAGCGGGGCGGAGACCGATGAGGTGGAACTTGACCTCAGACTTCAAACCCTCCTTGAAGAAGTGCATCTTGGTGGGTTCGTCAGTCTGGACGCGGGCGGCGAGCTGGACGAAGCGGGTGGCGAAGGCTTGGCAGGACTTGAGCTGGACCAAGCGTTTGAGGTCGTTCAAGGCCTTATCTTGCGAGGAGGCCGTGTCCTCACCGAAGGTCGACTTGAGGGCAACTTCAAAATCCGCGAAGGAAGCCGGGAAGCGGTTGGCCATATAAAAGGCGGCCTCGTACCATTTGAAAGCTTCGCCGCGGAGGAAGGAGGTGGCATAAAGGACCTTCTGGCGCTCGGGCGCAAAGAAGGCAGGATCGGCGAGGAAGACGAGGTGGCACTGGGCGAGGAAGGCCGTCGTCTCGTCGCGGGAACCTAGGAACTCCTTGGGCTTGTTCACCTGGTAGACCTGGCGGGGAGCGGCGGCGGGAGCTTGCAGATCTTGGATCTGACGATGGAGAGCAGCGTTCTGGGTCATGAGGGCGTTCATACGCTCCTCCATGCGCGCCAGGTACGCATTGAGATCTGCCGGGGGTGCAGCAGGCTCAGCCATCGGATCGACGAGGGAAAGAGAGGCGAAAGAAGAAGAAAGGCCGGGAAGCCAAGAGGGAGCGTTCAAAATGATGTTAGAGTCCAAAGGGGACTCAACGGCAAAAGAAGAAGTGAGCTCGAAGTGAGCTCAGGGAAAGCAAGGGTAGAGTCCGAAGTGGACTCGGAGAGGGAGCGAGGGAAGCAAAGATCCGTTCAAGATAAGACTTGTCTCGAAATGAGACGTGAGGAACACTCAGAGAATAAAGTAGAAGGCACTTTATTTAGTCCTATTTTGAACGCTAAGGTTCGACTACACATCGCGGGGGTCAGGCTATTTATAGACAAGTCCGGACTTGGCAGCGAAGGGCGGCCAAGGGAGGGAAAAGTGGGCGATCGAGCAGGGCGAAGGGGGCGATGCACGAACGAGGGCCGAGAAGGACCACCGAGACAGGCAGAGAACCAAAGCGAGAGAGGCGCAAGCAAAAGCGAAGCACCTGGCAGGAGAAACGTGCAAAGGCGAAGCAATGTGACTCAACGTCCAAGAAGCGGATTGGTCAAGTATAAGGTTGGGGCAAATGCATGCGAGATGAACAAGAGATCGGGGCGGTCAGGCAGGTCATGAGTCACCGGTGGGGGGACACATGACCGGCAGCCGAATTGCAACCAATCGCAGCAAGGCGCGTGCACAAACAAACCGGCGCGTGCGAAGAAGACAAAGGAAGCGGAGCAGCGCGGGAAACGGAAGTGCGGAAGGAGCGGAAATGGCAGGCAAAAGGCGGAAAATCGGAGGGGAACTGCAAAGCTACACACAAACAAACAGAAAGGCAAAAGAACAGCCAAGTGTGCAGTCAAAGTGGAGAACAAGCAGAAGCTATCCCTAACAGTTGCCCCCGTTCCCCCCGTTTGTCTGGAGTTCGGTTTTATCGTGAATAAACGTAAGTGCTCCCCGAGCTCACCCGTCCGCTAGAGTAGCCTAGCACCGCCCTGTTCTGCCCCGTCCTGTCTTGTCTTGTACCCCCTCCCTCCCCGTCTTGCCCCAACGTCCCAGTAGTGGACGTTACATGGTAGCATCGGAAATCCTCGTCTTGTTTTCGTCCTGTTTGTCCTCTTTCTAGATCCTCAAGCTGGATCCCGCCTCTCTTGCCGACCGACTCTCCTCTCTGTCCCTGGAGCCTGCCCCTGCCATGAGCAACCCCCGCCCACTTCCGGAAGCCTTCCTCAAGACCTTCCGTGCCCCAGTGTTTACTGGGAAGAGCCGCTCCTCCTCGGTGGAGGACTGGCTGCAGCAACTCGAGGACTACCTCGATGCTGCCCAAGTCGCCCCCACCCACCACATCGTCGCCGCCAAGCTCTGCTTAAAGGACCAGGCGTACCGTTGGTACCGCCGCCAAGGGTTCGACGAGCAGAGCGAAGGTGTGTTTGACGACTTCAAGGACCGCCTCCGTCGCCGCTTCGGCAGCCCCAATGCTGAACTCATTGCCCGTGACAAGCTATACTCTCTCGTGCAGCGTGGTTCTGTGACCCGCTACATCGAGGAGTTTGAAGACCTCTCCTCCCAGATTGAGGAGCTGGGCTCTGCTGATGCGATGTACCTCTTCCAGAAGGGCCTCAAGCCCAAGATCAGAGAGTACATCGCCAGCAACCCTGATGCCCGCAAGTCCCTGGACGTGATGATGGACGTTGCCGAGAACCTCGACAACGTCCAGTACCATGGCCGCCAGTTCTACCCGCAGCTGGCAGGCGGCCATCGGTCTCATCACGTCCCAGCCCGTCCGCCTCGCCCGGCCCCGCCCGCAAGACCCATGCCTGAGCCCATGGACGTTGACGTCAACGCCATGGAGGCTCGTGGCCCTCCCCGCTCCCGGTTCCAGCAAGCTGCCACTGTCTCCCCCAAGGACAGACAGAAGCAGGAGGACCTCCGCCATGGTTCCTGCTTCTTCTGTCACCGACCGGGACACCAGGCCAAGGAGTGCCCCATGAAGTCGGGAAACGGCCGACCCTACTAGGTGGCTCTGGAGCCCTAGTAGGAGACCAACGCCGTGGATTGCTCAATGCAGTCCACGCGTCTCCAGAGGAAGTTCACCTCGCCCCCTCCCCCGAAGGAGAAACAAACCAAGTGTTGTGCGTCGTGCGAGAGGTGCATGGTGGCGCAAGCCGCCTGCCTCTCCACGAACGTGAAGAGAAAACCAAAATTGAAAACCAAAACAAAAAAGAAAATCAAGAACCCTTGAGGGACAGGACCGCCTGTGCCCTCACCCCTGTCAAGTCGTGTGTGTCGGATGCTTCCGACATGTGTCCGCAAGCCGTGGACGTCGTGTGCAATGGCGTGCTGACGCCGCAGGCCCCCGCAATGGCCGAACCCTATCCAAAATGTCCGAGTGGCCGTGATGAAGCCAACCAAGACCAAGTGTCGCCCGTTCCCCCAAGTCAAGTCATGGTGCAGGAGGCTGTGCAGGAGGACCATGAAGAGTCCCTGCTGTACCTCCCTGCCACCGTCCAAGGTCACACCGTCCGAATGATGGTGGACTCTGGAGCAAGCTGCAACTTTGTCAGCAGACGCTTGCTCCAGGAGCTCAACATACATGCAACCAAGAAGAAGTCGCCGATGAGTGTGGCGCTTGCAGACGATCGTGTGCAGCAGTGCACACACCAAGTGGTCCTGCGAGTGGCCCTCCATCCCAAGTACCATCCTGTCCTGTTGTTCCAAGTGATCGACACCAAGTTCGATGCCATCCTCGGCATGAGCTGGCTTGCTCGTGCCGAGCCGACTCCAGTCGTCGACTGGAAAGGCCGCACTGTCCGTGTTGGCCCTGACATTGTCCTGCAGGGCATGGCCTCACCCAACATGCCACCTCTCCTCTCAGCCATGCAATTCAAGAGGCTGATCAAGAAGGACACGTCGTTCCTCTGTGTCGTGCGTGAGGTCGACGACACCGACCAAGCCGGTCCCGGTCCCCCGCCTGTGGTGACCAAGCTGCTCGACGAGTACAAGGACGTATTCCCCGACCAGTTGCCACAATGCCTGCCACCCCAACGCACCGTCGATCATCGCATCGACATCGAACCAGGCTCGTCGCCTCCGTCAAGACCGACGTACCAACTGTCGCTGACGGAGATGGACGAACTCAAGCGCCAGTTGGATGACCTCCTCGCCCATGGGTTCATCCGCCCGAGCCAGTCACCGTATGGTGCACCAGTGCTCTTTGTCAAGAAGAAAGAAGGTGATCTCAGGATGTGCGTCGACTATCGCGCACTAAACAAACAGACCATCAAGAACACCTACCCGTTGCCCAGGATCGACGAGTTGATGGATCGTCTGAGTGGAGCAAAGGTCTTTAGCAAGATAGACCTCCGCTCAGGCTACCATCAGATCCGCATCCACGAGGATGATGTCCACAAGACCGCCTTCAGGACTCGCTACGGACTGTACGAGTTCCTAGTGCTGCCGTTCGGATTGACGAACGCACCTGCCACGTTCATGCAGCTGATGAACGATGTGTTCCGCCAAGAGCTCGACAACTCTGTCATCGTGTACCTGGATGATATCCTTGTGTACAGCAAGGATGAAGCGACCCATGAAGGTCATGTCGCCCGCGTGCTGGCCAAGCTACGCGAGCACAAGTTGTATGCCAAACTGTCCAAGTGTGAGTTCTTCAAGAATCAAGTCCCGTTCCTGGGACACGTTGTCTCAGGAAGAGGAATCGAAGTCGACCCCGCCAAGGTCAAGTCTGTGGTCGAGTGGCCGCCGCTCGCATGCGTCTCTGACGTGCAGTCGTTTCTCGGTCTCGTCAACTACTACCGCCGATTCATCCCCGATCTGGCGCGCACTGCCGGTCCACTCACAGACCTACTCCGCAAAGAGTGCCCCTTCGTGTGGGACCACCCACAACGCCAAGCGTTCGAGACCCTCAAGCACGCCTTGACGAACGCTCCTGTCCTCGCTGTGTTCGACCCGAACACGGATGTCTCCGTGCACACCGACGCCTCCGACTTTGCGGTGGGAGCTGTTTTGATGCAGGAGGGAAGGCCCGTTGCCTTCGAGTCGCGCAAACTGTCCCAACACGAGATCAACTATCCCGTGCACGAGAAGGAGCAGCTTGCGATCATCTACGCGCTGCAGAAGTTCCGAGTGTACCTCCACGGTACCGCCAAGCCCTTCAAGATTGTGACGGACCACCAGTCACTGCGTTACCTCGACACCAAGAAGAACCTGAGCCGACGCCAAGCGCGATGGATGGAGTTCCTCGCCGAGTACAACTACGAGGTTGTATACCAGAAAGGCAAACTCAATGTGGTGCCTGACGCACTGTCCCGACGCCCCGACTACCAATTGGCGTCACTGTACGAGTCGACTGTCAGTGTCGACAACACGATGCTGGATGTTGTCCGAGACAACATCGCCAACGACAAACAGTTCGGAGAACTGTTCCGAAAGGTGTCTAAGCTCCCCAAGGACGACGAATCATCCGAGTACACAGTGCGTGATGGCCTGCTCCTCCTGAAGAAGGACAGCCGTGTCTGTGTGCCGGACATTCCGTCGTTGAAGACCAAGTTGCTCCAAGAGGTCCACGACTCGCCCCTCGCTGGACACTTTGGAGTCGAGAAGACATACGACCGACTGGCCAAAGTCGCATACTGGCCTGGAATGAAGCGCACCGTCGAGAAGTACATCGAGTCCTGCCATACCTGCAAGATGGTCAAGTCACGCACGACCCGAGAGCAAGGATTGCTGCAACCCCTGCCTGTTCCCGACCGCCCCTGGACCAGCATGTCCATGGATCTCATCACGCATCTACCGACGACCAAGTTGGACCACGATGCAATCGCTGTCTTTGTCGACAGGTTCAGCAAGATGGCACACTTTGTGCCGTGCCAGACGACATGCTCCGCGCCTGACCTTGCACTGCTGTTCTTCAAGCATGTGTTCAAGCACCACGGCCTCCCAAAGTCCATCGTCAGTGATCGAGACCCCCGATTCACCTCCTTGTTTTGGACAAGTCTGTTCGACCATCTCGGCACCAAGCTGAACATGTCAACCTCGCACCACCAACAAACGGATGGACAGTCCGAGCGGACGATCCGCACCCTCGAGCAATACCTGAGGACATACGCCTCGACCAGCCAAGACGACTGGGACATACAGCTGAGTCATGCAGAGTTTGCATACAACACCGCCAAGTCGAGCACAACTGGCTTGAGCCCCTTTGAGGCGCTCTACGGATTCCAGCCTGATGTTCCCACCTCCTTGACACTGACCGAGTCCACGGCTGGATTGCCTCCCAAACCAAGTGCCTTTGTCAAAGATCATCAAGTCCGACACAAGATGATCGCCGACGCGCTCACGGATGCGCAACAAGTGATGGCGAAGTACTACGACCGCCGACACCAGGATGTCTCCTTTGAAGTTGGAGACCTTGTCTACCTGGACGCCGACAACATCAAGGTCCCCGAAGCCCAGTCAAAGAAGTTGTTGCCCAAGTACCGAGGACCGTTCAAGATAGCGGCCCGACCCAGTCCCCTCAACTACCTGTTGGACTTGCCACCTGGAAGCAAGCTCCATCCTGTCTTCCATGTGTCCAAGCTGCGTCGCCACACGACCCGCAGTCCAGCACAGTTCCCCGACGCCGACGAAGGTGTCCCGGACGACGCACCACTGGAAGACGACCTCGGACAATACTATACTCAAGAATATGAAGTCGAAAGGATCGTGAGGCACAAGAAAGTGGCTGATGGGTCACTTCGGTTTTATGTCAAGTGGGTTGGTTACCCACACTCGGGCAACACATGGCAAACACTGGAGGACTTGTCCCATGCACCCGAGGAGCTGAGTAAATACGGTAAACACCTCGAGGAGCCCCAAATAAAGAGCACACGCAGGGCTCCTCGCAGGAAGCCTTCTTAAGTGTGGGAGTGTAGGAGATGGTATCTCCGACGCTGTGCTGCGCGTACTGCGCGTACTGCGCGGCGCAGTGGGTCGTGACCTGTGCTGCGCTTTGCGTTTTCACGCACCGCA
The DNA here is from genome assembly GCF_025602895.1 of Polychytrium aggregatum. Classification (NCBI taxonomy): domain Eukaryota; kingdom Fungi; phylum Chytridiomycota; class Chytridiomycetes; order Polychytriales; genus Polychytrium; species Polychytrium aggregatum. The sequence continues at coordinate 381,899 of NW_026516245.1, forward strand.
GGCAGGCCACCGCAGGGTATACCTGCGGGTTGCCCCCGTTCCCCCCGTTTGTCTGGAGTTCGGTTTTTATCGTGAATAAACGTAAGTGCTCCCCGAGCTCACCCGTCCGCTAGAGTACCTATGCACCCGCCTGTTCTGCCCCCGTCCTGTCTTGTCTTGTACCCCCTACTCCCCCGTCTTGCCAAATGTCCCAGTAGTGGACGTTACAGATGTATCTCCGACGCTGTGCTGCGCGTACTGCGCGTACTGCGCGGCGCAGTGGTCGTGACCTTGTGCTGCGCTTTGCGTTTTCACGCACCGCAGGCAGGCCACAGCAGGGTATACCTGCGGTTGCCCCCGTTCCCCCGTTTGTCTGGAGTTCGGTTTTATCGTGAATAAACGTAAGTGCTCCCCGAGCTCACCCGTCCGCTAGAGTAGCCTAGCACCGCCCTGTTCTGCCCCGTCCTGTCTTGTCTTGTACCCCCTCCCTCCCGTCTTGCCCCAACGTCCCTAGTGGACGTTACATGGTAGCATCGGAAATCCTCGTCTTGTTTCGTCCTGTTTCCTCACTTTGATCCACCTCACCAACGGATCGCCTTTGGTTTAAGTGCGGTCCCTGACGAGCTGTCGCTGGACTGGAAACACCTTGTCACGACGAGTCCTGAGGCAAGGCTCGGCCGTGGACTTGAGCTCACAGCCAACGAGCAAGCGACAGACTGGCGGCACCGGACACTTCCGGTGCATCCTCTGGACGGCGTGCCCAAGTGATGCTGCGAACACGTGCCGCAACTCAGGTCCCCGACGGACAGGATGGCAACAGGACTGGGTTCACTCCAGGCAGGGAGGATCTCTCGCTGGGGACTCCTGGGACCCTCAGTACAACCTTGGAATTGTCAAGGACACGGAGGCTCGCGGGGATCCGTCTTCCAGGGCCAGCTGCGTCGCCACGGACCCGCAGTCCGCACAGTTCAGGAGCCGACGGAGGTGCAGGCAGACGCACCATGAAGACGACTCGGACGATACATACAGAATGAGAGCGAAGGATGTGCGCACAGAGAAATTGGCTGATGGGTCACTTCGGTCCAAGATGTCAGTTGTAACGTCCACTACTGGGACGTTGGGCAAGACGGGGAGGGAGGGGGTACAAGACAAGACAGGACGGGGCAGAACAGGGCGGTGCTAGGCTACTCTAGCGGACGGGTGAGCTCGGGGAGCACTTACGTTTATTCACGATAAAACCGAACTCCAGACAAACGGGGGGAACGGGGGCAACCCGCAGGTATACCCTGCGGTGGCCTGCCTGCGGTGCGTGAAAACGCAAAGCGCAGCACAGGTCACGACCCACTGCGCCGCGCAGTACGCGCAGTACGCGCAGCACAGCGTCGGAGATACCATCTCCTACACTCCCACACTTAAGAAGGCTTCCTGCGAGGAGCCCTGCGTGTGCTCTTTATTTGGGGCTCCTCGAGGTGTTTACCGTATTTACTCAGCTCCTCGGGTGCATGGGACAAGTCCTCCAGTGTTTGCCATGTGTTGCCCGAGTGTGGGTAACCAACCCACTTGACATAAAACCGAAGTGACCCATCAGCCACTTTCTTGTGCCTCACGATCCTTTCGACTTCATATTCTTGAGTATAGTATTGTCCGAGGTCGTCTTCCAGTGGTGCGTCGTCCGGGACACCTTCGTCGGCGTCGGGGAACTGTGCTGGACTGCGGGTCGTGTGGCGACGCAGCTTGGACACATGGAAGACAGGATGGAGCTTGCTTCCAGGTGGCAAGTCCAACAGGTAGTTGAGGGGACTGGGTCGGGCCGCTATCTTGAACGGTCCTCGGTACTTGGGCAACAACTTCTTTGACTGGGCTTCGGGGACCTTGATGTTGTCGGCGTCCAGGTAGACAAGGTCTCCAACTTCAAAGGAGACATCCTGGTGTCGGCGGTCGTAGTACTTCGCCATCACTTGTTGCGCATCCGTGAGCGCGTCGGCGATCATCTTGTGTCGGACTTGATGATCTTTGACAAAGGCACTTGGTTTGGGAGGCAATCCAGCCGTGGACTCGGTCAGTGTCAAGGAGGTGGGAACATCAGGCTGGAATCCGTAGAGCGCCTCAAAGGGGCTCAAGCCAGTTGTGCTCGACTTGGCGGTGTTGTATGCAAACTCTGCATGACTCAGCTGTATGTCCCAGTCGTCTTGGCTGGTCGAGGCGTATGTCCTCAGGTATTGCTCGAGGGTGCGGATCGTCCGCTCGGACTGTCCATCCGTTTGTTGGTGGTGCGAGGTTGACATGTTCAGCTTGGTGCCGAGATGGTCGAACAGACTTGTCCAAAACAAGGAGGTGAATCGGGGGTCTCGATCACTGACGATGGACTTTGGGAGGCCGTGGTGCTTGAACACATGCTTGAAGAACAGCAGTGCAAGGTCAGGCGCGGAGCATGTCGTCTGGCACGGCACAAAGTGTGCCATCTTGCTGAACCTGTCGACAAAGACAGCGATTGCATCGTGGTCCAACTTGGTCGTCGGTAGATGCGTGATGAGATCCATGGACATGCTGGTCCAGGGGCGGTCGGGAACAGGCAGGGGTTGCAGCAATCCTTGCTCTCGGGTCGTGCGTGACTTGACCATCTTGCAGGTATGGCAGGACTCGATGTACTTCTCGACGGTGCGCTTCATTCCAGGCCAGTATGCGACTTTGGCCAGTCGGTCGTATGTCTTCTCGACTCCAAAGTGTCCAGCGAGGGGCGAGTCGTGGACCTCTTGGAGCAACTTGGTCTTCAACGACGGAATGTCCGGCACACAGACACGGCTGTCCTTCTTCAGGAGGAGCAGGCCATCACGCACTGTGTACTCGGATGATTCGTCGTCCTTGGGGAGCTTAGACACCTTTCGGAACAGTTCTCCGAACTGTTTGTCGTTGGCGATGTTGTCTCGGACAACATCCAGCATCGTGTTGTCGACACTGACAGTCGACTCGTACAGTGACGCCAATTGGTAGTCGGGGCGTCGGGACAGTGCGTCAGGCACCACATTGAGTTTGCCTTTCTGGTATACAACCTCGTAGTTGTACTCGGCGAGGAACTCCATCCATCGCGCTTGGCGTCGGCTCAGGTTCTTCTTGGTGTCGAGGTAACGCAGTGACTGGTGGTCCGTCACAATCTTGAAGGGCTTGGCGGTACCGTGGAGGTACACTCGGAACTTCTGCAGCGCGTAGATGATCGCAAGCTGCTCCTTCTCGTGCACGGGATAGTTGATCTCGTGTTGGGACAGTTTGCGCGACTCGAAGGCAACGGGCCTTCCCTCCTGCATCAAAACAGCTCCCACCGCAAAGTCGGAGGCGTCGGTGTGCACGGAGACATCCGTGTTCGGGTCGAACACAGCGAGGACAGGAGCGTTCGTCAAGGCGTGCTTGAGGGTCTCGAACGCTTGGCGTTGTGGGTGGTCCCACACGAAGGGGCACTCTTTGCGGAGTAGGTCTGTGAGTGGACCGGCAGTGCGCGCCAGATCGGGGATGAATCGGCGGTAGTAGTTGACGAGACCGAGAAACGACTGCACGTCAGAGACGCATGCGAGCGGCGGCCACTCGACCACAGACTTGACCTTGGCGGGGTCGACTTCGATTCCTCTTCCTGAGACAACGTGTCCCAGGAACGGGACTTGATTCTTGAAGAACTCACACTTGGACAGTTTGGCATACAACTTGTGCTCGCGTAGCTTGGCCAGCACGCGGGCGACATGACCTTCATGGGTCGCTTCATCCTTGCTGTACACAAGGATATCATCCAGGTACACGATGACAGAGTTGTCGAGCTCTTGGCGGAACACATCGTTCATCAGCTGCATGAACGTGGCAGGTGCGTTCGTCAATCCGAACGGCAGCACTAGGAACTCGTACAGTCCGTAGCGAGTCCTGAAGGCGGTCTTGTGGACATCATCCTCGTGGATGCGGATCTGATGGTAGCCTGAGCGGAGGTCTATCTTGCTAAAGACCTTTGCTCCACTCAGACGATCCATCAACTCGTCGATCCTGGGCAACGGGTAGGTGTTCTTGATGGTCTGTTTGTTTAGTGCGCGATAGTCGACGCACATCCTGAGATCACCTTCTTTCTTCTTGACAAAGAGCACTGGTGCACCATACGGTGACTGGCTCGGGCGGATGAACCCATGGGCGAGGAGGTCATCCAACTGGCGCTTGAGTTCGTCCATCTCCGTCAGCGACAGTTGGTACGTCGGTCTTGACGGAGGCGACGAGCCTGGTTCGATGTCGATGCGATGATCGACGGTGCGTTGGGGTGGCAGGCATTGTGGCAACTGGTCGGGGAATACGTCCTTGTACTCGTCGAGCAGCTTGGTCACCACAGGCGGGGGACCGGGACCGGCTTGGTCGGTGTCGTCGACCTCACGCACGACACAGAGGAACGACGTGTCCTTCTTGATCAGCCTCTTGAATTGCATGGCTGAGAGGAGAGGTGGCATGTTGGGTGAGGCCATGCCCTGCAGGACAATGTCAGGGCCAACACGGACAGTGCGGCCTTTCCAGTCGACGACTGGAGTCGGCTCGGCACGAGCAAGCCAGCTCATGCCGAGGATGGCATCGAACTTGGTGTCGATCACTTGGAACAACAGGACAGGATGGTACTTGGGATGGAGGGCCACTCGCAGGACCACTTGGTGTGTGCACTGCTGCACACGATCGTCTGCAAGCGCCACACTCATCGGCGACTTCTTCTTGGTTGCATGTATGTTGAGCTCCTGGAGCAAGCGTCTGCTGACAAAGTTGCAGCTTGCTCCAGAGTCCACCATCATTCGGACGGTGTGACCTTGGACGGTGGCAGGGAGGTACAGCAGGGACTCTTCATGGTCCTCCTGCACAGCCTCCTGCACCATGACTTGACTTGGGGGAACGGGCGACACTTGGTCTTGGTTGGCTTCATCACGGCCACTCGGACATTTTGGATAGGGTTCGGCCATTGCGGGGGCCTGCGGCGTCAGCACGCCATTGCACACGACGTCCACGGCTTGCGGACACATGTCGGAAGCATCCGACACACACGACTTGACAGGGGTGAGGGCACAGGCGGTCCTGTCCCTCAAGGGTTCTTGATTTTCTTTTTTGTTTTGGTTTTCAATTTTGGTTTTCTCTTCACGTTCGTGGAGAGGCAGGCGGCTTGCGCCACCATGCACCTCTCGCACGACGCACAACACTTGGTTTGTTTCTCCTTCGGGGGAGGGGGCGAGGTGAACTTCCTCTGGAGACGCGTGGACTGCATTGAGCAATCCACGGCGTTGGTCTCCTACTAGGGCTCCAGAGCCACCTAGTAGGGTCGGCCGTTTCCCGACTTCATGGGGCACTCCTTGGCCTGGTGTCCCGGTCGGTGACAGAAGAAGCAGGAACCATGGCGGAGGTCCTCCTGCTTCTGTCTGTCCTTGGGGGAGACAGTGGCAGCTTGCTGGAACCGGGAGCGGGGAGGGCCACGAGCCTCCATGGCGTTGACGTCAACGTCCATGGGCTCAGGCATGGGTCTTGCGGGCGGGGCCGGGCGAGGCGGACGGGCTGGGACGTGATGAGACCGATGGCCGCCTGCCAGCTGCGGGTAGAACTGGCGGCCATGGTACTGGACGTTGTCGAGGTTCTCGGCAACGTCCATCATCACGTCCAGGGACTTGCGGGCATCAGGGTTGCTGGCGATGTACTCTCTGATCTTGGGCTTGAGGCCCTTCTGGAAGAGGTACATCGCATCAGCAGAGCCCAGCTCCTCAATCTGGGAGGAGAGGTCTTCAAACTCCTCGATGTAGCGGGTCACAGAACCACGCTGCACGAGAGAGTATAGCTTGTCACGGGCAATGAGTTCAGCATTGGGGCTGCCGAAGCGGCGACGGAGGCGGTCCTTGAAGTCGTCAAACACACCTTCGCTCTGCTCGTCGAACCCTTGGCGGCGGTACCAACGGTACGCCTGGTCCTTTAAGCAGAGCTTGGCGGCGACGATGTGGTGGGTGGGGGCGACTTGGGGCAGCATCGAGGTAGTCCTCGAGTTGCTGCAGCCAGTCCTCCACCGAGGAGGAGCGGCTCTTCCCAGTAAACACTGGGGCACGGAAGGTCTTGAGGAAGGCTTCCGGAAGTGGGCGGGGGTTGCTCATGGCAGGGGCAGGCTCCAGGGACAGAGAGGAGAGTCGGTCGGCAAGAGAGGCGGGATCCAGCTTGAGGATCTAGAAAGAGGACAAACAGGACGAAAACAAGACGAGGATTTCCGATGCTACCATGTAACGTCCACTACTGGGACGTTGGGGCAAGACGGGGAGGGAGGGGGTACAAGACAAGACAGGACGGGGCAGAACAGGGCGGTGCTAGGCTACTCTAGCGGACGGGTGAGCTCGGGGAGCACTTACGTTTATTCACGATAAAACCGAACTCCAGACAAACGGGGGGAACGGGGGCAACCCGCAGGTATACCCTGCGGTGGCCTGCCTGCGGTGCGTGAAAACGCAAAGCGCAGCACAGGTCACGACCCACTGCGCCGCGCAGTACGCGCAGTACGCGCAGCACAGCGTCGGAGATACCATCTCCTACATGGGCTCTGCTGATGCGATGTACCTCTTCCAG